>NC_067462.1:22549713-22909713 GCF_025434085.1 Hippocampus zosterae | reverse complement strand
CACAACTCATTCCTATGAAGGTACATTCAAAGTAAAAAAACGGGCTCAACTCGGACTGAAAGTGCATTTAAAGCAATAAAAACTGAAAATGAGTGTCACGCCTAAACCAAAGGACTTATGCACACATTTCAACATGTATTTAGTTCAGGTTGACCTCCTGAAGCCTAAATGAGCATTAATTTGACTACACAACTCATTCCTATGAAGGTACATTCAAAGTCACAAAACGTGCTCAACTAGGCCTGAAAGTGCATTTAAAGCAATAAAAACTCAAAATGAGTGTCACGCCTAAACCAAAGGACTTATGCACACATTTCAACATGTATTTAGTTCAGGTTGACATTCTGAAGCCTAAATGAGCATTAATTTGACTACACAACTTATTCCTATGAAGATACATTCAAAGTAAAAAACTGACTCAACTCGGACTGAAAGTGCATTTAAAGCAATAAAAACTGAAAATGAGTGTCACGCCTAAACCAAAGGACTTATGCACACATTTCAACATGTATTTAGTTCAGGTTGACCTCCTGAAGCATAAATCACCATTAATTTGACTACACAACTTATTCCTATGGAGATACATTCAAAGTAAAAAAACGGGCTCAACTCGGACTGAAAGTGCATTTAAAGCAATAAAAACTGAAAATGAGTGTCACGCCTAAACCAAAGGACTTATGCACACATTTCAACATGTATTTAGTTCAGGTTGACGTCCTGAAGCCTAAATGAGCATTAATTTGACTACACAACTTTTTCCTATGAAGATACATTCAAAGTAAAAAAACGTGCTCTACTCGGCCTGAAAATGCATTTAAAGCAATAAAAACTCAAAATGAGTGTCACGCCTAAACCAAAGGCCTTATGCACACATTTCAACATGTATTTAGTTCAGGTTGACCTCCTGAAGCCTAAATCACCATTAATTTGACTACACAACTTATTCCTATGAAGATACATTCAAAGTAAAAAAACGGGCTCAACTCGGACTGAAAGTGCATTTAAAGCAATAAAAACTGAAAATGAGTGTCACGCCTAAACCAAAGGACTTATGCACACATTTCAACATGTATTTAGTTCAGGTTGACCTCCTGAAGCCTAAATGAGCATTAATTTGACTACACAACTCATTCCTATGAAGGAACATTCAAAGTAAAAAAACTGGCTCAACTCGGACTGAAAGTACATTTAAAGCAATAAAAACTGAAAATGAGTGTCACGCCTAAACCAAAGTTCTTATGCACACATTTCAACATGTATTTAGTTCAGGTTGACCTCCTGAAGCCTAAATGAGCATTAATTTGACTACACAACTCATTCCTATGAAGGTACATTCAAAGTCACAAAACGTGCTCAACTAGGCCTGAAAGTGCATTTAAAGCAATAAAAACTCAAAATGAGTGTCACGCCTAAACCAAAGGACTTATGCACACATTTCAACATGTATTTAGTTCAGGTTGACCTCCTGAAGCCTAAATCACCATTAATTTGACTACACAACTTATTCCTATGAAGATACATTCAAAGTAAAAAAACGGGCTCAACTCGGACTGAAAGTGCATTTAAAGCAATAAAAACTGAAAATGAGTGTCACGCCTAAACCAAAGGACTTATGCACACATTCCAACATGTATTTAGTTCAGGTTGACCTCCTGAAGCCTAAATCACCATTAATTTGACTACACAACTCATTCCTATGAAGGTACATTCAAAGTAAAAAAACGGGCTCAACTCGGACTGAAAGTGCATTTAAAGCAATAAAAACTGAAAATGAGTGTCACGCCTAAACCAAAGGACTTATGCACACATTTCAACATGTATTTAGTTCAGGTTGACCTCCTGAAGCCTAAATGAGCATTAATTTGACTACACAACTCATTCCTATGAAGGTACATTCAAAGTCACAAAACGTGCTCAACTAGGCCTGAAAGTGCATTTAAAGCAATAAAAACTCAAAATGAGTGTCACGCCTAAACCAAAGGACTTATGCACACATTTCAACATGTATTTAGTTCAGGTTGACATTCTGAAGCCTAAATGAGCATTAATTTGACTACACAACTTATTCCTATGAAGATACATTCAAAGTAAAAAAACGGGCTCCACTCGGACTGAAAGTGCATTTAAAGCAATAAAAACTGAAAATGAGTGTCACGCCTAAACCAAAGGACTTATGCACACATTTCAACATGTATTTAGTTCAGGTTGACCTCCTGAAGCCTAAATGAGCATTAATTTGACTACACAACTCATTCCTATGAAGGTACATTCAAAGTCACAAAACGTGCTCAACTAGGCCTGAAAGTGCATTTAAAGCAATAAAAACTCAAAATGAGTGTCACGCCTAAACCAAAGGACTTATGCACACATTTCAACATGTATTTAGTTCAGGTTGACATTCTGAAGCCTAAATGAGCATTAATTTGACTACACAACTTATTCCTATGAAGATACATTCAAAGTAAAAAAACGGGCTCAACTCGGACTGAAAGTGCATTTAAAGCAATAAAAACTGAAAATGAGTGTCACGCCTAAACCAAAGGACTTATGCACACATTTCAACATGTATTTAGTTCAGGTTGACCTCCTGAAGCCTAAATGAGCATTAATTTGACTACACAACTCATTCCTATGAAGGTACATTCAAAGTCACAAAACGTGCTCAACTAGGCCTGAAAGTGCATTTAAAGCAATAAAAACTCAAAATGAGTGTCACGCCTAAACCAAAGGCCTTATGCACACATTTCAACATGTATGTAGTTCAGGTTGACCTCCTGAAGCCTAAATCACCATTAATTTGACTACACAACTTATTCCTATGAAGATACATTCAAAGTAAAAAAACGGGCTCAACTCGGACTGAAAGTGCATTTAAAGCAATAAAAACTGAAAATGAGTGTCACGCCTAAAACAAAGGACTTATGCACACATTTCAACATGTATTTAGTTCAGGTTGACCTCCTGAAGCCCAAATCACCATTAATTTGACTACACAACTTATTCCTATGAAGATACATTCAAAGTAAAAAAACGGGCTCAACTCGGACTGAAAGTGCATTTAAAGCAATAAAAACTGAAAATGAGTGTCACGCCTAAACCAAAGGACTTATGCACACATTTCAACATGTATTTAGTTCAGGTTGACCTCCTGAAGCCTAAATCACCATTAATTTGACTACACAACTCATTCCTATGAAGGTACATTCAAAGTCACAAAACGTGCTCAACTAGGCCTGAAAGTGCATTTAAAGCAATAAAAACTCAAAATGAGTGTCACGCCTAAACCAAAGGACTTATGCACACATTTCAACATGTATTTAGTTCAGGTTGACCTCCTGAAGCCTAAATCACCATTAATTTGACTACACAACTTATTCCTATGAAGATACATTCAAAGTAAAAAAACGGGCTCAACTCGGACTGAAAGTGCATTTAAAGCAATAAAAACTGAAAATGAGGGTCACGCCTAAACCAAAGGACTTATGCACACATTTCAACATGTATTTAGTTCAGGTTGACCTCCTGAAGCCTAAATCACCATTAATTTGACTACACAACTTATTCCTATGGAGATACATTCAAAGTAAAAAAACGGTCTCAACTCGGACTGAAAGTGCATTTAAAGAAATAAAAACGGAAAATGAGTGTCACGCCTAAACCAAAGGACTTATGCACACATTTCAACATGTATTTAGTTCAGGTTGACCTCCTGAAGCCTAAATGAGCATTAATTTGACTACACAACTCATTCCTATGAAGGAACATTCAAAGTAAAAAAACTGGCTCAACTCGGACTGAAAGTACATTTAAAGCAATAAAAACTGAAAATGAGTGTCACGCCTAAACCAAAGGACTTATGCACACATTTCAACATGTATTTAGTTCAGGTTGACCTCCTGAAGCCTAAATGAGCATTAATTTGACTACACAACTCATTCCTATGAAGGTACATTCAAAGTCACAAAACGTGCTCAACTAGGCCTGAAAGTGCATTTAAAGCAATAAAAACTCAAAATGAGTGTCACGCCTAAACCAAAGGACTTATGCACACATTTCAACATGTATTTAGTTCAGGTTGACCTCCTGAAGCCTAAATCACCATTAATTTGACTACACAACTTATTCCTATGAAGATACATTCAAAGTAAAAAAACGGGCTCAACTCGGACTGAAAGTGCATTTAAAGCAATAAAAACTGAAAATGAGTGTCACGCCTAAACCAAAGGACTTATGCACACATTCCAACATGTATTTAGTGCAGGTTGACCTCCTGAAGCCTAAATCACCATTAATTTGACTACACAACTCATTCCTATGAAGGTACATTCAAAGTAAAAAAACGGGCTCAACTCGGACTGAAAGTGCATTTAAAGCAATAAAAACTGAAAATGAGTGTCACGCCTAAACCAAAGGACTTATGCACACATTTCAACATGTATTTAGTTCAGGTTGACATTCTGAAGCCTAAATGAGCATTAATTTGACTACACAACTTATTCCTATGAAGATACATTCAAAGTAAAAAACTGACTCAACTCGGACTGAAAGTGCATTTAAAGCAATAAAAACTGAAAATGAGTGTCACGCCTAAACCAAAGGACTTATGCACACATTTCAACATGTATTTAGTTCAGGTTGACCTCCTGAAGCATAAATCACCATTAATTTGACTACACAACTTATTCCTATGGAGATACATTCAAAGTAAAAAAACGGGCTCAACTCGGACTGAAAGTGCATTTAAAGCAATAAAAACTGAAAATGAGTGTCACGCCTAAACCAAAGGACTTATGCACACATTTCAACATGTATTTAGTTCAGGTTGACGTCCTGAAGCCTAAATGAGCATTAATTTGACTACACAACTTTTTCCTATGAAGATACATTCAAAGTAAAAAAACGTGCTCTACTCGGCCTGAAAATGCATTTAAAGCAATAAAAACTCAAAATGAGTGTCACGCCTAAACCAAAGGCCTTATGCACACATTTCAACATGTATTTAGTTCAGGTTGACCTCCTGAAGCCTAAATCACCATTAATTTGACTACACACCTTATTCCTATGAAGATACATTCAAAGTAAAAAAACGGGCTCAACTCGGACTGAAAGTGCATTTAAAGCAATAAAAACTGAAAATGAGTGTCACGCCTAAACCAAAGGACTTATGCACACATTTCAACATGTATTTAGTTCAGGTTGACCTCCTGAAGCCTAAATGAGCATTAATTTGACTACACAACTCATTCCTATGAAGGAACATTCAAAGTAAAAAAACTGGCTCAACTCGGACTGAAAGTACATTTAAAGCAATAAAAACTGAAAATGAGTGTCACGCCTAAACCAAAGTTCTTATGCACACATTTCAACATGTATTTAGTTCAGGTTGACCTCCTGAAGCCTAAATGAGCATTAATTTGACTACACAACTCATTCCTATGAAGGTACATTCAAAGTCACAAAACGTGCTCAACTAGGCCTGAAAGTGCATTTAAAGCAATAAAAACTCAAAATGAGTGTCACGCCTAAACCAAAGGACTTATGCACACATTTCAACATGTATTTAGTTCAGGTTGACCTCCTGAAGCCTAAATCACCATTAATTTGACTACACAACTTATTCCTATGAAGATACATTCAAAGTAAAAAAACGGGCTCAACTCGGACTGAAAGTGCATTTAAAGCAATAAAAACTGAAAATGAGTGTCACGCCTAAACCAAAGGACTTATGCACACATTCCAACATGTATTTAGTTCAGGTTGACCTCCTGAAGCCTAAATCACCATTAATTTGACTACACAACTCATTCCTATGAAGGTACATTCAAAGTAAAAAAACGGGCTCAACTCGGACTGAAAGTGCATTTAAAGCAATAAAAACTGAAAATGAGTGTCACGCCTAAACCAAAGGACTTATGCACACATTTCAACATGTATTTAGTTCAGGTTGACCTCCTGAAGCCTAAATGAGCATTAATTTGACTACACAACTCATTCCTATGAAGGTACATTCAAAGTCACAAAACGGGCTCAACTCGGACTGAAAGTGCATTTAAAGCAATAAAAACTGAAAATGAGTGTCACGCCTAAACCAAAGGACTTATGCACACATTTCAACATGTATTTAGTTCAGGTTGACATTCTGAAGCCTAAATGAGCATTAATTTGACTACACAACTTATTCCTATGAAGATACATTCAAAGTAAAAAAACGGGCTCAACTCGGACTGAAAGTGCATTTAAAGCAATAAAAACTGAAAATGAGTGTCACGCCTAAACCAAAGGACTTATGCACACATTTCAACATGTATTTAGTTCAGGTTGACCTCCTGAAGCCTAAATGAGCATTAATTTGACTACACAACTCATTCCTATGAAGGTACATTCAAAGTCACAAAACGTGCTCAACTAGGCCTGAAAGTGCATTTAAAGCAATAAAAACTCAAAATGAGTGTCACGCCTAAACCAAAGGACTTATGCACACATTTCAACATGTATTTAGTTCAGGTTGACATTCTGAAGCCTAAATGAGCATTAATTTGACTACACAACTTATTCCTATGAAGATACATTCAAAGTAAAAAAACGGGCTCAACTCGGACTGAAAGTGCATTTAAAGCAATAAAAACTGAAAATGAGTGTCACGCCTAAACCAAAGGACTTATGCACACATTTCAACATGTATTTAGTTCAGGTTGACCTCCTGAAGCCTAAATGAGCATTAATTTGACTACACAACTCATTCCTATGAAGGTACATTCAAAGTCACAAAACGTGCTCAACTAGGCCTGAAAGTGCATTTAAAGCAATAAAAACTCAAAATGAGTGTCACGCCTAAACCAAAGGCCTTATGCACACATTTCAACATGTATTTAGTTCAGGTTGACCTCCTGAAGCCTAAATCACCATTAATTTGACTACACAACTTATTCCTATGAAGATACATTCAAAGTAAAAAAACGGGCTCAACTCGGACTGAAAGTGCATTTAAAGCAATAAAAACTGAAAATGAGTGTCACGCCTAAAACAAAGGACTTATGCACACATTTCAACATGTATTTAGTTCAGGTTGACCTCCTGAAGCCCAAATCACCATTAATTTGACTACACAACTTATTCCTATGAAGATACATTCAAAGTAAAAAAACGGGCTCAACTCGGACTGAAAGTGCATTTAAAGCAATAAAAACTGAAAATGAGTGTCACGCCTAAACCAAAGGACTTATGCACACATTTCAACATGTATTTAGTTCAGGTTGACCTCCTGAAGCCTAAATCACCATTAATTTGACTACACAACTCATTCCTATGAAGGTACATTCAAAGTCACAAAACGTGCTCAACTAGGCCTGAAAGTGCATTTAAAGCAATAAAAACTCAAAATGAGTGTCACGCCTAAACCAAAGGACTTATGCACACATTTCAACATGTATTTAGTTCAGGTTGACCTCCTGAAGCCTAAATCACCATTAATTTGACTACACAACTTATTCCTATGAAGATACATTCAAAGTAAAAAAACGGGCTCAACTCGGACTGAAAGTGCATTTAAAGCAATAAAAACTGAAAATGAGTGTCACGCCTAAACCAAAGGACTTATGCACACATTTCAACATGTATTTAGTTCAGGTTGACATTCTGAAGCCTAAATGAGCATTAATTTGACTACACAACTTATTCCTATGAAGATACATTCAAAGTAAAAAAACGGGCTCAACTCGGACTGAAAGTGCATTTAAAGCAATAAAAACTGAAAATGAGTGTCACGCCTAAACCAAAGGACTTATGCACACATTTCAACATGTATTTAGTTCAGGTTGACCTCCTGAAGCCTAAATGAGCATTAATTTGACTACACAACTCATTCCTATGAAGGTACATTCAAAGTCACAAAACGTGCTCAACTAGGCCTGAAAGTGCATTTAAAGCAATAAAAACTCAAAATGAGTGTCACGCCTAAACCAAAGGCCTTATGCACACATTTCAACATGTATTTAGTTCAGGTTGACCTCCTGAAGCCTAAATCACCATTAATTTGACTACACAACTTATTCCTATGAAGATACATTCAAAGTAAAAAAACGGGCTCAACTCGGACTGAAAGTGCATTTAAAGCAATAAAAACTGAAAATGAGTGTCACGCCTAAACCAAAGGACTTATGCACACATTTCAACATGTATTTAATTCAGGTTGACCTCCTGAAGCCTAAATCACCATTAATTTGACTACACAACTCATTCCTATGAAGGTACATTCAAAGTCACAAAACGTGCTCAACTAGGCCTGAAAGTGCATTTAAAGCAATAAAAACTCAAAATGAGTGTCACGCCTAAACCAAAGGACTTATGCACACATTTCAACATGTATTTAGTTCAGGTTGACCTCCTGAAGCCTAAATCACCATTAATTTGACTACACAACTTATTCCTATGAAGATACATTCAAAGTAAAAAAACGGGCTCAACTCGGACTGAAAGTGCATTTAAAGCAATAAAAACTGAAAATGAGTGTCACGCCTAAACCAAAGGACTTATGCACACATTTCAACATGTATTTAGTTCAGGTTGACCTCCTGAAGCCTAAATCACCATTAATTTGACTACACAACTTATTCCTATGAAGGTACATTCAAAGTCACAAAACGTGCTCAACTAGGCCTGAAAGTGCATTTAAAGCAATAAAAACTCAAAATGAGTGTCACGCCTAAACCAAAGGACTTATGCACACATTTCAACATGTATTTAGTTCAGGTTGACCTCCTGAAGCCTAAATGAGCATTAATTTGACTACACAACTTTTTCCTATGAAGGTACATTCAAAGTCACAAAACGTGCTCAACTAGGCCTGAAAGTGCATTTAAAGCAATAAAAACTCAAAATGAGTGTCACGCCTAAACCAAAGGACTTATGCACACATTTCAACATGTATTTAGTTCAGGTTGACATTCTGAAGCCTAAATGAGCATTAATTTGACTACACAACTTATTCCTATGAAGATACATTCAAAGTAAAAAAACGGACTCAACTCGGACTGAAAGTGCATTTAAAGCAATAAAAACTGAAAATGAGTGTCACGCCTAAACCAAAGGACTTATGCACACATTTCAACATGTATTTAGTTCAGGTTGACCTCCTGAAGCCTAAATCACCATTAATTTGACTACACAACTTATTCCTATGGAGATACATTCAAAGTAAAAAAACGGGCTCAACTCGGACTGAAAGTGCATTTAAAGCAATAAAAACGGAAAATGAGTGTCACGCCTAAACCAAAGGACTTATGCACACATTTCAACATGTATTTAGTTCAGGTTGACCTCCTGAAGCCTAAATGAGCATTAATTTGACTACACAACTCATTCCTATGAAGGAACATTCAAAGTAAAAAAACTGGCTCAACTCGGACTGAAAGTACATTTAAAGCAATAAAAACTGAAAATGAGTGTCACGCCTAAACCAAAGGACTTATGCACACATTTCAACATGTATTTAGTTCAGGTTGACCTCCTGAAGCCTAAATGAGCATTAATTTGACTACACAACTCATTCCTATGAAGGTACATTCAAAGTCACAAAACGTGCTCAACTAGGCCTGAAAGTGCATTTAAAGCAATAAAAACTCAAAATGAGTGTCACGCCTAAACCAAAGGACTTATGCACACATTTCAACATGTATTTAGTTCAGGTTGACCTCCTGAAGCCTAAATCACCATTAATTTGACTACACAACTTATTCCTATGAAGATACATTCAAAGTAAAAAAACGGGCTCAACTCGGACTGAAAGTGCATTTAAAGCAATAAAAACTGAAAATGAGTGTCACGCCTAAACCAAAGGACTTATGCACACATTTCAACATGTATTTAGTTCAGGTTGACCTCCTGAAGCATAAATCACCATTAATTTGACTACACAACTTATTCCTATGGAGATACATTCAAAGTAAAAAAACGGGCTCAACTCGGACTGAAAGTGCATTTAAAGCAATAAAAACTGAAAATGAGTGTCACGCCTAAACCAAAGGACTTATGCACACATTTCAACATGTATTTAGTTCAGGTTGACGTCCTGAAGCCTAAATGAGCATTAATTTGACTACACAACTTTTTCCTATGAAGATACATTCAAAGTAAAAAAACGTGCTCTACTCGGCCTGAAAATGCATTTAAAGCAATAAAAACTGAAAATGAGTGTCACGCCTAAACCAAAGGACTTATGCACACATTTCAACATGTATTTAGTTCAGGTTGACCTCCTGAAGCCTAAATGAGCATTAATTTGACTACACAACTCATTCCTATGAAGGAACATTCAAAGTAAAAAAACTGGCTCAACTCGGACTGAAAGTACATTTAAAGCAATAAAAACTGAAAATGAGTGTCACGCCTAAACCAAAGTTCTTATGCACACATTTCAACATGTATTTAGTTCAGGTTGACCTCCTGAAGCCTAAATGAGCATTAATTTGACTACACAACTCATTCCTATGAAGGTACATTCAAAGTCACAAAACGTGCTCAACTAGGCCTGAAAGTGCATTTAAAGCAATAAAAACTCAAAATGAGTGTCACGCCTAAACCAAAGGACTTATGCACACATTTCAACATGTATTTAGTTCAGGTTGACCTCCTGAAGCCTAAATCACCATTAATTTGACTACACAACTTATTCCTATGAAGATACATTCAAAGTAAAAAAACGGGCTCAACTCGGACTGAAAGTGCATTTAAAGCAATAAAAACTGAAAATGAGTGTCACGCCTAAACCAAAGGACTTATGCACACATTCCAACATGTATTTAGTTCAGGTTGACCTCCTGAAGCCTAAATCACCATTAATTTGACTACACAACTCATTCCTATGAAGGTACATTCAAAGTAAAAAAACGGGCTCAACTCGGACTGAAAGTGCATTTAAAGCAATAAAAACTGAAAATGAGTGTCACGCCTAAACCAAAGGACTTATGCACACATTTCAACATGTATTTAGTTCAGGTTGACCTCCTGAAGCCTAAATGAGCATTAATTTGACTACACAACTCATTCCTATGAAGGTACATTCAAAGTCACAAAACGGGCTCAACTCGGACTGAAAGTGCATTTAAAGCAATAAAAACTGAAAATGAGTGTCACGCCTAAACCAAAGGACTTATGCACACATTTCAACATGTATTTAGTTCAGGTTGACATTCTGAACCTAAATGAGCATTAATTTGACTACACAACTTATTCCTATGAAGATACATTCAAAGTAAAAAAACGGGCTCAACTCGGACTGAAAGTGCATTTAAAGCAATAAAAACTGAAAATGAGTGTCACGCCTAAACCAAAGGACTTATGCACACATTTCAACATGTATTTAGTTCAGGTTGACCTCCTGAAGCCTAAATGAGCATTAATTTGACTACACAACTCATTCCTATGAAGGTACATTCAAAGTCACAAAACGTGCTCAACTAGGCCTGAAAGTGCATTTAAAGCAATAAAAACTCAAAATGAGTGTCACGCCTAAACCAAAGGACTTATGCACACATTTCAACATGTATTTAGTTCAGGTTGACATTCTGAAGCCTAAATGAGCATTAATTTGACTACACAACTTATTCCTATGAAGATACATTCAAAGTAAAAAAACGGGCTCAACTCGGACTGAAAGTGCATTTAAAGCAATAAAAACTGAAAATGAGTGTCACGCCTAAACCAAAGGACTTATGCACACATTTCAACATGTATTTAGTTCAGGTTGACCTCCTGAAGCCTAAATGAGCATTAATTTGACTACACAACTCATTCCTATGAAGGTACATTCAAAGTCACAAAACGTGCTCAACTAGGCCTGAAAGTGCATTTAAAGCAATAAAAACTCAAAATGAGTGTCACGCCTAAACCAAAGGCCTTATGCACACATTTCAACATGTATTTAGTTCAGGTTGACCTCCTGAAGCCTAAATCACCATTAATTTGACTACACAACTTATTCCTATGAAGATACATTCAAAGTAAAAAAACGGGCTCAACTCGGACTGAAAGTGCATTTAAAGCAATAAAAACTGAAAATGAGTGTCACGCCTAAAACAAAGGACTTATGCACACATTTCAACATGTATTTAGTTCAGGTTGACCTCCTGAAGCCCAAATCACCATTAATTTGACTACACAACTTATTCCTATGAAGATACATTCAAAGTAAAAAAACGGGCTCAACTCGGACTGAAAGTGCATTTAAAGCAATAAAAACTGAAAATGAGTGTCACGCCTAAACCAAAGGACTTATGCACACATTTCAACATGTATTTAGTTCAGGTTGACCTCCTGAAGCCTAAATCACCATTAATTTGACTACACAACTCATTCCTATGAAGGTACATTCAAAGTCACAAAACGTGCTCAACTAGGCCTGAAAGTGCATTTAAAGCAATAAAAACTCAAAATGAGTGTCACGCCTAAACCAAAGGACTTATGCACACATTTCAACATGTATTTAGTTCAGGTTGACCTCCTGAAGCCTAAATCACCATTAATTTGACTACACAACTTATTCCTATGAAGATACATTCAAAGTAAAAAAACGGGCTCAACTCGGACTGAAAGTGCATTTAAAGCAATAAAAACTGAAAATGAGTGTCACGCCTAAACCAAAGGACTTATGCACACATTTCAACATGTATTTAGTTCAGGTTGACATTCTGAAGCCTAAATGAGCATTAATTTGACTACACAACTTATTCCTATGAAGATACATTCAAAGTAAAAAAACGGGCTCAACTCGGACTGAAAGTGCATTTAAAGCAATAAAAACTGAAAATGAGTGTCACGCCTAAACCAAAGGACTTATGCACACATTTCAACATGTATTTAGTTCAGGTTGACCTCCTGAAGCCTAAATGAGCATTAATTTGACTACACAACTCATTCCTATGAAGGTACATTCAAAGTCACAAAACGTGCTCAACTAGGCCTGAAAGTGCATTTAAAGCAATAAAAACTCAAAATGAGTGTCACGCCTAAACCAAAGGCCTTATGCACACATTTCAACATGTATTTAGTTCAGGTTGACCTCCTGAAGCCTAAATCACCATTAATTTGACTACACAACTTATTCCTATGAAGATACATTCAAAGTAAAAAAACGGGCTCAACTCGGACTGAAAGTGCATTTAAAGCAATAAAAACTGAAAATGAGTGTCACGCCTAAAACAAAGGACTTATGCACACATTTCAACATGTATTTAGTTCAGGTTGACCTCCTGAAGCCCAAATCACCATTAATTTGACTACACAACTTATTCCTATGAAGATACATTCAAAGTAAAAAAACGGGCTCAACTCGGACTGAAAGTGCATTTAAAGCAATAAAAACTGAAAATGAGTGTCACGCCTAAACCAAAGGACTTATGCACACATTTCAACATGTATTTAGTTCAGGTTGACCTCCTGAAGCCTAAATCACCATTAATTTGACTACACAACTCATTCCTATGAAGGTACATTCAAAGTCACAAAACGTGCTCAACTAGGCCTGAAAGTGCATTTAAAGCAATAAAAACTCAAAATGAGTGTCACGCCTAAACCAAAGGACTTATGCACACATTTCAACATGTATTTAGTTCAGGTTGACCTCCTGAAGCCTAAATCACCATTAATTTGACTACACAACTTATTCCTATGAAGATACATTCAAAGTAAAAAAACGGGCTCAACTCGGACTGAAAGTGCATTTAAAGCAATAAAAACTGAAAATGAGTGTCACGCCTAAACCAAAGGACTTATGCACACATTTCAACATGTATTTAGTTCAGGTTGACCTCCTGAAGCCTAAATCACCATTAATTTGACTACACAACTTATTCCTATGAAGGTACATTCAAAGTCACAAAACGTGCTCAACTAGGCCTGAAAGTGCATTTAAAGCAATAAAAACTCAAAATGAGTGTCACGCCTAAACCAAAGGACTTATGCACACATTTCAACATGTATTTAGTTCAGGTTGACCTCCTGAAGCCTAAATGAGCATTAATTTGACTACACAACTTTTTCCTATGAAGGTACATTCAAAGTCACAAAACGTGCTCAACTAGGCCTGAAAGTGCATTTAAAGCAATAAAAACTCAAAATGAGTGTCACGCCTAAACCAAAGGACTTATGCACACATTTCAACATGTATTTAGTTCAGGTTGACATTCTGAAGCCTAAATGAGCATTAATTTGACTACACAACTTATTCCTATGAAGATACATTCAAAGTAAAAAAACGGACTCAACTCGGACTGAAAGTGCATTTAAAGCAATAAAAACTGAAAATGAGTGTCACGCCTAAACCAAAGGACTTATGCACACATTTCAACATGTATTTAGTTCAGGTTGACCTCCTGAAGCCTAAATCACCATTAATTTGACTACACAACTTATTCCTATGGAGATACATTCAAAGTAAAAAAACGGGCTCAACTCGGACTGAAAGTGCATTTAAAGCAATAAAAACGGAAAATGAGTGTCACGCCTAAACCAAAGGACTTATGCACACATTTCAACATGTATTTAGTTCAGGTTGACCTCCTGAAGCCTAAATGAGCATTAATTTGACTACACAACTCATTCCTATGAAGGAACATTCAAAGTAAAAAAACTGGCTCAACTCGGACTGAAAGTACATTTAAAGCAATAAAAACTGAAAATGAGTGTCACGCCTAAACCAAAGGACTTATGCACACATTTCAACATGTATTTAGTTCAGGTTGACCTCCTGAAGCCTAAATGAGCATTAATTTGACTACACAACTCATTCCTATGAAGGTACATTCAAAGTCACAAAACGTGCTCAACTAGGCCTGAAAGTGCATTTAAAGCAATAAAAACTCAAAATGAGTGTCACGCCTAAACCAAAGGACTTATGCACACATTTCAACATGTATTTAGTTCAGGTTGACCTCCTGAAGCCTAAATCACCATTAATTTGACTACACAACTTATTCCTATGAAGATACATTCAAAGTAAAAAAACGGGCTCAACTCGGACTGAAAGTGCATTTAAAGCAATAAAAACTGAAAATGAGTGTCACGCCTAAACCAAAGGACTTATGCACACATTCCAACATGTATTTAGTTCAGGTTGACCTCCTGAAGCCTAAATCACCATTAATTTGACTACACAACTCATTCCTATGAAGGTACATTCAAAGTAAAAAAACGGGCTCAACTCGGACTGAAAGTGCATTTAAAGCAATAAAAACTGAAAATGAGTGTCACGCCTAAACCAAAGGACTTATGCACACATTTCAACATGTATTTAGTTCAGGTTGACCTCCTGAAGCCTAAATGAGCATTAATTTGACTACACAACTCATTCCTATGAAGGTACATTCAAAGTCACAAAACGTGCTCAACTAGGCCTGAAAGTGCATTTAAAGCAATAAAAACTCAAAATGAGTGTCACGCCTAAACCAAAGGACTTATGCACACATTTCAACATGTATTTAGTTCAGGTTGAAATTCTGAAGCCTAAATGAGCATTAATTTGACTACACAACTTATTCCTATGAAGATACATTCAAAGTAAAAAAGTGACTCAACTCGGACTGAAAGTGCATTTAAAGCAATAAAAACTGAAAATGACTGTCACGCCTAAACCAAAGGACTTATGCACACATTTCAACATGTATTTAGTTCAGGTTGACCTCCTGAAGCCTAAATCACCATTAATTTGACTACACAACTTATTCCTATGAAGATACATTCAAAGTAAAAAAACGGGCTCAACTCGGACTGAAAGTACATTTAAAGCAATAAAAACTGAAAATGAGTGTCACGCCTAAACCAAAGGACTTATGCACACATTTCAACATGTATTTAGTTCAGGTTGACCTCCTGAAGCCTAAATGAGCATTAATTTGACTACACAACTCATTCCTATGAAGGTACATTCAAAGTCACAAAACGTGCTCAACTAGGCCTGAAAGTGCATTTAAAGCAATAAAAACTCAAAATGAGTGTCACGCCTAAACCAAAGGACTTATGCACACATTTCAACATGTATTTAGTTCAGGTTGACCTCCTGAAGCCTAAATCACCATTAATTTGACTACACAACTCATTCCTATGAAGGTACATTCAAAGTCACAAAACGTGCTCAACTAGGCCTGAAAGTGCATTTAAAGCAATAAAAACTCAAAATGAGTGTCACGCCTAAACCAAAGGACTTATGCACACATTTCAACATGTATTTAGTTCAGGTTGACCTCCTGAAGCCTAAATCACCATTAATTTGACTACACAACTTATTCCTATGAAGATACATTCAAAGTAAAAAAACGGGCTCAACTCGGACTGAAAGTGCATTTAAAGCAATAAAAACTGAAAATGAGTGTCACGCCTAAACCAAAGGACTTATGCACACATTTCAACATGTATTTAGTTCAGGTTGACATTCTGAAGCCTAAATGAGCATTAATTTGACTACACAACTTATTCCTATGAAGATACATTCAAAGTAAAAAAACGGGCTCAACTCGGACTGAAAGTGCATTTAAAGCAATAAAAACTGAAAATGAGTGTCACGCCTAAACCAAAGGACTTATGCACACATTTCAACATGTATTTAGTTCAGGTTGACCTCCTGAAGCCTAAATGAGCATTAATTTGACTACACAACTCATTCCTATGAAGGTACATTCAAAGTCACAAAACGTGCTCAACTAGGCCTGAAAGTGCATTTAAAGCAATAAAAACTCAAAATGAGTGTCACGCCTAAACCAAAGGCCTTATGCACACATTTCAACATGTATTTAGTTCAGGTTGACCTCCTGAAGCCTAAATCACCATTAATTTGACTACACAACTTATTCCTATGAAGATACATTCAAAGTAAAAAAACGTGCTCAACTAGGCCTGAAAGTGCATTTAAAGCAATAAAAACTCAAAATGAGTGTCACGCCTAAACCAAAGGACTTATGCACACATTTCAACATGTATTTAGTTCAGGTTGACCTCCTGAAGCCTAAATCACCATTAATTTGACTACACAACTTATTCCTATGAAGATACATTCAAAGTAAAAAAACGGGCTCAACTCGGACTGAAAGTGCATTTAAAGCAATAAAAACTGAAAATGAGTGTCACGCCTAAACCAAAGGACTTATGCACACATTTCAACATGTATTTAGTTCAGGTTGACCTCCTGAAGCCTAAATCACCATTAATTTGACTACACAACTTATTCCTATGAAGGTACATTCAAAGTCACAAAACGTGCTCAACTAGGCCTGAAAGTGCATTTAAAGCAATAAAAACTCAAAATGAGTGTCACGCCTAAACCAAAGGACTTATGCACACATTTCAACATGTATTTAGTTCAGGTTGACCTCCTGAAGCCTAAATGAGCATTAATTTGACTACACAACTTTTTCCTATGAAGGTACATTCAAAGTCACAAAACGTGCTCAACTAGGCCTGAAAGTGCATTTAAAGCAATAAAAACTCAAAATGAGTGTCACGCCTAAACCAAAGGACTTATGCACACATTTCAACATGTATTTAGTTCAGGTTGACATTCTGAAGCCTAAATGAGCATTAATTTGACTACACAACTTATTCCTATGAAGATACATTCAAAGTAAAAAAACGGACTCAACTCGGACTGAAAGTGCATTTAAAGCAATAAAAACTGAAAATGAGTGTCACGCCTAAACCAAAGGACTTATGCACACATTTCAACATGTATTTAGTTCAGGTTGACCTCCTGAAGCCTAAATCACCATTAATTTGACTACACAACTTATTCCTATGGAGATACATTCAAAGTAAAAAAACGGGCTCAACTCGGACTGAAAGTGCATTTAAAGCAATAAAAACGGAAAATGAGTGTCACGCCTAAACCAAAGGACTTATGCACACATTTCAACATGTATTTAGTTCAGGTTGACCTCCTGAAGCCTAAATGAGCATTAATTTGACTACACAACTCATTCCTATGAAGGTACATTCAAAGTCACAAAACGTGCTCAACTAGGCCTGAAAGTGCATTTAAAGCAATAAAAACTCAAAATGAGTGTCACGCCTAAACCAAAGGACTTATGCACACATTTCAACATGTATTTAGTTCAGGTTGACATTCTGAAGCCTAAATGAGCATTAATTTGACTACACAACTTATTCCTATGAAGATACATTCAAAGTAAAAAAGTGACTCAACTCGGACTGAAAGTGCATTTAAAGCAATAAAAACTGAAAATGACTGTCACGCCTAAACCAAAGGACTTATGCACACATTTCAACATGTATTTAGTTCAGGTTGACCTCCTGAAGCATAAATCACCATTAATTTGACTACACAACTTATTCCTATGGAGATACATTCAAAGTAAAAAAACGGGCTCAACTCGGACTGAAAGTGCATTTAAAGCAATAAAAACTGAAAATGAGTGTCACGCCTAAACCAAAGGACTTATGCACACATTTCAACATGTATTTAGTTCAGGTTGACGTCCTGAAGCCTAAATGAGCATTAATTTGACTACACAACTTTTTCCTATGAAGATACATTCAAAGTAAAAAAACGTGCTCTACTCGGCCTGAAAATGCATTTAAAGCAATAAAAACTCAAAATGAGTGTCACGCCTAAACCAAAGGCCTTATGCACACATTTCAACATGTATTTAGTTCAGGTTGACCTCCTGAAGCCTAAATCACCATTAATTTGACTACACAACTTATTCCTATGAAGATACATTCAAAGTAAAAAAACGGGCTCAACTCGGACTGAAAGTGCATTTAAAGCAATAAAAACTGAAAATGAGTGTCACGCCTAAACCAAAGGACTTATGCACACATTTCAACATGTATTTAGTTCAGGTTGACCTCCTGAAGCCTAAATGAGCATTAATTTGACTACACAACTCATTCCTATGAAGGAACATTCAAAGTAAAAAAACTGGCTCAACTCGGACTGAAAGTACATTTAAAGCAATAAAAACTGAAAATGAGTGTCACGCCTAAACCAAAGTTCTTATGCACACATTTCAACATGTATTTAGTTCAGGTTGACCTCCTGAAGCCTAAATGAGCATTAATTTGACTACACAACTCATTCCTATGAAGGTACATTCAAAGTCACAAAACGTGCTCAACTAGTCCTGAAAGTGCATTTAAAGCAATAAAAACTCAAAATGAGTGTCACGCCTAAACCAAAGGACTTATGCACACATTTCAACATGTATTTAGTTCAGGTTGACCTCCTGAAGCCTAAATCACCATTAATTTGACTACACAACTTATTCCTATGAAGATACATTCAAAGTAAAAAAACGGGCTCAACTCGGACTGAAAGTGCATTTAAAGCAATAAAAACTGAAAATGAGTGTCACGCCTAAACCAAAGGACTTATGCACACATTCCAACATGTATTTAGTTCAGGTTGACCTCCTGAAGCCTAAATCACCATTAATTTGACTACACAACTCATTCCTATGAAGGTACATTCAAAGTAAAAAAACGGGCTCAACTCGGACTGAAAGTGCATTTAAAGCAATAAAAACTGAAAATGAGTGTCACGCCTAAACCAAAGGACTTATGCACACATTTCAACATGTATTTAGTTCAGGTTGACCTCCTGAAGCCTAAATGAGCATTAATTTGACTACACAACTCATTCCTATGAAGGTACATTCAAAGTCACAAAACGTGCTCAACTAGGCCTGAAAGTGCATTTAAAGCAATAAAAACTCAAAATGAGTGTCACGCCTAAACCAAAGGACTTATGCACACATTTCAACATGTATTTAGTTCAGGTTGACATTCTGAAGCCTAAATGAGCATTAATTTGACTACACAACTTATTCCTATGAAGATACATTCAAAGTAAAAAAACGGGCTCCACTCGGACTGAAAGTGCATTTAAAGCAATAAAAACTGAAAATGAGTGTCACGCCTAAACCAAAGGACTTATGCACACATTTCAACATGTATTTAGTTCAGGTTGACCTCCTGAAGCCTAAATGAGCATTAATTTGACTACACAACTCATTCCTATGAAGGAACATTCAAAGTCACAAAACGTGCTCAACTAGGCCTGAAAGTGCATTTAAAGCAATAAAAACTCAAAATGAGTGTCACGCCTAAACCAAAGGACTTATGCACACATTTCAACATGTATTTAGTTCAGGTTGACCTCCTGAAGCCTAAATCACCATTAATTTGACTACACAACTTATTCCTATGAAGATACATTCAAAGTAAAAAAACGGGCTCAACTCGGACTGAAAGTGCATTTAAAGCAATAAAAACTGAAAATGAGTGTCACGCCTAAACCAAAGGACTTATGCACACATTCCAACATGTATTTAGTTCAGGTTGACCTCCTGAAGCCTAAATCACCATTAATTTGACTACACAACTCATTCCTATGAAGGTACATTCAAAGTAAAAAAACGGGCTCAACTCGGACTGATAGTGCATTTAAAGCAATAAAAACTGAAAATGAGTGTCACGCCTAAACCAAAGGACTTATGCACACATTTCAACATGTATTTAGTTCAGGTTGACCTCCTGAAGCCTAAATGAGCATTAATTTGACTACACAACTCATTCCTATGAAGGTACATTCAAAGTCACAAAACGTGCTCAACTAGGCCTGAAAGTGCATTTAAAGCAATAAAAACTCAAAATGAGTGTCACGCCTAAACCAAAGGACTTATGCACACATTTCAACATGTATTTAGTTCAGGTTGACATTCTGAAGCCTAAATGAGCATTAATTTGACTACACAACTTATTCCTATGAAGATACATTCAAAGTAAAAAACTGACTCAACTCGGACTGAAAGTGCATTTAAAGCAATAAAAACTGAAAATGAGTGTCACGCCTAAACCAAAGGACTTATGCACACATTTCAACATGTATTTAGTTCAGGTTGACCTCCTGAAGCATAAATCACCATTAATTTGCATATACAACTTATTCCTATGGAGATACATTCAAAGTAAAAAAACGGGCTCAACTCGGACTGAAAGTGCATTTAAAGCAATAAAAACTGAAAATGAGTGTCACGCCTAAACCAAAGGACTTATGCACACATTTCAACATGTATTTAGTTCAGGTTGACGTCCTGAAGCCTAAATGAGCATTAATTTGACTACACAACTTTTTCCTATGAAGATACATTCAAAGTAAAAAAACGTGCTCTACTCGGCCTGAAAATGCATTTAAAGCAATAAAAACTCAAAATGAGTGTCACGCCTAAACCAAAGGCCTTATGCACACATTTCAACATGTATTTAGTTCAGGTTGACCTCCTGAAGCCTAAATCACCATTAATTTGACTACACAACTTATTCCTATGGAGATACATTCAAAGTAAAAAAACGGGCTCAACTCGGACTGAAAGTGCATTTAAAGCAATAAAAACTGAAAATGAGTGTCACGCCTACACCAAAGGACTTATGCACACATTTCAACATGTATTTAGTTCAGGTTGACGTCCTGAAGCCTAAATGAGCATTAATTTGACTACACAACTCATTCCTATGAAGGTACATTCAAAGTCACAAAACGTGCTCAACTAGGCCTGAAAGTGCATTTAAAGCAATAAAAACTCAAAATGAGTGTCACGCCTAAACCAAAGGACTTATGCACACATTTCAACATGTATTTAGTTCAGGTTGACCTCCTGAAGCCTAAATCACCATTAATTTGACTACACAACTTATTCCTATGAAGATACATTCAAAGTAAAAAAACGGGCTCCACTCGGACTGAAAGTGCATTTAAAGCAATAAAAACTGAAAATGAGTGTCACGCCTAAACCAAAGGACTTATGCACACATTTCAACATGTATTTAGTTCAGGTTGACCTCCTGAAGCCTAAATGAGCATTAATTTGACTACACAACTCATTCCTATGAAGGTACATTCAAAGTCACAAAACGTGCTCAACTAGGCCTGAAAGTGCATTTAAAGCAATAAAAACTCAAAATGAGTGTCACGCCTAAACCAAAGGACTTATGCACACATTTCAACATGTATTTAGTTCAGGTTGACATTCTGAAGCCTAAATGAGCATTAATTTGACTACACAACTTATTCCTATGAAGATACATTCAAAGTAAAAAAACGGGCTCAACTCGGACTGAAAGTGCATTTAAAGCAATAAAAACTGAAAATGAGTGTCACGCCTAAACCAAAGGACTTATGCACACATTTCAACATGTATTTAGTTCAGGTTGACCTCCTGAAGCCTAAATGAGCATTAATTTGACTACACAACTCATTCCTATGAAGGTACATTCAAAGTCACAAAACGTGCTAAACTAGGCCTGAAAGTGCATTTAAAGCAATAAAAACTCAAAATGAGTGTCACGCCTAAACCAAAGGACTTATGCACACATTTCAACATGTATTTAGTTCAGGTTGACATTCTGAAGCCTAAATGAGCATTAATTTGACTACACAACTTATTCCTATGAAGATACATTCAAAGTAAAAAACTGACTCAACTCGGACTGAAAGTGCATTTAAAGCAATAAAAACTGAAAATGAGTGTCACGCCTAAACCAAAGGACTTATGCACACATTTCAACATGTATTTAGTTCAGGTTGACCTCCTGAAGCATAAATCACCATTAATTTGACTACACAACTTATTCCTATGGAGATACATTCAAAGTAAAAAAACGGGCTCAACTCGGACTGAAAGTGCATTTAAAGCAATAAAAACTGAAAATGAGTGTCACGCCTAAACCAAAGGACTTATGCACACATTTCAACATGTATTTAGTTCAGGTTGACCTCCTGAAGCATAAATCACCATTAATTTGACTACACAACTTATTCCTATGGAGATACATTCAAAGTAAAAAAACGGGCTCAACTCGGACTGAAAGTGCATTTAAAGCAATAAAAACTGAAAATGAGTGTCACGCCTAAACCAAAGGACTTATGCACACATTTCAACATGTATTTAGTTCAGGTTGACGTCCTGAAGCCTAAATGAGCATTAATTTGACTACACAACTTTTTCCTATGAAGATACATTCAAAGTAAAAAAACGTGCTCTACTCGGCCTGAAAATGCATTTAAAGCAATAAAAACTCAAAATGAGTGTCACGCCTAAACCAAAGGCCTTATGCACACATTTCAACATGTATTTAGTTCAGGTTGACCTCCTGAAGCCTAAATCACCATTAATTTGACTACACAACTTATTCCTATGAAGATACATTCAAAGTAAAAAAACGGGCTCAACTCGGACTGAAAGTGCATTTAAAGCAATAAAAACTGAAAATGAGTGTCACGCCTAAACCAAAGGACTTATGCACACATTTCAACATGTATTTAGTTCAGGTTGACCTCCTGAAGCCTAAATGAGCATTAATTTGACTACACAACTCATTCCTATGAAGGAACATTCAAAGTAAAAAAACTGGCTCAACTCGGACTGAAAGTACATTTAAAGCAATAAAAACTGAAAATGAGTGTCACGCCTAAACCAAAGTTCTTATGCACACATTTCAACATGTATTTAGTTCAGGTTGACCTCCTGAAGCCTAAATGAGCATTAATTTGACTACACAACTCATTCCTATGAAGGTACATTCAAAGTCACAAAACGTGCTCAACTAGGCCTGAAAGTGCATTTAAAGCAATAAAAACTCAAAATGAGTGTCACGCCTAAACCAAAGGACTTATGCACACATTTCAACATGTATTTAGTTCAGGTTGACATTCTGAAGCCTAAATGAGCATTAATTTGACTACACAACTTATTCCTATGAAGATACATTCAAAGTAAAAAACTGACTCAACTCGGACTGAAAGTGCATTTAAAGCAATAAAAACTGAAAATGAGTGTCACGCCTAAACCAAAGGACTTATGCACACATTTCAACATGTATTTAGTTCAGGTTGACCTCCTGAAGCATAAATCACCATTAATTTGACTACACAACTTATTCCTATGGAGATACATTCAAAGTAAAAAAACGGGCTCAACTCGGACTGAAAGTGCATTTAAAGCAATAAAAACTGAAAATGAGTGTCACGCCTAAACCAAAGGACTTATGCACACATTTCAACATGTATTTAGTTCAGGTTGACCTCCTGAAGCATAAATCACCATTAATTTGACTACACAACTTATTCCTATGGAGATACATTCAAAGTAAAAAAACGGGCTCAACTCGGACTGAAAGTGCATTTAAAGCAATAAAAACTGAAAATGAGTGTCACGCCTAAACCAAAGGACTTATGC
The DNA here is from genome assembly GCF_025434085.1 of Hippocampus zosterae. Taxonomy (NCBI): domain Eukaryota; kingdom Metazoa; phylum Chordata; class Actinopteri; order Syngnathiformes; family Syngnathidae; genus Hippocampus; species Hippocampus zosterae. The sequence goes on along the minus strand of NC_067462.1, from coordinate 22,885,477 downwards.
ACACATTTCAACATGTATTTAGTTCAGGTTGACGTCCTGAAGCCTAAATGAGCATTAATTTGACTACACAACTTTTTCCTATGAAGATACATTCAAAGTAAAAAAACGTGCTCTACTCGGCCTGAAAATGCATTTAAAGCAATAAAAACTCAAAATGAGTGTCACGCCTAAACCAAAGGCCTTATGCACACATTTCAACATGTATTTAGTTCAGGTTGACCTCCTGAAGCCTAAATCACCATTAATTTGACTACACAACTTATTCCTATGAAGATACATTCAAAGTAAAAAAACGGGCTCAACTCGGACTGAAAGTGCATTTAAAGCAATAAAAACTGAAAATGAGTGTCACGCCTAAACCAAAGGACTTATGCACACATTTCAACATGTATTTAGTTCAGGTTGACCTCCTGAAGCCTAAATCACCATTAATTTGACTACACAACTTATTCCTATGAAGATACATTCAAAGTAAAAAAACGGGCTCAACTCGGACTGAAAGTGCATTTAAAGCAATAAAAACTGAAAATGAGTGTCACGCCTAAACCAAAGTTCTTATGCACACATTTCAACATGTATTTAGTTCAGGTTGACCTCCTGAAGCCTAAATGAGCATTAATTTGACTACACAACTCATTCCTATGAAGGTACATTCAAAGTCACAAAACGTGCTCAACTAGGCCTGAAAGTGCATTTAAAGCAATAAAAACTCAAAATGAGTGTCACGCCTAAACCAAAGGACTTATGCACACATTTCAACATGTATTTAGTTCAGGTTGACATTCTGAAGCCTAAATGAGCATTAATTTGACTACACAACTTATTCCTATGAAGATACATTCAAAGTAAAAAAACGGGCTCCACTCGGACTGAAAGTGCATTTAAAGCAATAAAAACTGAAAATGAGTGTCACGCCTAAACCAAAGGACTTATGCACACATTTCAACATGTATTTAGTTCAGGTTGACCTCCTGAAGCCTAAATGAGCATTAATTTGACTACACAACTCATTCCTATGAAGGAACATTCAAAGTCACAAAACGTGCTCAACTAGGCCTGAAAGTGCATTTAAAGCAATAAAAACTCAAAATGAGTGTCACGCCTAAACCAAAGGACTTATGCACACATTTCAACATGTATTTAGTTCAGGTTGACCTCCTGAAGCCTAAATCACCATTAATTTGACTACACAACTTATTCCTATGAAGATACATTCAAAGTAAAAAAACGGGCTCAACTCGGACTGAAAGTGCATTTAAAGCAATAAAAACTGAAAATGAGTGTCACGCCTAAACCAAAGGACTTATGCACACATTTCAACATGTATTTAGTTCAGGTTGACCTCCTGAAGCCTAAATGAGCATTAATTTGACTACACAACTCATTCCTATGAAGGTACATTCAAAGTCACAAAACGTGCTCAACTAGGCCTGAAAGTGCATTTAAAGCAATAAAAACTCAAAATGAGTGTCACGCCTAAACCAAAGGACTTATGCACACATTTCAACATGTATTTAGTTCAGGTTGACCTCCTGAAGCCTAAATGAGCATTAATTTGACTACACAACTCATTCCTATGAAGGTACATTCAAAGTCACAAAACGTGCTCAACTAGGCCTGAAAGTGCATTTAAAGCAATAAAAACTCAAAATGAGTGTCACGCCTAAACCAAAGGACTTATGCACACATTTCAACATGTATTTAGTTCAGGTTGACATTCTGAAGCCTAAATGAGCATTAATTTGACTACACAACTTATTCCTATGAAGATACATTCAAAGTAAAAAACTGACTCAACTCGGACTGAAAGTGCATTTAAAGCAATAAAAACTGAAAATGAGTGTCACGCCTAAACCAAAGGACTTATGCACACATTTCAACATGTATTTAGTTCAGGTTGACCTCCTGAAGCATAAATCACCATTAATTTGACTACACAACTTATTCCTATGGAGATACATTCAAAGTAAAAAAACGGGCTCAACTCGGACTGAAAGTGCATTTAAAGCAATAAAAACTGAAAATGAGTGTCACGCCTAAACCAAAGGACTTATGCACACATTTCAACATGTATTTAGTTCAGGTTGACGTCCTGAAGCCTAAATGAGCATTAATTTGACTACACAAATTTTTCCTATGAAGATACATTCAAAGTAAAAAACGTGCTCTACTCGGCCTGAAAATGCATTTAAAGCAATAAAAACTCAAAATGAGTGTCACGCCTAAACCAAAGGCCTTATGCACACATTTCAACATGTATTTAGTTCAGGTTGACCTCCTGAAGCCTAAATCACCATTAATTTGACTACACAACTTATTCCTATGGAGATACATTCAAAGTAAAAAAACGGGCTCAACTCGGACTGAAAGTACATTTAAAGCAATAAAAACTGAAAATGAGTGTCACGCCTAAACCAAAGGACTTATGCACACATTTCAACATGTATTTAGTTCAGGTTGACCTCCTGAAGCCTAAATTAGCATTAATTTGACTACACAACTCATTCCTATGAAGGTACATTCAAAGTCACAAAACGTGCTCAACTAGGCCTGAAAGTGCATTTAAAGCAATAAAAACTCAAAATGAGTGTCACGCCTAAACCAAAGGACTTATGCACACATTTCAACATGTATTTAGTTCAGGTTGACATTCTGAAGCCTAAATGAGCATTAATTTGACTACACAACTTATTCCTATGAAGATACATTCAAAGTAAAAAAACGGGCTCCACTCGGACTGAAAGTGCATTTAAAGCAATAAAAACTGAAAATGATTGTCACGCCTAAACCAAAGGACTTATGCACACATTTCAACATGTATTTAGTTCAGGTTGACCTCCTGAAGCCTAAATGAGCATTAATTTGACTACACAACTCATTCCTATGAAGGTACATTCAAAGTCACAAAACGTGCTCAACTAGGCCTGAAAGTGCATTTAAAGCAATAAAAACTCAAAATGAGTGTCACGCCTAAACCAAAGGACTTATGCACACATTTCAACATGTATTTAGTTCAGGTTGACCTCCTGAAGCCTAAATCACCATTAATTTGACTACACAACTTTTTCCTATGAAGGTACATTCAAAGTCACAAAACGTGCTCAACTAGGCCTGAAAGTGCATTTAAAGCAATAAAAACTCAAAATGAGTGTCACGCCTAAACCAAAGGACTTATGCACACATTTCAACATGTATTTAGTTCAGGTTGACATTCTGAAGCCTAAATGAGCATTAATTTGACTACACAACTTATTCCTATGAAGATACATTCAAAGTAAAAAAACGGACTCAACTCGGACTGAAAGTGCATTTAAAGCAATAAAAACTGAAAATGAGTGTCACGCCTAAACCAAAGGACTTATGCACACATTTCAACATGTATTTAGTTCAGGTTGACCTCCTGAAGCCTAAATCACCATTAATTTGACTACACAACTTATTCCTATGGAGATACATTCAAAGTAAAAAAACGGGCTCAACTCGGACTGAAAGTGCATTTAAAGCAATAAAAACTGAAAATGAGTGTCACGCCTAAACCAAAGGACTTATGCACACATTTCAACATGTATTTAGTTCAGGTTGACGTCCTGAAGCCTAAATGAGCATTAATTTGACTACACAACTTTTTCCTATGAAGATACATTCAAAGTAAAAAAACGTGCTCTACTCGGCCTGAAAATGCATTTAAAGCAATAAAAACTCAAAATGAGTGTCACGCCTAAACCAAAGGCCTTATGCACACATTTCAACATGTATTTAGTTCAGGTTGACATTCTGAAGCCTAAATGAGCATTAATTTGACTACACAACTTATTCCTATGAAGATACATTCAAAGTAAAAAAACGGGCTCCACTCGGACTGAAAGTGCATTTAAAGCAATAAAAACTGAAAATGAGTGTCACGCCTAAACCAAAGGACTTATGCACACATTTCAACATGTATTTAGTTCAGGTTGACCTCCTGCAGCCTAAATCACCATTAATTTGACTACGCAACTTATTCCTATGAAGATACATTCAAAGTAAAAAAACGGGCTCAACTCGGACTGAAAGTGCATTTAAAGCAATAAAAACTGAAAATGAGTGTCACGCCTAAACCAAAGGACTTATGCACACATTTCAACATGTATTTAGTTCAGGTTGACCTCCTGAAGCCTAAATGAGCATTAATTTGACTACACAACTCATTCCTATGAAGGTACATTCAAAGTCACAAAACGTGCTCAACTAGGCCTGAAAGTGCATTTAAAGCAATAAAAACTGAAAATGAGTGTCACGCCTAAACCAAAGGACTTATGCACACATTTCAACATGTATTTAGTTCAGGTTGACCTCCTGAAGCCTAAATCACCATTAATTTGACTACACAACTTATTCCTATGAAGATACATTCAAAGTAAAAAAACGGGCTCAACTCGGACTGAAAGTGCATTTAAAGCAATAAAAACTGAAAATGAGTGTCACGCCTAAACCAAAGGACTTATGCACACATTTCAACATGTATTTAGTTCAGGTTGACGTCCTGAAGCCTAAATGAGCATTAATTTGACTACACAACCTTTTCCTATGAAGATACATTCAAAGTAAAAAAACGTGCTCTACTCGGCCTGAAAATGCATTTAAAGCAATAAAAACTCAAAATGAGTGTCACGCCTAAACCAAAGGCCTTATGCACACATTTCAACATGTATTTAGTTCAGGTTGACCTCCTGAAGCCTAAATGAGCATTAATTTGACTACACAACTCATTCCTATGAAGGAACATTCAAAGTAAAAAAACGGGCTCAACTCGGACTGAAAGTACATTTAAAGCAATAAAAACTGAAAATGAGTGTCACGCCTAAACCAAAGGACTTATGCACACATTTCAACATGTATTTAGTTCAGGTTGACCTCCTGAAGCCTAAATGAGCATTAATTTGACTACACAACTCATTCCTATGAAGGAACATTCAAAGTAAAAAAACGGGCTCAACTCGGACTGAAAGTACATTTAAAGCAATAAAAACTGAAAATGAGTGTCACGCCTAAACCAAAGGACTTATGCACACATTTCAACATGTATTTAGTTCAGGTTGACCTCCTGAAGCCTAAATGAGCATTAATTTGACTACACAACTCATTCCTATGAAGGAACATTCAAAGTAAAAAAACTGGCTCAACTCGGACTGAAAGTACATTTAAAGCAATAAAAACTGAAAATGAGTGTCACGCCTAAACCAAAGGACTTATGCACACATTTCAACATGTATTTAGTTCAGGTTGACCTCCTGAAGCCTAAATGAGCATTAATTTGACTACACAACTCATTCCTATGAAGGTACATTCAAAGTCACAAAACGTGCTCAACTAGGCCTGAAAGTGCATTTAAAGCAATAAAAACTCAAAATGAGTGTCACGCCTAAACCAAAGGACTTATGCACACATTTCAACATGTATTTAGTTCAGGTTGACCTCCTGAAGCCTAAATCACCATTAATTTGACTACACAACTTATTCCTATGAAGATACATTCAAAGTAAAAAAACGGGCTCAACTCGGACTGAAAGTGCATTTAAAGCAATAAAAACTGAAAATGAGTGTCACGCCTAAACCAAAGGACTTATGCACACATTCCAACATGTATTTAGTTCAGGTTGACCTCCTGAAGCCTAAATCACCATTAATTTGACTACACAACTCATTCCTATGAAGGTACATTCAAAGTAAAAAAACGGGCTCAACTCGGACTGAAAGTGCATTTAAAGCAATAAAAACTGAAAATGAGTGTCACGCCTAAACCAAAGGACTTATGCACACATTTCAACATGTATTTAGTTCAGGTTGACCTCCTGAAGCCTAAATGAGCATTAATTTGACTACACAACTCATTCCTATGAAGGTACATTCAAAGTCACAAAACGTGCTCAACTAGGCCTGAAAGTGCATTTAAAGCAATAAAAACTCAAAATGAGTGTCACGCCTAAACCAAAGGACTTATGCACACATTTCAACATGTATTTAGTTCAGGTTGACATTCTGAAGCCTAAATGAGCATTAATTTGACTACACAACTTATTCCTATGAAGATACATTCAAAGTAAAAAACTGACTCAACTCGGACTGAAAGTGCATTTAAAGCAATAAAAACTGAAAATGAGTGTCACGCCTAAACCAAAGGACTTATGCACACATTTCAACATGTATTTAGTTCAGGTTGACCTCCTGAAGCATAAATCACCATTAATTTGACTACACAACTTATTCCTATGGAGATACATTCAAAGTAAAAAAACGGGCTCAACTCGGACTGAAAGTGCATTTAAAGCAATAAAAACTGAAAATGAGTGTCACGCCTAAACCAAAGGACTTATGCACACATTTCAACATGTATTTAGTTCAGGTTGACGTCCTGAAGCCTAAATGAGCATTAATTTGACTACACAACTTTTTCCTATGAAGATACATTCAAAGTAAAAAAACGTGCTCTACTCGGCCTGAAAATGCATTTAAAGCAATAAAAACTCAAAATGAGTGTCACGCCTAAACCAAAGGCCTTATGCACACATTTCAACATGTATTTAGTTCAGGTTGACCTCCTGAAGCCTAAATCACCATTAATTTGACTACACAACTTATTCCTATGGAGATACATTCAAAGTAAAAAAACGGGCTCAACTCGGACTGAAAGTGCATTTAAAGCAATAAAAACTGAAAATGAGTGTCACGCCTAAACCAAAGGACTTATGCACACATTTCAACATGTATTTAGTTCAGGTTGACGTCCTGAAGCCTAAATGAGCATTAATTTGACTACACAACTCATTCCTATGAAGGTACATTCAAAGTCACAAAACGTGCTCAACTAGGCCTGAAAGTGCATTTAAAGCAATAAAAACTCAAAATGAGTGTCACGCCTAAACCAAAGGACTTATGCACACATTTCAACATGTATTTAGTTCAGGTTGACATTCTGAAGCCTAAATGAGCATTAATTTGACTACACAACTTATTCCTATGAAGATACATTCAAAGTAAAAAAACGGGCTCCACTCGGACTGAAAGTGCATTTAAAGCAATAAAAACTGAAAATGAGTGTCACGCCTAAACCAAAGGACTTATGCACACATTTCAACATGTATTTAGTTCAGGTTGACTTCCTGAAGCCTAAATGAGCATTAATTTGACTACACAACTCATTCCTATGAAGGTACATTCAAAGTCACAAAACGTGCTCAACTAGGCCTGAAAGTGCATTTAAAGCAATAAAAACTCAAAATGAGTGTCACGCCTAAACCAAAGGACTTATGCACACATTTCAACATGTATTTAGTTCAGGTTGACCTCCTGAAGCCTAAATCACCATTAATTTGACTACACAACTTTTTCCTATGAAGGTACATTCAAAGTCACAAAACGTGCTCAACTAGGCCTGAAAGTGCATTTAAAGCAATAAAAACTCAAAATGAGTGTCACGCCTAAACCAAAGGACTTATGCACACATTTCAACATGTATTTAGTTCAGGTTGACATTCTGAAGCCTAAATGAGCATTAATTTGACTACACAACTTATTCCTATGAAGATACATTCAAAGTAAAAAAACGGACTCAACTCGGACTGAAAGTGCATTTAAAGCAATAAAAACTGAAAATGAGTGTCACGCCTAAATCAAAGGACTTATGCACACATTTCAACATGTATTTAGTTCAGGTTGACCTCCTGAAGCCTAAATCACCATTAATTTGACTACACAACTTATTCCTATGGAGATACATTCAAAGTAAAAAAACGGGCTCAACTCGGACTGAAAGTGCATTTAAAGCAATAAAAACTGAAAATGAGTGTCACGCCTAAACCAAAGGACTTATGCACACATTTCAACATGTATTTAGTTCAGGTTGACGTCCTGAAGCCTAAATGAGCATTAATTTGACTACACAACTTTTTCCTATGAAGATACATTCAAAGTAAAAAAACGTGCTCTACTCGGCCTGAAAATGCATTTAAAGCAATAAAAACTCAAAATGAGTGTCACGCCTAAACCAAAGGCCTTATGCACACATTTCAACATGTATTTAGTTCAGGTTGACATTCTGAAGCCTAAATGAGCATTAATTTGACTACACAACTTATTCCTATGAAGATACATTCAAAGTAAAAAAACGGGCTCCACTCGGACTGAAAGTGCATTTAAAGCAATAAAAACTGAAAATGAGTGTCACGCCTAAACCAAAGGACTTATGCACACATTTCAACATGTATTTAGTTCAGGTTGACCTCCTGCAGCCTAAATCACCATTAATTTGACTACGCAACTTATTCCTATGAAGATACATTCAAAGTAAAAAAACGGGCTCAACTCGGACTGAAAGTGCATTTAAAGCAGTAAAAACTGAAAATGAGTGTCACGCCTAAACCAAAGGACTTATGCACACATTTCAACATGTATTTAGTTCAGGTTGACCTCCTGAAGCCTAAATCACCATTAATTTGACTACACAACTTATTCCTATGGAGATACATTCAAAGTAAAAAAACGGGCTCAACTCGGACTGAAAGTGCATTTAAAGCAATAAAAACTGAAAATGAGTGTCACGCCTAAACCAAAGGACTTATGCACACATTTCAACATGTATTTAGTTCAGGTTGACGTCCTGAAGCCTAAATGAGCATTAATTTGACTACACAACTTTTTCCTATGAAGATACATTCAAAGTAAAAAAACGTGCTCTACTCGGCCTGAAAATGCATTTAAAGCAATAAAAACTCAAAATGAGTGTCACGCCTAAACCAAAGGCCTTATGCACACATTTCAACATGTATTTAGTTCAGGTTGACATTCTGAAGCCTAAATGAGCATTAATTTGACTACACAACTTATTCCTATGAAGATACATTCAAAGTAAAAAAACGGGCTCCACTCGGACTGAAAGTGCATTTAAAGCAATAAAAACTGAAAATGAGTGTCACGCCTAAACCAAAGGACTTATGCACACATTTCAACATGTATTTAGTTCAGGTTGACCTCCTGCAGCCTAAATCACCATTAATTTGACTACGCAACTTATTCCTATGAAGATACATTCAAAGTAAAAAAACGGGCTCAACTCGGACTGAAAGTGCATTTAAAGCAATAAAAACTGAAAATGAGTGTCACGCCTAAACCAAAGGACTTATGCACACATTTCAACATGTATTTAGTTCAGGTTGACCTCCTGAAGCCTAAATGAGCATTAATTTGACTACACAACTCATTCCTATGAAGGTACATTCAAAGTCACAAAACGTGCTCAACTAGGCCTGAAAGTGCATTTAAAGCAATAAAAACTGAAAATGAGTGTCACGCCTAAACCAAAGGACTTATGCACACATTTCAACATGTATTTAGTTCAGGTTGACCTCCTGAAGCCTAAATCACCATTAATTTGACTACACAACTTATTCCTATGAAGATACATTCAAAGTAAAAAAACGGGCTCAACTCGGACTGAAAGTGCATTTAAAGCAATAAAAACTGAAAATGAGTGTCACGCCTAAACCAAAGGACTTATGCACACATTTCAACATGTATTTAGTTCAGGTTGACGTCCTGAAGCCTAAATGAGCATTAATTTGACTACACAACCTTTTCCTATGAAGATACATTCAAAGTAAAAAAACGTGCTCTACTCGGCCTGAAAATGCATTTAAAGCAATAAAAACTCAAAATGAGTGTCACGCCTAAACCAAAGGCCTTATGCACACATTTCAACATGTATTTAGTTCAGGTTGACCTCCTGAAGCCTAAATGAGCATTAATTTGACTACACAACTCATTCCTATGAAGGAACATTCAAAGTAAAAAAACGGGCTCAACTCGGACTGAAAGTACATTTAAAGCAATAAAAACTGAAAATGAGTGTCACGCCTAAACCAAAGGACTTATGCACACATTTCAACATGTATTTAGTTCAGGTTTACCTCCTGAAGCCTAAATGAGCATTAATTTGACTACACAACTTATTCCTATGAAGATACATTCAAAGTAAAAAAACGTGCTCTACTCGGCCTGAAAACGCATTTAAAGCAATAAAAACTCAAAATGAGTGTCACGCCTAAACCAAAGGACTTATGCACACATTTCAACATGTATTTAGTTCAGGTTGACCTCCTGAAGCCTAAATCACCATTAATTTGACTACACAACTTTTTCCTATGAAGGTACATTCAAAGTCACAAAACGTGCTCAACTAGGCCTGAAAGTGCATTTAAAGCAATAAAAACTCAAAATGAGTGTCACGCCTAAACCAAAGGACTTATGCACACATTTCAACATGTATTTAGTTCAGGTTGACATTCTGAAGCCTAAATGAGCATTAATTTGACTACACAACTTATTCCTATGAAGATACATTCAAAGTAAAAAAACGGGCTCCACTCGGACTGAAAGTGCATTTAAAGCAATAAAAACTGAAAATGAGTGTCACGCCTAAACCAAAGGACTTATGCACACATTTCAACATGTATTTAGTTCAGGTTGACCTCCTGCAGCCTAAATCACCATTAATTTGACTACGCAACTTATTCCTATGAAGATACATTCAAAGTAAAAAAACGGGCTCAACTCGGACTGAAAGTGCATTTAAAGCAATAAAAACTGAAAATGAGTGTCACGCCTAAACCAAAGGACTTATGCACACATTTCAACATGTATTTAGTTCAGGTTGACCTCCTGAAGCCTAAATGAGCATTAATTTGACTACACAACTCATTCCTATGAAGGTACATTCAAAGTCACAAAACGTGCTCAACTAGGCCTGAAAGTGCATTTAAAGCAATAAAAACTGAAAATGAGTGTCACGCCTAAACCAAAGGACTTATGCACACATTTCAACATGTATTTAGTTCAGGTTGACCTCCTGAAGCCTAAATGAGCATTAATTTGACTTCACAACTTATTCCTATGAAGATACATTCAAAGTAAAAAAACGGGCTCAACTCGGACTGAAAGTGCATTTAAAGCAATAAAAACTGAAAATGAGTGTCACGCCTAAACCAAAGGACTTATGCACACATTTCAACATGTATTTAGTTCAGGTTGACGTCCTGAAGCCTAAATGAGCATTAATTTGACTACACAACCTTTTCCTATGAAGATACATTCAAAGTAAAAAAACCTGCTCTACTCGGCCTGAAAATGCATTTAAAGCAATAAAAACTCAAAATGAGTGTCACGCCTAAACCAAAGGCCTTATGCACACATTTCAACATGTATTTAGTTCAGGTTGACCTCCTGAAGCCTAAATGAGCATTAATTTGACTACACAACTCATTCCTATGAAGGAACATTCAAAGTAAAAAAACGGGCTCAACTCGGACTGAAAGTACATTTAAAGCAATAAAAACTGAAAATGAGTGTCACGCCTAAACCAAAGGACTTATGCACACATTTCAACATGTATTTAGTTCAGGTTGACCTCCTGAAGCCTAAATGAGCATTAATTTGACTACACAACTCATTCCTATGAAGGAACATTCAAAGTAAAAAAACTGGCTCAACTCGGACTGAAAGTACATTTAAAGCAATAAAAACTGAAAATGAGTGTCACGCCTAAACCAAAGGACTTATGCACACATTTCAACATGTATTTAGTTCAGGTTGACCTCCTGAAGCCTAAATGAGCATTAATTTGACTACACAACTTATTCCTATGAAGATACATTCAAAGTAAAAAAACGGGCTCAACTCGGACTGAAAGTGCATTTAAAGCAATAAAAACTGAAAATGAGTGTCACGCCTAAACCAAAGGACTTATGCACACATTTCAACATGTATTTAGTTCAGGTTGACCTCCTGAAGCCTAAATGAGCATTAATTTGACTACACAACTCATTCCTATGAAGGTACATTCAAAGTCACAAAACGTGCTCAACTAGGCCTGAAAGTGCATTTAAAGCAATAAAAACTGAAAATGAGTGTCACGCCTAAACCAAAGGACTTATGCACACATTTCAACATGTATTTAGTTCAGGTTGACCTCCTGAAGCCTAAATCACCATTAATTTGACTACACAACTTATTCCTATGAAGATACATTCAAAGTAAAAAAACGGGCTCAACTCGGACTGAAAGTGCATTTAAAGCAATAAAAACTGAAAATGAGTGTCACGCCTAAACCAAAGGACTTATGCACACATTTCAACATGTATTTAGTTCAGGTTGACCTCCTGAAGCCTAAATCACCATTAATTTGACTACACAACTCATTCCAATGAAGTTACATTCAAAGTCACAAAACGTGCTCAACTAGGCCTGAAAGTGCATTTAAAGCAATAAAAACTCAAAATGAGTGTCACGCCTAAACCAAAGGACTTATGCACACATTTCAACATGTATTTAGTTCAGGTTGACCTCCTGAAGCCTAAATCACCATTAATTTGACTACACAACTTATTCCTATGAAGGTACATTCAAAGTCACAAAACGTGCTCAACTAGGCCTGAAAGTGCATTTAAAGCAATAAAAACTCAAAATGAGTGTCACGCCTAAACCAAAGGACTTATGCACACATTTCAACATGTATTTAGTTCAGGTTGACCTCCTGAAGCCTAAATGAGCATTAATTTGACTACACAACTTTTTCCTATGAAGGTACATTCAAAGTCACAAAACGTGCTCAACTAGGTCTGAAAGTGCATTTAAAGCAATAAAAACTCAAAATGAGTGTCACGCCTAAACCAAAGGACTTATGCACACATTTCAACATGTATTTAGTTCAGGTTGACATTCTGAAGCCTAAATGAGCATTAATTTGACTACACAACTTATTCCTATGAAGATACATTCAAAGTAAAAAAACGGACTCAACTCGGACTGAAAGTGCATTTAAAGCAATAAAAACTGAAAATGAGTGTCACGCCTAAACCAAAGGACTTATGCACACATTTCAACATGTATTTAGTTCAGGTTGACCTCCTGAAGCATAAATCACCATTAATTTGACTACACAACTTATTCCTATGGAGATACATTCAAAGTAAAAAAACGGGCTCAACTCGGACTGAAAGTGCATTTAAAGCAATAAAAACTGAAAATGAGTGTCACGCCTAAACCAAAGGACTTATGCACACATTTCAACATGTATTTAGTTCAGGTTGACCTCCTGAAGCCTAAATCACCATTAATTTGACTACACAACTTATTCCTATGGAGATACATTCAAAGTAAAAAAACGGGCTCAACTCGGACTGAAAGTGCATTTAAAGCAATAAAAACGGAAAATGAGTGTCACGCCTAAACCAAAGGACTTATGCACACATTTCAACATGTATTTAGTTCAGGTTGACCTCCTGAAGCCTAAATGAGCATTAATTTGACTACACAACTCATTCCTATGAAGGAACATTCAAAGTAAAAAAACTGGCTCAACTCGGACTGAAAGTACATTTAAAGCAATAAAAACTGAAAATGAGTGTCACGCCTAAACCAAAGGACTTATGCACACATTTCAACATGTATTTAGTTCAGGTTGACCTCCTGAAGCCTAAATGAGCATTAATTTGACTACACAACTCATTCCTATGAAGGTACATTCAAAGTCACAAAACGTGCTCAACTAGGCCTGAAAGTGCATTTAAAGCAATAAAAACTCAAAATGAGTGTCACGCCTAAACCAAAGGACTTATGCACACATTTCAACATGTATTTAGTTCAGGTTGACATTCTGAAGCCTAAATGAGCATTAATTTGACTACACAACTTATTCCTATGAAGATACATTCAAAGTAAAAAACTGACTCAACTCGGACTGAAAGTGCATTTAAAGCAATAAAAACTGAAAATGAGTGTCACGCCTAAACCAAAGGACTTATGCACACATTTCAACATGTATTTAGTTCAGGTTGACCTCCTGAAGCATAAATCACCATTAATTTGACTACACAACTTATTCCTATGGAGATACATTCAAAGTAAAAAAACGGGCTCAACTCGGACTGAAAGTGCATTTAAAGCAATAAAAACTGAAAATGAGTGTCACGCCTAAACCAAAGGACTTATGCACACATTTCAACATGTATTTAGTTCAGGTTGACGTCCTGAAGCCTAAATGAGCATTAATTTGACTACACAACTTTTTCCTATGAAGATACATTCAAAGTAAAAAAACGTGCTCTACTCGGCCTGAAAATGCATTTAAAGCAATAAAAACTCAAAATGAGTGTCACGCCTAAACCAAAGGCCTTATGCACACATTTCAACATGTATTTAGTTCAGGTTGACATTCTGAAGCCTAAATGAGCATTAATTTGACTACACAACTTATTCCTATGAAGATACATTCAAAGTAAAAAAACGGACTCAACTCGGACTGAAAGTGCATTTAAAGCAATAAAAACTGAAAATGAGTGTCACGCCTAAACCAAAGGACTTATGCACACATTTCAACATGTATTTAGTTCAGGTTGACCTCCTGAAGCCTAAATCACCATTAATTTGACTACACAACTTATTCCTATGGAGATACATTCAAAGTAAAAAAACGGGCTCAACTAGGCCTGAAAGTGCATTTAAAGCAATAAAAACTCAAAATGAGTGTCACGCCTAAACCAAAGGACTTATGCACACATTTCAACATGTATTTAGTTCAGGTTGACCTCCTGAAGCCTAAATCACCATTAATTTGACTACACAACTTATTCCTATGAAGGTACATTCAAAGTCACAAAACGTGCTCAACTAGGCCTGAAAGTGCATTTAAAGCAATAAAAACTCAAAATGAGTGTCACGCCTAAACCAAAGGACTTATGCACACATTTCAACATGTATTTAGTTCAGGTTGACCTCCTGAAGCCTAAATGAGCATGAATTTGACTACACAACTTTTTCCTATGAAGGTACATTCAAAGTCACAAAACGTGCTCAACTAGGTCTGAAAGTGCATTTAAAGCAATAAAAACTCAAAATGAGTGTCACGCCTAAACCAAAGGACTTATGCACACATTTCAACATGTATTTAGTTCAGGTTGACATTCTGAAGCCTAAATGAGCATTAATTTGACTACACAACTTATTCCTATGAAGATACATTCAAAGTAAAAAAACGGACTCAACTCGGACTGAAAGTGCATTTAAAGCAATAAAAACTGAAAATGAGTGTCACGCCTAAACCAAAGGACTTATGCACACATTTCAACATGTATTTAGTTCAGGTTGACCTCCTGAAGCCTAAATCACCATTAATTTGACTACACAACTTATTCCTATGGAGATACATTCAAAGTAAAAAAACGGGCTCAACTCGGACTGAAAGTGCATTTAAAGCAATAAAAACGGAAAATGAGTGTCACGCCTAAACCAAAGGACTTATGCACACATTTCAACATGTATTTAGTTCAGGTTGACCTCCTGAAGCCTAAATGAGCATTAATTTGACTACACAACTCATTCCTATGAAGGAACATTCAAAGTAAAAAAACTGGCTCAACTCGGACTGAAAGTACATTTAAAGCAATAAAAACTGAAAATGAGTGTCACGCCTAAACCAAAGGACTTATGCACACATTTCAACATGTATTTAGTTCAGGTTGACCTCCTGAAGCCTAAATGAGCATTAATTTGACTACACAACTCATTCCTATGAAGGTACATTCAAAGTCACAAAACGTGCTCAACTAGGCCTGAAAGTGCATTTAAAGCAATAAAAACTCAAAATGAGTGTCACGCCTAAACCAAAGGACTTATGCACACATTTCAACATGTATTTAGTTCAGGTTGACATTCTGAAGCCTAAATGAGCATTAATTTGACTACACAACTTATTCCTATGAAGATACATTCAAAGTAAAAAACTGACTCAACTCGGACTGAAAGTGCATTTAAAGCAATAAAAACTGAAAATGAGTGTCACGCCTAAACCAAAGGACTTATGCACACATTTCAACATGTATTTAGTTCAGGTTGACCTCCTGAAGCATAAATCACCATTAATTTGACTACACAACTTATTCCTATGGAGATACATTCAAAGTAAAAAAACGGGCTCAACTCGGACTGAAAGTGCATTTAAAGCAATAAAAACTGAAAATGAGTGTCACGCCTAAACCAAAGGACTTATGCACACATTTCAACATGTATTTAGTTCAGGTTGACGTCCTGAAGCCTAAATGAGCATTAATTTGACTACACAACTTTTTCCTATGAAGATACATTCAAAGTAAAAAAACGTGCTCTACTCGGCCTGAAAATGCATTTAAAGCAATAAAAACTCAAAATGAGTGTCACGCCTAAACCAAAGGCCTTATGCACACATTTCAACATGTATTTAGTTCAGGTTGACCTCCTGAAGCCTAAATCACCATTAATTTGACTACACAACTTATTCCTATGAAGATACATTCAAAGTAAAAAAACGGGCTCAACTCGGACTGAAAGTGCATTTAAAGCAATAAAAACTGAAAATGAGTGTCACGCCTAAACCAAAGGACTTATGCACACATTTCAACATGTATTTAGTTCAGGTTGACCTCCTGAAGCCTAAATGAGCATTGATTTGACTACACAACTCATTCCTATGAAGGAACATTCAAAGTAAAAAAACTGGCTCAACTCGGACTGAAAGTACATTTAAAGCAATAAAAACTGAAAATGAGTGTCACGCCTAAACCAAAGGACTTATGCACACATTCCAACATGTATTTAGTTCAGGTTGACCTCCTGAAGCCTAAATCACCATTAATTTGACTACACAACTCATTCCTATGAAGGTACATTCAAAGTAAAAAAACGGGCTCAACTCGGACTGAAAGTGCATTTAAAGCAATAAAAACTGAAAATGAGTGTCACGCCTAAACCAAAGGACTTATGCACACATTCCAACATGTATTTAGTTCAGGTTGACCTCCTGAAGCCTAAATCACCATTAATTTGACTACACAACTCATTCCTATGAAGGTACATTCAAAGTAAAAAAACGGGCTCAACTCGGACTGAAAGTGCATTTAAAGCAATAAAAACTGAAAATGAGTGTCACGCCTAAACCAAAGGACTTATGCACACATTTCAACATGTATTTAGTTCAGGTTGACCTCCTGAAGCCTAAATGAGCATTAATTTGACTACACAACTCATTCCTATGAAGGTACATTCAAAGTCACAAAACGTGCTCAACTAGGCCTGAAAGTGCATTTAAAGCAATAAAAACTCAAAATGAGTGTCACGCCTAAACCAAAGGACTTATGCACACATTTCAACATGTATTTAGTTCAGGTTGACATTCTGAAGCCTAAATGAGCATTAATTTGACTACACAACTTATTCCTATGAAGATACATTCAAAGTAAAAAACTGACTCAACTCGGACTGAAAGTGCATTTAAAGCAATAAAAACTGAAAATGAGTGTCACGCCTAAACCAAAGGACTTATGCACACATTTCAACATGTATTTAGTTCAGGTTGACCTCCTGAAGCATAAATCACCATTAATTTGACTACACAACTTATTCCTATGGAGATACATTCAAAGTAAAAAAACGGGCTCAACTCGGACTGAAAGTGCATTTAAAGCAATAAAAACTGAAAATGAGTGTCACGCCTAAACCAAAGGACTTATGCACACATTTCAACATGTATTTAGTTCAGGTTGACGTCCTGAAGCCTAAATGAGCATTAATTTGACTACACAACTTTTTCCTATGAAGATACATTCAAAGTAAAAAAACGTGCTCTACTCGGCCTGAAAATGCATTTAAAGCAATAAAAACTCAAAATGAGTGTCACGCCTAAACCAAAGGCCTTATGCACACATTTCAACATGTATTTAGTTCAGGTTGACCTCCTGAAGCCTAAATCACCATTAATTTGACTACACAACTTATTCCTATGAAGATACATTCAAAGTAAAAAAACGGGCTCAACTCGGACTGAAAGTGCATTTAAAGCAATAAAAACTGAAAATGAGTGTCACGCCTAAACCAAAGGACTTATGCACACATTTCAACATGTATTTAGTTCAGGTTGACCTCCTGAAGCCTAAATGAGCATTAATTTGACTACACAACTCATTCCTATGAAGGAACATTCAAAGTAAAAAAACTGGCTCAACTCGGACTGAAAGTACATTTAAAGCAATAAAAACTGAAAATGAGTGTCACGCCTAAACCAAAGTTCTTATGCACACATTTCAACATGTATTTAGTTCAGGTTGACCTCCTGAAGCCTAAATGAGCATTAATTTGACTACACAACTCATTCCTATGAAGGTACATTCAAAGTCACAAAACGTGCTCAACTAGGCCTGAAAGTGCATTTAAAGCAATAAAAACTCAAAATGAGTGTCACGCCTAAACCAAAGGACTTATGCACACATTTCAACATGTATTTAGTTCAGGTTGACCTCCTGAAGCCTAAATCACCATTAATTTGACTACACAACTTATTCCTATGAAGATACATTCAAAGTAAAAAAACGGGCTCAACTCGGACTGAAAGTGCATTTAAAGCAATAAAAACTGAAAATGAGTGTCACGCCTAAACCAAAGGACTTATGCACACATTCCAACATGTATTTAGTTCAGGTTGACCTCCTGAAGCCTAAATCACCATTAATTTGACTACACAACTCATTCCTATGAAGGTACATTCAAAGTAAAAAAACGGGCTCAACTCGGACTGAAAGTGCATTTAAAGCAATAAAAACTGAAAATGAGTGTCACGCCTAAACCAAAGGACTTATGCACACATTTCAACATGTATTTAGTTCAGGTTGACCTCCTGAAGCCTAAATGAGCATTAATTTGACTACACAACTCATTCCTATGAAGGTACATTCAAAGTCACAAAACGTGCTCAACTAGGCCTGAAAGTGCATTTAAAGCAATAAAAACTCAAAATGAGTGTCACGCCTAAACCAAAGGACTTATGCACACATTTCAACATGTATTTAGTTCAGGTTGACATTCTGAAGCCTAAATGAGCATTAATTTGACTACACAACTTATTCCTATGAAGATACATTCAAAGTAAAAAAACGGGCTCCACTCGGACTGAAAGTGCATTTAAAGCAATAAAAACTGAAAATGAGTGTCACGCCTAAACCAAAGGACTTATGCACACATTTCAACATGTATTTAGTTCAGGTTGACCTCCTGAAGCCTAAATGAGCATTAATTTGACTACACAACTCATTCCTATGAAGGTACATTCAAAGTCACAAAACGTGCTCAACTAGGCCTGAAAGTGCATTTAAAGCAATAAAAACTCAAAATGAGTGTCACGCCTAAACCAAAGGACTTATGCACACATTTCAACATGTATTTAGTTCAGGTTGACATTCTGAAGCCTAAATGAGCATTAATTTGACTACACAACTTATTCCTATGAAGATAAATTCAAAGTAAAAAAACGGGCTCAACTCGGACTGAAAGTGCATTTAAAGCAATAAAAACTGAAAATGAGTGTCACGCCTAAACCAAAGGACTTATGCACACATTTCAACATGTATTTAGTTCAGGTTGACCTCCTGAAGCCTAAATGAGCATTAATTTGACTACACAACTCATTCCTATGAAGGTACATTCAAAGTCACAAAACGTGCTCAACTAGGCCTGAAAGTGCATTTAAAGCAATAAAAACTCAAAATGAGTGTCACGCCTAAACCAAAGGCCTTATGCACACATTTCAACATGTATGTAGTTCAGGTTGACCTCCTGAAGCCTAAATCACCATTAATTTGACTACACAACTTATTCCTATGAAGATACATTCAAAGTAAAAAAACGGGCTCAACTCGGACTGAAAGTGCATTTAAAGCAATAAAAACTGAAAATGAGTGTCACGCCTAAAACAAAGGACTTATGCACACATTTCAACATGTATTTAGTTCAGGTTGACCTCCTGAAGCCCAAATCACCATTAATTTGACTACACAACTTATTCCTATGAAGATACATTCAAAGTAAAAAAACGGGCTCAACTCGGACTGAAAGTGCATTTAAAGCAATAAAAACTGAAAATGAGTGTCACGCCTAAACCAAAGGACTTATGCACACATTTCAACATGTATTTAGTTCAGGTTGACCTCCTGAAGCCTAAATCACCATTAATTTGACTACACAACTCATTCCTATGAAGGTACATTCAAAGTCACAAAACGTGCTCAACTAGGCCTGAAAGTGCATTTAAAGCAATAAAAACTCAAAATGAGTGTCACGCCTAAACCAAAGGACTTATGCACACATTTCAACATGTATTTAGTTCAGGTTGACCTCCTGAAGCCTAAATCACCATTAATTTGACTACACAACTTATTCCTATGAAGATACATTCAAAGTAAAAAAACGGGCTCAACTCGGACTGAAAGTGCATTTAAAGCAATAAAAACTGAAAATGAGTGTCACGCCTAAACCAAAGGACTTATGCACACATTTCAACATGTGTTTAGTTCAGGTTGACATTCTGAAGCCTAAATGAGCATTAATTTGACTACACAACTTATTCCTATGAAGATACATTCAAAGTAAAAAAACGGACTCAACTCGGACTGAAAGTGCATTTAAAGCAATAAAAACTGAAAATGAGTGTCACGCCTAAACCAAAGGACTTATGCACACATTTCAACATGTATTTAGTTCAGGTTGACCTCCTGAAGCCTAAATCACCATTAATTTGACTACACAACTTATTCCTATGGAGATACATTCAAAGTAAAAAAACGGGCTCAACTCGGACTGAAAGTGCATTTAAAGAAATAAAAACGGAAAATGAGTGTCACGCCTAAACCAAAGGACTTATGCACACATTTCAACATGTATTTAGTTCAGGTTGACCTCCTGAAGCCTAAATGAGCATTAATTTGACTACACAACTCATTCCTATGAAGGAACATTCAAAGTAAAAAAACTGGCTCAACTCGGACTGAAAGTACATTTAAAGCAATAAAAACTGAAAATGAGTGTCACGCCTAAACCAAAGGACTTATGCACACATTTCAACATGTATTTAGTTCAGGTTGACCTCCTGAAGCCTAAATGAGCATTAATTTGACTACACAACTCATTCCTATGAAGGTACATTCAAAGTCACAAAACGTGCTCAACTAGGCCTGAAAGTGCATTTAAAGCAATAAAAACTCAAAATGAGTGTCACGCCTAAACCAAAGGACTTATGCACACATTTCAACATGTATTTAGTTCAGGTTGACCTCCTGAAGCCTAAATCACCATTAATTTGACTACACAACTTATTCCTATGAAGATACATTCAAAGTAAAAAAACGGGCTCAACTCGGACTGAAAGTGCATTTAAAGCAATAAAAACTGAAAATGAGTGTCACGCCTAAACCAAAGGACTTATGCACACATTCCAACATGTATTTAGTGCAGGTTGACCTCCTGAAGCCTAAATCACCATTAATTTGACTACACAACTCATTCCTATGAAGGTACATTCAAAGTAAAAAAACGGGCTCAACTCGGACTGAAAGTGCATTTAAAGCAATAAAAACTGAAAATGAGTGTCACGCCTAAACCAAAGGACTTATGCACACATTTCAACATGTATTTAGTTCAGGTTGACATTCTGAAGCCTAAATGAGCATTAATTTGACTACACAACTTATTCCTATGAAGATACATTCAAAGTAAAAAACTGACTCAACTCGGACTGAAAGTGCATTTAAAGCAATAAAAACTGAAAATGAGTGTCACGCCTAAACCAAAGGACTTATGCACACATTTCAACATGTATTTAGTTCAGGTTGACCTCCTGAAGCATAAATCACCATTAATTTGACTACACAACTTATTCCTATGGAGATACATTCAAAGTAAAAAAACGGGCTCAACTCGGACTGAAAGTGCATTTAAAGCAATAAAAACTGAAAATGAGTGTCACGCCTAAACCAAAGGACTTATGCACACATTTCAACATGTATTTAGTTCAGGTTGACGTCCTGAAGCCTAAATGAGCATTAATTTGACTACACAACTTTTTCCTATTAAGATACATTCAAAGTAAAAAAACGTGCTCTACTCGGCCTGAAAATGCATTTAAAGCAATAAAAACTCAAAATGAGTGTCACGCCTAAACCAAAGGCCTTATGCACACATTTCAACATGTATTTAGTTCAGGTTGACCTCCTGAAGCCTAAATCACCATTAATTTGACTACACACCTTATTCCTATGAAGATACATTCAAAGTAAAAAAACGGGCTCAACTCGGACTGAAAGTGCATTTAAAGCAATAAAAACTGAAAATGAGTGTCACGCCTAAACCAAAGGACTTATGCACACATTTCAACATGTATTTAGTTCAGGTTGACCTCCTGAAGCCTAAATGAGCATTAATTTGACTACACAACTCATTCCTATGAAGGAACATTCAAAGTAAAAAAACTGGCTCAACTCGGACTGAAAGTACATTTAAAGCAATAAAAACTGAAAATGAGTGTCACGCCTAAACCAAAGTTCTTATGCACACATTTCAACATGTATTTAGTTCAGGTTGACCTCCTGAAGCCTAAATGAGCATTAATTTGACTACACAACTCATTCCTATGAAGGTACATTCAAAGTCACAAAACGTGCTCAACTAGGCCTGAAAGTGCATTTAAAGCAATAAAAACTCAAAATGAGTGTCACGCCTAAACCAAAGGACTTATGCACACATTTCAACATGTATTTAGTTCAGGTTGACCTCCTGAAGCCTAAATCACCATTAATTTGACTACACAACTCATTCCTATGAAGGTACATTCAAAGTAAAAAAACGGGCTCAACTCGGACTGAAAGTGCATTTAAAGCAATAAAAACTGAAAATGAGTGTCACGCCTAAACCAAAGGACTTATGCACACATTTCAACATGTATTTAGTTCAGGTTGACCTCCTGAAGCCTAAATGAGCATTAATTTGACTACACAACTCATTCCTATGAAGGTACATTCAAAGTCACAAAACGGGCTCAACTCGGACTGAAAGTGCATTTAAAGCAATAAAAACTGAAAATGAGTGTCACGCCTAAACCAAAGGACTTATGCACACATTTCAACATGTATTTAGTTCAGGTTGACATTCTGAAGCCTAAATGAGCATTAATTTGACTACACAACTTATTCCTATGAAGATACATTCAAAGTAAAAAAACGGGCTCAACTCGGACTGAAAGTGCATTTAAAGCAATAAAAACTGAAAATGAGTGTCACGCCTAAACCAAAGGACTTATGCACACATTTCAACATGTATTTAGTTCAGGTTGACCTCCTGAAGCCTAAATGAGCATTAATTTGACTACACAACTCATTCCTATGAAGGTACATTCAAAGTCACAAAACGTGCTCAACTAGGCCTGAAAGTGCATTTAAAGCAATAAAAACTCAAAATGAGTGTCACGCCTAAACCAAAGGACTTATGCACACATTTCAACATGTATTTAGTTCAGGTTGACATTCTGAAGCCTAAATGAGCATTAATTTGACTACACAACTTATTCCTATGAAGATACATTCAAAGTAAAAAAACGGGCTCAACTCGGACTGAAAGTGCATTTAAAGCAATAAAAACTGAAAATGAGTGTCACGCCTAAACCAAAGGACTTATGCACACATTTCAACATGTATTTAGTTCAGGTTGACCTCCTGAAGCCTAAATGAGCATTAATTTGACTACACAACTCATTCCTATGAAGGTACATTCAAAGTCACAAAACGTGCTCAACTAGGCCTGAAAGTGCATTTAAAGCAATAAAAACTCAAAATGAGTGTCACGCCTAAACCAAAGGCCTTATGCACACATTTCAACATGTATTTAGTTCAGGTTGACCTCCTGAAGCCTAAATCACCATTAATTTGACTACACAACTTATTCCTATGAAGATACATTCAAAGTAAAAAAACGGGCTCAACTCGGACTGAAAGTGCATTTAAAGCAATAAAAACTGAAAATGAGTGTCACGCCTAAAACAAAGGACTTATGCACACATTTCAACATGTATTTAGTTCAGGTTGACCTCCTGAAGCCCAAATCACCATTAATTTGACTACACAACTTATTCCTATGAAGATACATTCAAAGTAAAAAAACGGGCTCAACTCGGACTGAAAGTGCATTTAAAGCAATAAAAACTGAAAATGAGTGTCACGCCTAAACCAAAGGACTTATGCACACATTTCAACATGTATTTAGTTCAGGTTGACCTCCTGAAGCCTAAATCACCATTAATTTGACTACACAACTCATTCCTATGAAGGTACATTCAAAGTCACAAAACGTGCTCAACTAGGCCTGAAAGTGCATTTAAAGCAATAAAAACTCAAAATGAGTGTCACGCCTAAACCAAAGGACTTATGCACACATTTCAACATGTATTTAGTTCAGGGTGACCTCCTGAAGCCTAAATCACCATTAATTTGACTACACAACTCATTCCTATGAAGATACATTCAAAGTAAAAAAACGGGCTCAACTCGGACTGAAAGTGCATTTAAAGCAATAAAAACTGAAAATGAGTGTCACGCCTAAACCAAAGGACTTATGCACACATTTCAACATGTATTTAGTTCAGGTTGACATTCTGAAGCCTAAATGAGCATTAATTTGACTACACAACTTATTCCTATGAAGATACATTCAAAGTAAAAAAACGGGCTCAACTCGGACTGAAAGTGCATTTAAAGCAATAAAAACTGAAAATGAGTGTCACGCCTAAACCAAAGGACTTATGCACACATTTCAACATGTATTTAGTTCAGGTTGACCTCCTGAAGCCTAAATGAGCATTAATTTGACTACACAACTCATTCCTATGAAGGTACATTCAAAGTCACAAAACGTGCTCAACTAGGCCTGAAAGTGCATTTAAAGCAATAAAAACTCAAAATGAGTGTCACGCCTAAACCAAAGGCCTTATGCACACATTTCAACATGTATTTAGTTCAGGTTGACCTCCTGAAGCCTAAATCACCATTAATTTGACTACACAACTTATTCCTATGAAGATACATTCAAAGTAAAAAAACGGGCTCAACTCGGACTGAAAGTGCATTTAAAGCAATAAAAACTGAAAATGAGTGTCACGCCTAAAACAAAGGACTTATGCACACATTTCAACATGTATTTAGTTCAGGTTGACCTCCTGAAGCCCAAATCACCATTAATTTGACTACACAACTTATTCCTATGAAGATACATTCAAAGTAAAAAAACGGGCTCAACTCGGACTGAAAGTGCATTTAAAGCAATAAAAACTGAAAATGAGTGTCACGCCTAAACCAAAGGACTTATGCACACATTTCAACATGTATTTAGTTCAGGTTGACCTCCTGAAGCCTAAATCACCATTAATTTGACTACACAACTCATTCCTATGAAGGTACATTCAAAGTCACAAAACGTGCTCAACTAGGCCTGAAAGTGCATTTAAAGCAATAAAAACTCAAAATGAGTGTCACGCCTAAACCAAAGGACTTATGCACACATTTCAACATGTATTTAGTTCAGGTTGACCTCCTGAAGCCTAAATCACCATTAATTTGACTACACAACTTATTCCTATGAAGATACATTCAAAGTAAAAAAACGGGCTCAACTCGGACTGAAAGTGCATTTAAAGCAATAAAAACTGAAAATGAGTGTCACGCCTAAACCAAAGGACTTATGCACACATTTCAACATGTATTTAGTTCAGGTTGACCTCCTGAAGCCTAAATCACCATTAATTTGACTACACAACTTATTCCTATGAAGGTACATTCAAAGTCACAAAACGTGCTCAACTAGGCCTGAAAGTGCATTTAAAGCAATAAAAACTCAAAATGAGTGTCACGCCTAAACCAAAGGACTTATGCACACATTTCAACATGTATTTAGTTCAGGTTGACCTCCTGAAGCCTAAATGAGCATTAATTTGACTACACAACTTTTTCCTATGAAGGTACATTCAAAGTCACAAAACGTGCTCAACTAGGCCTGAAAGTGCATTTAAAGCAATAAAAACTCAAAATGAGTGTCACGCCTAAACCAAAGGACTTATGCACACATTTCAACATGTATTTAGTTCAGGTTGACATTCTGAAGCCTAAATGAGCATTAATTTGACTACACAACTTATTCCTATGAAGATACATTCAAAGTAAAAAACTGACTCAACTCGGACTGAAAGTGCATTTAAAGCAATAAAAACTGAAAATGAGTGTCACGCCTAAACCAAAGGACTTATGCACACATTTCAACATGTATTTAGTTCAGGTTGACCTCCTGAAGCATAAATCACCATTAATTTGACTACACAACTTATTCCTATGGAGATACATTCAAAGTAAAAAAACGGGCTCAACTCGGACTGAAAGTGCATTTAAAGCAATAAAAACTGAAAATGAGTGTCACGCCTAAACCAAAGGACTTATGCACACATTTCAACATGTATTTAGTTCAGGTTGACGTCCTGAAGCCTAAATGAGCATTAATTTGACTACACAACTTTTTCCTATGAAGATACATTCAAAGTAAAAAAACGTGCTCTACTCGGCCTGAAAATGCATTTAAAGCAATAAAAACTCAAAATGAGTGTCACGCCTAAACCAAAGGCCTTATGCACACATTTCAACATGTATTTAGTTCAGGTTGACCTCCTGAAGCCTAAATCACCATTAATTTGACTACACACCTTATTCCTATGAAGATACATTCAAAGTAAAAAAACGGGCTCAACTCGGACTGAAAGTGCATTTAAAGCAATAAAAACTGAAAATGAGTGTCACGCCTAAACCAAAGGACTTATGCACACATTTCAACATGTACTTAGTTCAGGTTGACCTCCTGAAGCCTAAATGAGCATTAATTTGACTACACAACTTATTCCTATGAAGATACATTCAAAGTAAAAAAACGGGCTCCACTCGGACTGAAAGTGCATTTAAAGCAATAAAAACTGAAAATGAGTGTCACGCCTAAACCAAAGGACTTATGCACACATTTCAACATGTATTTAGTTCAGGTTGACCTCCTGAAGCCTAAATGAGCATTAATTTGACTACACAACTCATTCCTATGAAGGTACATTCAAAGTCACAAAACGTGCTCAACTAGGCCTGAAAGTGCATTTAAAGCAATAAAAACTCAAAATGAGTGTCACGCCTAAACCAAAGGACTTATGCACACATTTCAACATGTATTTAGGTCAGGTTGACCTCCTGAAGCCTAAATCACCATTAATTTGACTACACAACTTATTCCTATGAAGATACATTCAAAGTAAAAAAACGGGCTCAACTCGGACTGAAAGTGCATTTAAAGCAATAAAAACTGAAAATGAGTGTCACGCCTAAACCAAAGGACTTATGCACACATTCCAACATGTATTTAGTGCAGGTTGACCTCCTGAAGCCTAAATCACCATTAATTTGACTACACAACTCATTCCTATGAAGGTACATTCAAAGTAAAAAAACGGGCTCAACTCGGACTGAAAGTGCATTTAAAGCAATAAAAACTGAAAATGAGTGTCACGCCTAAACCAAAGGACTTATGCACACATTTCAACATGTATTTAGTTCAGGTTGACATTCTGAAGCCTAAATGAGCATTAATTTGACTACACAACTTATTCCTATGAAGATACATTCAAAGTAAAAAACTGACTCAACTCGGACTGAAAGTGCATTTAAAGCAATAAAAACTGAAAATGAGTGTCACGCCTAAACCAAAGGACTTATGCACACATTTCAACATGTATTTAGTTCAGGTTGACCTCCTGAAGCATAAATCACCATTAATTTGACTACACAACTTATTCCTATGGAGATACATTCAAAGTAAAAAAACGGGCTCAACTCGGACTGAAAGTGCATTTAAAGCAATAAAAACTGAAAATGAGTGTCACGCCTAAACCAAAGGACTTATGCACACATTTCAACATGTATTTAGTTCAGGTTGACGTCCTGAAGCCTAAATGAGCATTAATTTGACTACACAACTTTTTCCTATGAAGATACATTCAAAGTAAAAAAACGTGCTCTACTCGGCCTGAAAATGCATTTAAAGCAATAAAAACTCAAAATGAGTGTCACGCCTAAACCAAAGGCCTTATGCACACATTTCAACATGTATTTAGTTCAGGTTGACCTCCTGAAGCCTAAATCACCATTAATTTGACTACACACCTTATTCCTATGAAGATACATTCAAAGTAAAAAAACGGGCTCAACTCGGACTGAAAGTGCATTTAAAGCAATAAAAACTGAAAATGAGTGTCACGCCTAAACCAAAGGACTTATGCACACATTTCAACATGTATTTAGTTCAGGTTGACCTCCTGAAGCCTAAATGAGCATTAATTTGACTACACAACTCATTCCTATGAAGGAACATTCAAAGTAAAAAAACTGGCTCAACTCGGACTGAAAGTACATTTAAAGCAATAAAAACTGAAAATGAGTGTCACGCCTAAACCAAAGTTCTTATGCACACATTTCAACATGTATTTAGTTCAGGTTGACCTCCTGAAGCCTAAATGAGCATTAATTTGACTACACAACTCATTCCTATGAAGGTACATTCAAAGTCACAAAACGTGCTCAACTAGGCCTGAAAGTGCATTTAAAGCAATAAAAACTCAAAATGAGTGTCACGCCTAAACCAAAGGACTTATGCACACATTTCAACATGTATTTAGTTCAGGTTGACCTCCTGAAGCCTAAATCACCATTAATTTGACTACACAACTCATTCCTATGAAGGTACATTCAAAGTAAAAAAACGGGCTCAACTCGGACTGAAAGTGCATTTAAAGCAATAAAAACTGAAAATGAGTGTCACGCCTAAACCAAAGGACTTATGCACACATTTCAACATGTATTTAGTTCAGGTTGACCTCCTGAAGCCTAAATGAGCATCAATTTGACTACACAACTCATTCCTATGAAGGTACATTCAAAGTCACAAAACGGGCTCAACTCGGACTGAAAGTGCATTTAAAGCAATAAAAACTGAAAATGAGTGTCACGCCTAAACCAAAGGACTTATGCACACATTTCAACATGTATTTAGTTCAGGTTGACATTCTGAAGCCTAAATGAGCATTAATTTGACTACACAACTTATTCCTATGAAGATACATTCAAAGTAAAAAAACGGGCTCAACTCGGACTGAAAGTGCATTTAAAGCAATAAAAACTGAAAATGAGTGTCACGCCTAAACCAAAGGACTTATGCACACATTTCAACATGTATTTAGTTCAGGTTGACCTCCTGAAGCCTAAATGAGCATTAATTTGACTACACAACTCATTCCTATGAAGGTACATTCAAAGTCACAAAACGTGCTCAACTAGGCCTGAAAGTGCATTTAAAGCAATAAAAACTCAAAATGAGTGTCACGCCTAAACCAAAGGACTTATGCACACATTTCAACATGTATTTAGTTCAGGTTGACATTCTGAAGCCTAAATGAGCATTAATTTGACTACACAACTTATTCCTATGAAGATACATTCAAAGTAAAAAAACGGGCTCAACTCGGACTGAAAGTGCATTTAAAGCAATAAAAACTGAAAATGAGTGTCACGCCTAAACCAAAGGACTTATGCACACATTTCAACATGTATTTAGTTCAGGTTGACCTCCTGAAGCCTAAATGAGCATTAATTTGACTACACAACTCATTCCTATGAAGGTACATTCAAAGTCACAAAACGTGCTCAACTAGGCCTGAAAGTGCATTTAAAGCAATAAAAACTCAAAATGAGTGTCACGCCTAAACCAAAGGCCTTATGCACACATTTCAACATGTATTTAGTTCAGGTTGACCTCCTGAAGCCTAAATCACCATTAATTTGACTACACAACTTATTCCTATGAAGATACATTCAAAGTAAAAAAACGGGCTCAACTCGGACTGAAAGTGCATTTAAAGCAATAAAAACTGAAAATGAGTGTCACGCCTAAAACAAAGGACTTATGCACACATTTCAACATGTATTTAGTTCAGGTTGACCTCCTGAAGCCCAAATCACCATTAATTTGACTACACAACTTATTCCTATGAAGATACATTCAAAGTAAAAAAACGGGCTCAACTCGGACTGAAAGTGCATTTAAAGCAATAAAAACTGAAAATGAGTGTCACGCCTAAACCAAAGGACTTATGCACACATTTCAACATGTATTTAGTTCAGGTTGACCTCCTGAAGCCTAAATCACCATTAATTTGACTACACAACTCATTCCTATGAAGGTACATTCAAAGTCACAAAACGTGCTCAACTAGGCCTGAAAGTGCATTTAAAGCAATAAAAACTCAAAATGAGTGTCACGCCTAAACCAAAGGACTTATGCACACATTTCAACATGTATTTAGTTCAGGGTGACCTCCTGAAGCCTAAATCACCATTAATTTGACTACACAACTCATTCCTATGAAGATACATTCAAAGTAAAAAAACGGGCTCAACTCGGACTGAAAGTGCATTTAAAGCAATAAAAACTGAAAATGAGTGTCACGCCTAAACCAAAGGACTTATGCACACATTTCAACATGTATTTAGTTCAGGTTGACATTCTGAAGCCTAAATGAGCATTAATTTGACTACACAACTTATTCCTATGAAGATACATTCAAAGTAAAAAAACGGGCTCAACTCGGACTGAAAGTGCATTTAAAGCAATAAAAACTGAAAATGAGTGTCACGCCTAAACCAAAGGACTTATGCACACATTTCAACATGTATTTAGTTCAGGTTGACCTCCTGAAGCCTAAATGAGCATTAATTTGACTACACAACTCATTCCTATGAAGGTACATTCAAAGTCACAAAACGTGCTCAACTAGGCCTGAAAGTGCATTTAAAGCAATAAAAACTCAAAATGAGTGTCACGCCTAAACCAAAGGCCTTATGCACACATTTCAACATGTATTTAGTTCAGGTTGACCTCCTGAAGCCTAAATCACCATTAATTTGACTACACAACTTATTCCTATGAAGATACATTCAAAGTAAAAAAACGGGCTCAACTCGGACTGAAAGTGCATTTAAAGCAATAAAAACTGAAAATGAGTGTCACGCCTAAAACAAAGGACTTATGCACACATTTCAACATGTATTTAGTTCAGGTTGACCTCCTGAAGCCCAAATCACCATTAATTTGACTACACAACTTATTCCTATGAAGATACATTCAAAGTAAAAAAACGGGCTCAACTCGGACTGAAAGTGCATTTAAAGCAATAAAAACTGAAAATGAGTGTCACGCCTAAACCAAAGGACTTATGCACACATTTCAACATGTATTTAGTTCAGGTTGACCTCCTGAAGCCTAAATCACCATTAATTTGACTACACAACTCATTCCTATGAAGGTACATTCAAAGTCACAAAACGTGCTCAACTAGGCCTGAAAGTGCATTTAAAGCAATAAAAACTCAAAATGAGTGTCACGCCTAAACCAAAGGACTTATGCACACATTTCAACATGTATTTAGTTCAGGTTGACCTCCTGAAGCCTAAATCACCATTAATTTGACTACACAACTTATTCCTATGAAGATACATTCAAAGTAAAAAAACGGGCTCAACTCGGACTGAAAGTGCATTTAAAGCAATAAAAACTGAAAATGAGTGTCACGCCTAAACCAAAGGACTTATGCACACATTTCAACATGTATTTAGTTCAGGTTGACCTCCTGAAGCCTAAATCACCATTAATTTGACTACACAACTTATTCCTATGAAGGTACATTCAAAGTCACAAAACGTGCTCAACTAGGCCTGAAAGTGCATTTAAAGCAATAAAAACTCAAAATGAGTGTCACGCCTAAACCAAAGGACTTATGCACACATTTCAACATGTATTTAGTTCAGGTTGACCTCCTGAAGCCTAAATGAGCATTAATTTGACTACACAACTTTTTCCTATGAAGGTACATTCAAAGTCACAAAACGTGCTCAACTAGGCCTGAAAGTGCATTTAAAGCAATAAAAACTCAAAATGAGTGTCACGCCTAAACCAAAGGACTTATGCACACATTTCAACATGTATTTAGTTCAGGTTGACATTCTGAAGCCTAAATGAGCATTAATTTGACTACACAACTTATTCCTATGAAGATACATTCAAAGTAAAAAAACGGACTCAACTCGGACTGAAAGTGCATTTAAAGCAATAAAAACTGAAAATGAGTGTCACGCCTAAACCAAAGGACTTATGCACACATTTCAACATGTATTTAGTTCAGGTTGACCTCCTGAAGCCTAAATCACCATTAATTTGACTACACAACTTATTCCTATGGAGATACATTCAAAGTAAAAAAACGGGCTCAACTCGGACTGAAAGTGCATTTAAAGCAATAAAAACGGAAAATGAGTGTCACGCCTAAACCAAAGGACTTATGCACACATTTCAACATGTATTTAGTTCAGGTTGACCTCCTGAAGCCTAAATGAGCATTAATTTGACTACACAACTCATTCCTATGAAGGAACATTCAAAGTAAAAAAACTGGCTCAACTCGGACTGAAAGTACATTTAAAGCAATAAAAACTGAAAATGAGTGTCACGCCTAAACCAAAGGACTTATGCACACATTTCAACATGTATTTAGTTCAGGTTGACCTCCTGAAGCCTAAATGAGCATTAATTTGACTACACAACTCATTCCTATGAAGGTACATTCAAAGTCACAAAACGTGCTCAACTAGGCCTGAAAGTGCATTTAAAGCAATAAAAACTCAAAATGAGTGTCACGCCTAAACCAAAGGACTTATGCACACATTTCAACATGTATTTAGTTCAGGTTGACCTCCTGAAGCCTAAATCACCATTAATTTGACTACACAACTTATTCCTATGAAGATACATTCAAAGTAAAAAAACGGGCTCAACTCGGACTGAAAGTGCATTTAAAGCAATAAAAACTGAAAATGAGTGTCACGCCTAAACCAAAGGACTTATGCACACATTTCAACATGTATTTAGTTCAGGTTGACCTCCTGAAGCATAAATCACCATTAATTTGACTACACAACTTATTCCTATGGAGATACATTCAAAGTAAAAAAACGGGCTCAACTCGGACTGAAAGTGCATTTAAAGCAATAAAAACTGAAAATGAGTGTCACGCCTAAACCAAAGGACTTATGCACACATTTCAACATGTATTTAGTTCAGGTTGACGTCCTGAAGCCTAAATGAGCATTAATTTGACTACACAACTTTTTCCTATGAAGATACATTCAAAGTAAAAAAACGTGCTCTACTCGGCCTGAAAATGCATTTAAAGCAATAAAAACTCAAAATGAGTGTCACGCCTAAACCAAAGGCCTTATGCACACATTTCAACATGTATTTAGTTCAGGTTGACCTCCTGAAGCCTAAATCACCATTAATTTGACTACACACCTTATTCCTATGAAGATACATTCAAAGTAAAAAAACGGGCTCAACTCGGACTGAAAGTGCATTTAAAGCAATAAAAACTGAAAATGAGTGTCACGCCTAAACCAAAGGACTTATGCACACATTTCAACATTTAGTTCAGGTTGACCTCCTGAAGCCTAAATGAGCATTAATTTGACTACACAACTCATTCCTATGAAGGAACATTCAAAGTAAAAAAACTGGCTCAACTCGGACTGAAAGTACATTTAAAGCAATAAAAACTGAAAATGAGTGTCACGCCTAAACCAAAGTTCTTATGCACACATTTCAACATGTATTTAGTTCAGGTTGACCTCCTGAAGCCTAAATGAGCATTAATTTGACTACACAACTCATTCCTATGAAGGTACATT
The DNA here is from genome assembly GCF_025434085.1 of Hippocampus zosterae. Classification (NCBI taxonomy): domain Eukaryota; kingdom Metazoa; phylum Chordata; class Actinopteri; order Syngnathiformes; family Syngnathidae; genus Hippocampus; species Hippocampus zosterae. The sequence continues at coordinate 22,851,737 of NC_067462.1, read as the reverse complement.
CAAAGTCACAAAACGTGCTCAACTAGGCCTGAAAGTGCATTTAAAGCAATAAAAACTCAAAATGAGTGTCACGCCTAAACCAAAGGACTTATGCACACATTTCAACATGTATTTAGTTCAGGTTGACCTCCTGAAGCCTAAATCACCATTAATTTGACTACACAACTTATTCCTATGAAGATACATTCAAAGTAAAAAAACGGGCTCAACTCGGACTGAAAGTGCATTTAAAGCAATAAAAACTGAAAATGAGTGTCACGCCTAAACCAAAGGACTTATGCACACATTCCAACATGTATTTAGTTCAGGTTGACCTCCTGAAGCCTAAATCACCATTAATTTGACTACACAACTCATTCCTATGAAGGTACATTCAAAGTAAAAAAACGGGCTCAACTCGGACTGAAAGTGCATTTAAAGCAATAAAAACTGAAAATGAGTGTCACGCCTAAACCAAAGGACTTATGCACACATTTCAACATGTATTTAGTTCAGGTTGACCTCCTGAAGCCTAAATGAGCATTAATTTGACTACACAACTCATTCCTATGAAGGTACATTCAAAGTCACAAAACGGGCTCAACTCGGACTGAAAGTGCATTTAAAGCAATAAAAACTGAAAATGAGTGTCACGCCTAAACCAAAGGACTTATGCACACATTTCAACATGTATTTAGTTCAGGTTGACATTCTGAAGCCTAAATGAGCATTAATTTGACTACACAACTTATTCCTATGAAGATACATTCAAAGTAAAAAAACGGGCTCAACTCGGACTGAAAGTGCATTTAAAGCAATAAAAACTGAAAATGAGTGTCACGCCTAAACCAAAGGACTTATGCACACATTTCAACATGTATTTAGTTCAGGTTGACCTCCTGAAGCCTAAATGAGCATTAATTTGACTACACAACTCATTCCTATGAAGGTACATTCAAAGTCACAAAACGTGCTCAACTAGGCCTGAAAGTGCATTTAAAGCAATAAAAACTCAAAATGAGTGTCACGCCTAAACCAAAGGACTTATGCACACATTTCAACATGTATTTAGTTCAGGTTGACATTCTGAAGCCTAAATGAGCATTAATTTGACTACACAACTTATTCCTATGAAGATACATTCAAAGTAAAAAAACGGGCTCAACTCGGACTGAAAGTGCATTTAAAGCAATAAAAACTGAAAATGAGTGTCACGCCTAAACCAAAGGACTTATGCACACATTTCAACATGTATTTAGTTCAGGTTGACCTCCTGAAGCCTAAATGAGCATTAATTTGACTACACAACTCATTCCTATGAAGGTACATTCAAAGTCACAAAACGTGCTCAACTAGGCCTGAAAGTGCATTTAAAGCAATAAAAACTCAAAATGAGTGTCACGCCTAAACCAAAGGCCTTATGCACACATTTCAACATGTATTTAGTTCAGGTTGACCTCCTGAAGCCTAAATCACCATTAATTTGACTACACAACTTATTCCTATGAAGATACATTCAAAGTAAAAAAACGGGCTCAACTCGGACTGAAAGTGCATTTAAAGCAATAAAAACTGAAAATGAGTGTCACGCCTAAAACAAAGGACTTATGCACACATTTCAACATGTATTTAGTTCAGGTTGACCTCCTGAAGCCCAAATCACCATTAATTTGACTACACAACTTATTCCTATGAAGATACATTCAAAGTAAAAAAACGGGCTCAACTCGGACTGAAAGTGCATTTAAAGCAATAAAAACTGAAAATGAGTGTCACGCCTAAACCAAAGGACTTATGCACACATTTCAACATGTATTTAGTTCAGGTTGACCTCCTGAAGCCTAAATCACCATTAATTTGACTACACAACTCATTCCTATGAAGGTACATTCAAAGTCACAAAACGTGCTCAACTAGGCCTGAAAGTGCATTTAAAGCAATAAAAACTCAAAATGAGTGTCACGCCTAAACCAAAGGACTTATGCACACATTTCAACATGTATTTAGTTCAGGTTGACCTCCTGAAGCCTAAATCACCATTAATTTGACTACACAACTTATTCCTATGAAGATACATTCAAAGTAAAAAAACGGGCTCAACTCGGACTGAAAGTGCATTTAAAGCAATAAAAACTGAAAATGAGTGTCACGCCTAAACCAAAGGACTTATGCACACATTTCAACATGTATTTAGTTCAGGTTGACATTCTGAAGCCTAAATGAGCATTAATTTGACTACACAACTTATTCCTATGAAGATACATTCAAAGTAAAAAAACGGGCTCAACTCGGACTGAAAGTGCATTTAAAGCAATAAAAACTGAAAATGAGTGTCACGCCTAAACCAAAGGACTTATGCACACATTTCAACATGTATTTAGTTCAGGTTGACATTCTGAAGCCTAAATGAGCATTAATTTGACTACACAACTTATTCCTATGAAGATACATTCAAAGTAAAAAAACGGGCTCAACTCGGACTGAAAGTGCATTTAAAGCAATAAAAACTGAAAATGAGTGTCACGCCTAAACCAAAGGACTTATGCACACATTTCAACATGTATTTAGTTCAGGTTGACCTCCTGAAGCCTAAATGAGCATTAATTTGACTACACAACTCATTCCTATGAAGGTACATTCAAAGTCACAAAACGTGCTCAACTAGGCCTGAAAGTGCATTTAAAGCAATAAAAACTCAAAATGAGTGTCACGCCTAAACCAAAGGCCTTATGCACACATTTCAACATGTATTTAGTTCAGGTTGACCTCCTGAAGCCTAAATCACCATTAATTTGACTACACAACTTATTCCTATGAAGATACATTCAAAGTAAAAAAACGGGCTCAACTCGGACTGAAAGTGCATTTAAAGCAATAAAAACTGAAAATGAGTGTCACGCCTAAAACAAAGGACTTATGCACACATTTCAACATGTATTTAGTTCAGGTTGACCTCCTGAAGCCCAAATCACCATTAATTTGACTACACAACTTATTCCTATGAAGATACATTCAAAGTAAAAAAACGGGCTCAACTCGGACTGAAAGTGCATTTAAAGCAATAAAAACTGAAAATGAGTGTCACGCCTAAACCAAAGGACTTATGCACACATTTCAACATGTATTTAGTTCAGGTTGACCTCCTGAAGCCTAAATCACCATTAATTTGACTACACAACTTATTCCTATGAAGGTACATTCAAAGTCACAAAACGTGCTCAACTAGGCCTGAAAGTGCATTTAAAGCAATAAAAACTCAAAATGAGTGTCACGCCTAAACCAAAGGACTTATGCACACATTTCAACATGTATTTAGTTCAGGTTGACCTCCTGAAGCCTAAATGAGCATTAATTTGACTACACAACTTTTTCCTATGAAGGTACATTCAAAGTCACAAAACGTGCTCAACTAGGCCTGAAAGTGCATTTAAAGCAATAAAAACTCAAAATGAGTGTCACGCCTAAACCAAAGGACTTATGCACACATTTCAACATGTATTTAGTTCAGGTTGACATTCTGAAGCCTAAATGAGCATTAATTTGACTACACAACTTATTCCTATGAAGATACATTCAAAGTAAAAAAACGGACTCAACTCGGACTGAAAGTGCATTTAAAGCAATAAAAACTGAAAATGAGTGTCACGCCTAAACCAAAGGACTTATGCACACATTTCAACATGTATTTAGTTCAGGTTGACCTCCTGAAGCCTAAATCACCATTAATTTGACTACACAACTTATTCCTATGGAGATACATTCAAAGTAAAAAAACGGGCTCAACTCGGACTGAAAGTGCATTTAAAGCAATAAAAACGGAAAATGAGTGTCACGCCTAAACCAAAGGACTTATGCACACATTTCAACATGTATTTAGTTCAGGTTGACGTCCTGAAGCCTAAATGAGCATTAATTTGACTACACAACTTTTTCCTATGAAGATACATTCAAAGTAAAAAAACGTGCTCTACTCGGCCTGAAAATGCATTTAAAGCAATAAAAACTCAAAATGAGTGTCACGCCTAAACCAAAGGCCTTATGCACACATTTCAACATGTATTTAGTTCAGGTTGACCTCCTGAAGCCTAAATCACCATTAATTTGACTACACAACTTATTCCTATGAAGATACATTCAAAGTAAAAAAACGGGCTCAACTCGGACTGAAAGTGCATTTAAAGCAATAAAAACTGAAAATGAGTGTCACGCCTAAACCAAAGGACTTATGCACACATTTCAACATGTATTTAGTTCAGGTTGACCTCCTGAAGCCTAAATGAGCATTAATTTGACTACACAACTCATTCCTATGAAGGAACATTCAAAGTAAAAAAACTGGCTCAACTCGGACTGAAAGTACATTTAAAGCAATAAAAACTGAAAATGAGTGTCACGCCTAAACCAAAGTTCTTATGCACACATTTCAACATGTATTTAGTTCAGGTTGACCTCCTGAAGCCTAAATGAGCATTAATTTGACTACACAACTCATTCCTATGAAGGTACATTCAAAGTCACAAAACGTGCTCAACTAGGCCTGAAAGTGCATTTAAAGCAATAAAAACTCAAAATGAGTGTCACGCCTAAACCAAAGGACTTATGCACACATTTCAACATGTATTTAGTTAAGGTTGACCTCCTGAAGCCTAAATCACCATTAATTTGACTACACAACTTATTCCTATGAAGATACATTCAAAGTAAAAAAACGGGCTCAACTCGGACTGAAAGTGCATTTAAAGCAATAAAAACTGAAAATGAGTGTCACGCCTAAACCAAAGGACTTATGCACACATTCCAACATGTATTTAGTTCAGGTTGACCTCCTGAAGCCTAAATCACCATTAATTTGACTACACAACTCATTCCTATGAAGGTACATTCAAAGTAAAAAAACGGGCTCAACTCGGACTGAAAGTGCATTTAAAGCAATAAAAACTGAAAATGAGTGTCACGCCTAAACCAAAGGACTTATGCACACATTTCAACATGTATTTAGTTCAGGTTGACCTCCTGAAGCCTAAATGAGCATTAATTTGACTACACAACTCATTCCTATGAAGGTACATTCAAAGTCACAAAACGTGCTCAACTAGGCCTGAAAGTGCATTTAAAGCAATAAAAACTCAAAATGAGTGTCACGCCTAAACCAAAGGACTTATGCACACATTTCAACATGTATTTAGTTCAGGTTGACATTCTGAAGCCTAAATGAGCATTAATTTGACTACACAACTTATTCCTATGAAGATACATTCAAAGTAAAAAACTGACTCAACTCGGACTGAAAGTGCATTTAAAGCAATAAAAACTGAAAATGAGTGTCACGCCTAAACCAAAGGACTTATGCACACATTTCAACATGTATTTAGTTCAGGTTGACCTCCTGAAGCATAAATCACCATTAATTTGCATATACAACTTATTCCTATGGAGATACATTCAAAGTAAAAAAACGGGCTCAACTCGGACTGAAAGTGCATTTAAAGCAATAAAAACTGAAAATGAGTGTCACGCCTAAACCAAAGGACTTATGCACACATTTCAACATGTATTTAGTTCAGGTTGACGTCCTGAAGCCTAAATGAGCATTAATTTGACTACACAACTTTTTCCTATGAAGATACATTCAAAGTAAAAAAACGTGCTCTACTCGGCCTGAAAATGCATTTAAAGCAATAAAAACTCAAAATGAGTGTCACGCCTAAACCAAAGGCCTTATGCACACATTTCAACATGTATTTAGTTCAGGTTGACCTCCTGAAGCCTAAATCACCATTAATTTGACTACACAACTTATTCCTATGGAGATACATTCAAAGTAAAAAAACGGGCTCAACTCGGACTGAAAGTGCATTTAAAGCAATAAAAACTGAAAATGAGTGTCACGCCTAAACCAAAGGACTTATGCACACATTTCAACATGTATTTAGTTCAGGTTGACGTCCTGAAGCCTAAATGAGCATTAATTTGACTACACAACTCATTCCTATGAAGGTACATTCAAAGTCACAAAACGTGCTCAACTAGGCCTGAAAGTGCATTTAAAGCAATAAAAACTCAAAATGAGTGTCACGCCTAAACCAAAGGACTTATGCACACATTTCAACATGTATTTAGTTCAGGTTGACATTCTGAAGCCTAAATGAGCATTAATTTGACTACACAACTTATTCCTATGAAGATACATTCAAAGTAAAAAAACGGGCTCCACTCGGACTGAAAGTGCATTTAAAGCAATAAAAACTGAAAATGAGTGTCACGCCTAAACCAAAGGACTTATGCACACATTTCAACATGTATTTAGTTCAGGTTGACCTCCTGAAGCCTAAATGAGCATTAATTTGACTACACAACTCATTCCTATGAAGGTACATTCAAAGTCACAAAACGTGCTCAACTAGGCCTGAAAGTGCATTTAAAGCAATAAAAACTCAAAATGAGTGTCACGCCTAAACCAAAGGACTTATGCACACATTTCAACATGTATTTAGTTCAGGTTGACATTCTGAAGCCTAAATGAGCATTAATTTGACTACACAACTTATTCCTATGAAGATACATTCAAAGTAAAAAAACGGACTCAACTCGGACTGAAAGTGCATTTAAAGCAATAAAAACTGAAAATGAGTGTCACGCCTAAACCAAAGGACTTATGCACACATTTCAACATGTATTTAGTTCAGGTTGACATTCTGAAGCCTAAATGAGCATTAATTTGACTACACAACTTATTCCTATGAAGATACATTCAAAGTAAAAAAACGGACTCAACTCGGACTGAAAGTGCATTTAAAGCAATAAAAACTGAAAATGAGTGTCACGCCTAAACCAAAGGACTTATGCACACATTTCAACATGTATTTAGTTCAGGTTGACCTCCTGAAGCCTAAATCACCATTAATTTGACTACACAACTTATTCCTATGGAGATACATTCAAAGTAAAAAAACGGGCTCAACTCGGACTGAAAGTGCATTTAAAGCAATAAAAACTGAAAATGAGTGTCACGCCTAAACCAAAGGACTTATGCACACATTTCAACATGTATTTAGTTCAGGTTGACGTCCTGAAGCCTAAATGAGCATTAATTTGACTACACAACTTATTCCTATGGAGATACATTCAAAGTAAAAAAACGGGCTCAACTCGGACTGAAAGTGCATTTAAAGCAATAAAAACTGAAAATGAGTGTCACGCCTAAACCAAAGGACTTATGCACACATTTCAACATGTATTTAGTTCAGGTTGACCTCCTGAAGCCTAAATCACCATTAATTTGACTACACAACTTATTCCTATGGAGATACATTCAAAGTAAAAAAACGGGCTCAACTCGGACTGAAAGTGCATTTAAAGCAATAAAAACTGAAAATGAGTGTCACGCCTAAACCAAAGGACTTATGCACACATTTCAACATGTATTTAGTTCAGGTTGACGTCCTGAAGCCTAAATGAGCATTAATTTGACTACACAACTTATTCCTATGGAGATACATTCAAAGTAAAAAAACGGGCTCAACTCGGACTGAAAGTGCATTTAAAGCAATAAAAACTGAAAATGAGTGTCACGCCTAAACCAAAGGACTTATGCACACATTTCAACATGTATTTAGTTCAGGTTGACGTCCTGAAGCCTAAATGAGCATTAATTTGACTACACAACTTTTTCCTATGAAGATACATTCAAAGTAAAAAAACGTGCTCTACTCGGCCTGAAAATGCATTTAAAGCAATAAAAACTCAAAATGAGTGTCACGCCTAAACCAAAGGCCTTATGCACACATTTCAACATGTATTTAGTTCAGGTTGACATTCTGAAGCCTAAATGAGCATTAATTTGACTACACAACTTATTCCTATGAAGATACATTCAAAGTAAAAAAACGGGCTCCACTCGGACTGAAAGTGCATTTAAAGCAATAAAAACGGAAAATGAGTGTCACGCCTAAACCAAAGGACTTATGCACACATTCCAACATGTATTTAGTTCAGGTTGACCTCCTGAAGCCTAAATCACCATTAATTTGACTACACAACTCATTCCTATGAAGGTACATTCAAAGTAAAAAAACGGGCTCAACTCGGACTGAAAGTGCATTTAAAGCAATAAAAACTGAAAATGAGTGTCACGCCTAAACCAAAGGACTTATGCACACATTTCAACATGTATTTAGTTCAGGTTGACCTCCTGAAGCCTAAATGAGCATTAATTTGACTACACAACTCATTCCTATGAAGGTACATTCAAAGTCACAAAACGTGCTCAACTAGGCCTCAAAGTGCATTTAAAGCAATAAAAACTCAAAATGAGTGTCACGCCTAAACCAAAGGACTTATGCACACATTTCAACATGTATTTAGTTCAGGTTGACCTCCTGAAGCCTAAATCACCATTAATTTGACTACACAACTTATTCCTATGAAGATACATTCAAAGTAAAAAACTGACTCAACTCGGACTGAAAGTGCATTTAAAGCAATAAAAACTGAAAATGAGTGTCACGCCTAAACCAAAGGACTTATGCACACATTTCAACATGTATTTAGTTCAGGTTGACCTCCTGAAGCATAAATCACCATTAATTTGACTACACAACTTATTCCTATGGAGATACATTCAAAGTAAAAAAACGGGCTCAACTCGGACTGAAAGTGCATTTAAAGCAATAAAAACTGAAAATGAGTGTCACGCCTAAACCAAAGGACTTATGCACACATTTCAACATGTATTTAGTTCAGGTTGACCTCCTGAAGCATAAATCACCATTAATTTGACTACACAACTTATTCCTATGGAGATACATTCAAAGTAAAAAAACGGGCTCAACTCGGACTGAAAGTGCATTTAAAGCAATAAAAACTGAAAATGAGTGTCACGCCTAAACCAAAGGACTTATGCACACATTTCAACATGTATTTAGTTCAGGTTGACGTCCTGAAGCCTAAATGAGCATTAATTTGACTACACAACTTTTTCCTATGAAGATACATTCAAAGTAAAAAAACGTGCTCTACTCGGCCTGAAAATGCATTTAAAGCAATAAAAACTCAAAATGAGTGTCACGCCTAAACCAAAGGCCTTATGCACACATTTCAACATGTATTTAGTTCAGGTTGACCTCCTGAAGCCTAAATGAGCATTAATTTGACTACACAACTCATTCCTATGAAGGTACATTCAAAGTCACAAAACGTGCTCAACTAGGCCTGAAAGTGCATTTAAAGCAATAAAAACTCAAAATGAGTGTCACGCCTAAACCAAAGGACTTATGCACACATTTCAACATGTATTTAGTTCAGGTTGACATTCTGAAGCCTAAATGAGCATTAATTTGACTACACAACTTATTCCTATGAAGATACATTCAAAGTAAAAAACTGACTCAACTCGGACTGAAAGTGCATTTAAAGCAATAAAAACTGAAAATGAGTGTCACGCCTAAACCAAAGGACTTATGCACACATTTCAACATGTATTTAGTTCAGGTTGACCTCCTGAAGCATAAATCACCATTAATTTGACTACACAACTTATTCCTATGGAGATACATTCAAAGTAAAAAAACGGGCTCAACTCGGACTGAAAGTGCATTTAAAGCAATAAAAACTGAAAATGAGTGTCACGCCTAAACCAAAGGACTTATGCACACATTTCAACATGTATTTAGTTCAGGTTGACCTCCTGAAGCATAAATCACCATTAATTTGACTACACAACTTATTCCTATGGAGATACATTCAAAGTAAAAAAACGGGCTCAACTCGGACTGAAAGTGCATTTAAAGCAATAAAAACTGAAAATGAGTGTCACGCCTAAACCAAAGGACTTATGCACACATTTCAACATGTATTTAGTTCAGGTTGACGTCCTGAAGCCTAAATGAGCATTAATTTGACTACACAACTTTTTCCTATGAAGATACATTCAAAGTAAAAAAACGTGCTCTACTCGGCCTGAAAATGCATTTAAAGCAATAAAAACTCAAAATGAGTGTCACGCCTAAACCAAAGGCCTTATGCACACATTTCAACATGTATTTAGTTCAGGTTGACCTCCTGAAGCCTAAATCACCATTAATTTGACTACACAACTTATTCCTATGAAGATACATTCAAAGTAAAAAAACGGGCTCAACTCGGACTGAAAGTGCATTTAAAGCAATAAAAACTGAAAATGAGTGTCACGCCTAAACCAAAGGACTTATGCACACATTTCAACATGTATTTAGTTCAGGTTGACCTCCTGAAGCCTAAATCACCATTAATTTGACTACACAACTTATTCCTATGAAGATACATTCAAAGTAAAAAAACGGGCTCAACTCGGACTGAAAGTGCATTTAAAGCAATAAAAACTGAAAATGAGTGTCACGCCTAAACCAAAGTTCTTATGCACACATTTCAACATGTATTTAGTTCAGGTTGACCTCCTGAAGCCTAAATGAGCATTAATTTGACTACACAACTCATTCCTATGAAGGTACATTCAAAGTCACAAAACGTGCTCAACTAGGCCTGAAAGTGCATTTAAAGCAATAAAAACTCAAAATGAGTGTCACGCCTAAACCAAAGGACTTATGCACACATTTCAACATGTATTTAGTTCAGGTTGACATTCTGAAGCCTAAATGAGCATTAATTTGACTACACAACTTATTCCTATGAAGATACATTCAAAGTAAAAAAACGGGCTCCACTCGGACTGAAAGTGCATTTAAAGCAATAAAAACTGAAAATGAGTGTCACGCCTAAACCAAAGGACTTATGCACACATTTCAACATGTATTTAGTTCAGGTTGACCTCCTGAAGCCTAAATGAGCATTAATTTGACTACACAACTCATTCCTATGAAGGAACATTCAAAGTCACAAAACGTGCTCAACTAGGCCTGAAAGTGCATTTAAAGCAATAAAAACTCAAAATGAGTGTCACGCCTAAACCAAAGGACTTATGCACACATTTCAACATGTATTTAGTTCAGGTTGACCTCCTGAAGCCTAAATCACCATTAATTTGACTACACAACTTATTCCTATGAAGATACATTCAAAGTAAAAAAACGGGCTCAACTCGGACTGAAAGTGCATTTAAAGCAATAAAAACTGAAAATGAGTGTCACGCCTAAACCAAAGGACTTATGCACACATTCCAACATGTATTTACTGTAGTTCAGGTTGACCTCCTGAAGCCTAAATCACCATTAATTTGACTACACAACTCATTCCTATGAAGGTACATTCAAAGTAAAAAAACGGGCTCAACTCGGACTGATAGTGCATTTAAAGCAATAAAAACTGAAAATGAGTGTCACGCCTAAACCAAAGGACTTATGCACACATTTCAACATGTATTTAGTTCAGGTTGACCTCCTGAAGCCTAAATGAGCATTAATTTGACTACACAACTCATTCCTATGAAGGTACATTCAAAGTCACAAAACGTGCTCAACTAGGCCTGAAAGTGCATTTAAAGCAATAAAAACTCAAAATGAGTGTCACGCCTAAACCAAAGGACTTATGCACACATTTCAACATGTATTTAGTTCAGGTTGACATTCTGAAGCCTAAATGAGCATTAATTTGACTACACAACTTATTCCTATGAAGATACATTCAAAGTAAAAAACTGACTCAACTCGGACTGAAAGTGCATTTAAAGCAATAAAAACTGAAAATGAGTGTCACGCCTAAACCAAAGGACTTATGCACACATTTCAACATGTATTTAGTTCAGGTTGACCTCCTGAAGCATAAATCACCATTAATTTGCATATACAACTTATTCCTATGGAGATACATTCAAAGTAAAAAAACGGGCTCAACTCGGACTGAAAGTGCATTTAAAGCAATAAAAACTGAAAATGAGTGTCACGCCTAAACCAAAGGACTTATGCACACATTTCAACATGTATTTAGTTCAGGTTGACGTCCTGAAGCCTAAATGAGCATTAATTTGACTACACAACTTTTTCCTATGAAGATACATTCAAAGTAAAAAAACGTGCTCTACTCGGCCTGAAAATGCATTTAAAGCAATAAAAACTCAAAATGAGTGTCACGCCTAAACCAAAGGCCTTATGCACACATTTCAACATGTATTTAGTTCAGGTTGACCTCCTGAAGCCTAAATCACCATTAATTTGACTACACAACTTATTCCTATGGAGATACATTCAAAGTAAAAAAACGGGCTCAACTCGGACTGAAAGTGCATTTAAAGCAATAAAAACTGAAAATGAGTGTCACGCCTAAACCAAAGGACTTATGCACACATTTCAACATGTATTTAGTTCAGGTTGACGTCCTGAAGCCTAAATGAGCATTAATTTGACTACACAACTCATTCCTATGAAGGTACATTCAAAGTCACAAAACGTGCTCAACTAGGCCTGAAAGTGCATTTAAAGCAATAAAAACTCAAAATGAGTGTCACGCCTAAACCAAAGGACTTATGCACACATTTCAACATGTATTTAGTTCAGGTTGACATTCTGAAGCCTAAATGAGCATTAATTTGACTACACAACTTATTCCTATGAAGATACATTCAAAGTAAAAAAACGGGCTCCACTCGGACTGAAAGTGCATTTAAAGCAATAAAAACTGAAAATGAGTGTCACGCCTAAACCAAAGGACTTATGCACACATTTCAACATGTATTTAGTTCAGGTTGACCTCCTGAAGCCTAAATGAGCATTAATTTGACTACACAACTCATTCCTATGAAGGTACATTCAAAGTCACAAAACGTGCTCAACTAGGCCTGAAAGTGCATTTAAAGCAATAAAAACTCAAAATGAGTGTCACGCCTAAACCAAAGGACTTATGCACACATTTCAACATGTATTTAGTTCAGGTTGACATTCTGAAGCCTAAATGAGCATTAATTTGACTACACAACTTATTCCTATGAAGATACATTCAAAGTAAAAAAACGGACTCAACTCGGACTGAAAGTGCATTTAAAGCAATAAAAACTGAAAATGAGTGTCACGCCTAAACCAAAGGACTTATGCACACATTTCAACATGTATTTAGTTCAGGTTGACATTCTGAAGCCTAAATGAGCATTAATTTGACTACACAACTTATTCCTATGAAGATACATTCAAAGTAAAAAAACGGACTCAACTCGGACTGAAAGTGCATTTAAAGCAATAAAAACTGAAAATGAGTGTCACGCCTAAACCAAAGGACTTATGCACACATTTCAACATGTATTTAGTTCAGGTTGACCTCCTGAAGCCTAAATCACCATTAATTTGACTACACAACTTATTCCTATGGAGATACATTCAAAGTAAAAAAACGGGCTCAACTCGGACTGAAAGTGCATTTAAAGCAATAAAAACTGAAAATGAGTGTCACGCCTAAACCAAAGGACTTATGCACACATTTCAACATGTATTTAGTTCAGGTTGACGTCCTGAAGCCTAAATGAGCATTAATTTGACTACACAACTTATTCCTATGGAGATACATTCAAAGTAAAAAAACGGGCTCAACTCGGACTGAAAGTGCATTTAAAGCAATAAAAACTGAAAATGAGTGTCACGCCTAAACCAAAGGACTTATGCACACATTTCAACATGTATTTAGTTCAGGTTGACCTCCTGAAGCCTAAATCACCATTAATTTGACTACACAACTTATTCCTATGGAGATACATTCAAAGTAAAAAAACGGGCTCAACTCGGACTGAAAGTGCATTTAAAGCAATAAAAACTGAAAATGAGTGTCACGCCTAAACCAAAGGACTTATGCACACATTTCAACATGTATTTAGTTCAGGTTGACGTCCTGAAGCCTAAATGAGCATTAATTTGACTACACAACTTATTCCTATGGAGATACATTCAAAGTAAAAAAACGGGCTCAACTCGGACTGAAAGTGCATTTAAAGCAATAAAAACTGAAAATGAGTGTCACGCCTAAACCAAAGGACTTATGCACACATTTCAACATGTATTTAGTTCAGGTTGACGTCCTGAAGCCTAAATGAGCATTAATTTGACTACACAACTTTTTCCTATGAAGATACATTCAAAGTAAAAAAACGTGCTCTACTCGGCCTGAAAATGCATTTAAAGCAATAAAAACTCAAAATGAGTGTCACGCCTAAACCAAAGGCCTTATGCACACATTTCAACATGTATTTAGTTCAGGTTGACATTCTGAAGCCTAAATGAGCATTAATTTGACTACACAACTTATTCCTATGAAGATACATTCAAAGTAAAAAAACGGGCTCCACTCGGACTGAAAGTGCATTTAAAGCAATAAAAACTGAAAATGAGTGTCACGCCTAAACCAAAGGACTTATGCACACATTTCAACATGTATTTAGTTCAGGTTGACCTCCTGCAGCCTAAATCACCATTAATTTGACTACGCAACTTATTCCTATGAAGATACATTCAAAGTAAAAAAACGGGCTCAACTCGGACTGAAAGTGCATTTAAAGCAATAAAAACTGAAAATGAGTGTCACGCCTAAACCAAAGGTCTTATGCACACATTTCAACATGTATTTAGTTCAGGTTGACCTCCTGAAGCCTAAATGAGCATTAATTTGACTACACAACTCATTCCTATGAAGGTACATTCAAAGTCACAAAACGTGCTCAACTAGGCCTGAAAGTGCATTTAAAGCAATAAAAACTGAAAATGAGTGTCACGCCTAAACCAAAGGACTTATGCACACATTTCAACATGTATTTAGTTCAGGTTGACCTCCTGAAGCCTAAATCACCATTAATTTGACTACACAACTTATTCCTATGAAGATACATTCAAAGTAAAAAAACGGGCTCAACTCGGACTGAAAGTGCATTTAAAGCAATAAAAACTGAAAATGAGTGTCACGCCTAAACCAAAGGACTTATGCACACATTTCAACATGTATTTAGTTCAGGTTGACGTCCTGAAGCCTAAATGAGCATTAATTTGACTACACAACCTTTTCCTATGAAGATACATTCAAAGTAAAAAAACGTGCTCTACTCGGCCTGAAAATGCATTTAAAGCAATAAAAACTCAAAATGAGTGTCACGCCTAAACCAAAGGCCTTATGCACACATTTCAACATGTATTTAGTTCAGGTTGACCTCCTGAAGCCTAAATGAGCATTAATTTGACTACACAACTCATTCCTATGAAGAAACATTCAAAGTAAAAAAACGGGCTCAACTCGGACTGAAAGTACATTTAAAGCAATAAAAACTGAAAATGAGTGTCACGCCTAAACCAAAGGACTTATGCACACATTTCAACATGTATTTAGTTCAGGTTGACCTCCTGAAGCCTAAATGAGCATTAATTTGACTACACAACTCATTCCTATGAAGGAACATTCAAAGTAAAAAAACTGGCTCAACTCGGACTGAAAGTACATTTAAAGCAATAAAAACTGAAAATGAGTGTCACGCCTAAACCAAAGGACTTATGCACACATTTCAACATGTATTTAGTTCAGGTTGACCTCCTGAAGCCTAAATGAGCATTAATGTGACTACACAACTCATTCCTATGAAGGTACATTCAAAGTCACAAAACGTGCTCAACTAGGCCTGAAAGTGCATTTAAAGCAATAAAAACTCAAAATGAGTGTCACGCCTAAACCAAAGGACTTATGCACACATTTCAACATGTATTTAGTTCAGGTTGACCTCCTGAAGCCAAAATCACCATTAATTTGACTACACAACTTATTCCTATGAAGATACATTCAAAGTAAAAAAACGGGCTCAACTCGGACTGAAAGTGCATTTAAAGCAATAAAAACTGAAAATGAGTGTCACGCCTAAACCAAAGGACTTATGCACACATTCCAACATGTATTTAGTTCAGGTTGACCTCCTGAAGCCTAAATCACCATTAATTTGACTACACAACTCATTCCTATGAAGGTACATTCAAAGTAAAAAAACGGGCTCAACTCGGACTGAAAGTGCATTTAAAGCAATAAAAACTGAAAATGAGTGTCACGCCTAAACCAAAGGACTTATGCACACATTTCAACATGTATTTAGTTCAGGTTGACCTCCTGAAGCCTAAATGAGCATTAATTTGACTACACAACTCATTCCTATGAAGGTACATTCAAAGTCACAAAACGTGCTCAACTAGGCCTGAAAGTGCATTTAAAGCAATAAAAACTCAAAATGAGTGTCACGCCTAAACCAAAGGACTTATGCACACATTTCAACATGTATTTAGTTCAGGTTGACATTCTGAAGCCTAAATGAGCATTAATTTGACTACACAACTTATTCCTATGAAGATACATTCAAAGTAAAAAACTGACTCAACTCGGACTGAAAGTGCATTTAAAGCAATAAAAACTGAAAATGAGTGTCACGCCTAAACCAAAGGACTTATGCACACATTTCAACATGTATTTAGTTCAGGTTGACCTCCTGAAGCATAAATCACCATTAATTTGACTACACAACTTATTCCTATGAAGGTACATTCAAAGTAAAAAAACGGACTCAACTCGGACTGAAAGTGATAATTCAAAGAGATACATTACTTTGAATGTATCTTCATAGGAAAAAGTTGTGTAGTCAAATTAATGCTCATTTAGGCTTCAGGACGTCAACCTGAACTAAATACATGTTGAAATGTGTGCATAAGTCCTTTGGTTTAGGCGTGACACTCATTTTCAGTTTTTATTGCTTTAAATGCACTTTCAGTCCGAGTTGAGCCCGTTTTTTTACTTTGAATGTATCTCCATAGGAATAAGTTGTGTAGTCAAATTAATGCTCATTTAGGCTTCAGAATGTCAACCTGAACTAAATACATGTTGAAATGTGTGCATAAGTCCTTTGGTTTAGGCGTGACACTCATTTTGAGTTTTTATTGCTTTAAATGCACTTTCAGGCCTAGTTGAGCACGTTTTGTGACTTTGAATGTACCTTCATAGGAATGAGTTGTGTAGTCAAATTAATGCTCATTTAGGCTTCAGGAGGTCAACCTGAACTAAATACATGTTGAAATGTGTGCATAAGTCCTTTGGTTTAGGCGTGACACTCATTTTGAGTTTTTATTGCTTTAAATGCACTTTCAGGCCTAGTTGAGCACGTTTTGTGACTTTGAATGTACCTTCATAGGAATAAGTTGTGTAGTCAAATTAATGGTGATTTATGCTTCAGGAGGTCAACCTGAACTAAATACATGTTGAAATGTGTGCATAAGTCCTTTGGTTTAGGCGTGACACTCATTTTCAGTTTTTATTGCTTTAAATGCACTTTCAGTCCGAGTTGAGCCCGTTTTTTTACTTTGAATGTATCTTCATAGGAATAAGTTGTGTAGTCAAATTAATGGTGATTTAGGCTTCAGGAGGTCAACCTGAACTAAATACATGTTGAAATGTGTGCATAAGTCCTTTGGTTTAGGCGTGACACTCATTTTGAGTTTTTATTGCTTTAAATGCACTTTCAGGCCTAGTTGAGCACGTTTTGTGACTTTGAATGTACCTTCATAGGAATGAGTTGTGTAGTCAAATTAATGGTGATTTAGGCTTCAGGAGGTCAACCTGAACTAAATACATGTTGAAATGTGTGCATAAGTCCTTTGGTTTAGGCGTGACACTCATTTTCAGTTTTTATTGCTTTAAATGCACTTTCAGTCCGAGTTGAGCCAGTTTTTTTACTTTGAATGTTTCTTCATAGGAATAAGTTGTGTAGTCAAATTAATGGTGATTTGGGCTTCAGGAGGTCAACCTGAACTAAATACATGTTGAAATGTGTGCATAAGTCCTTTGTTTTAGGCGTGACACTCATTTTCAGTTTTTATTGCTTTAAATGCACTTTCAGTCCGAGTTGAGCCCGTTTTTTTACTTTGAATGTATCTTCATAGGAATAAGTTGTGTAGTCAAATTAATGGTGATTTAGATTTCAGGAGGTCAACCTGAACTACATACATGTTGAAATGTGTGCATAAGGCCTTTGGTTTAGGCGTGACACTCATTTTGAGTTTTTATTGCTTTAAATGCACTTTCAGGCCTAGTTGAGCACGTTTTGTGACTTTGAATGTACCTTCATAGGAATGAGTTGTGTAGTCAAATTAATGCTCATTTAGGCTTCAGGAGGTCAACCTGAACTAAATACATGTTGAAATGTGTGCATAAGTCCTTTGGTTTAGGCGTGACACTCATTTTCAGTTTTTATTGCTTTAAATGCACTTTCAGTCCGAGTTGAGCCCGTTTTTTTACTTTGAATGTATCTTCATAGGAATAAGTTGTGTAGTCAAATTAATGCTCATTTAGGCTTCAGAATGTCAACCTGAACTAAATACATGTTGAAATGTGTGCATAAGTCCTTTGGTTTAGGCGTGAAAATCATTTTGAGTTTTTATTGCTTTAAATGCACTTTCAGGCCTAGTTGAGCACGTTTTGTGACTTTGAATGTACCTTCATAGGAATGAGTTGTGTAGTCAAATTAATGCTCATTTAGGCTTCAGGAGGTCAACCTGAACTAAATACATGTTGAAATGTGTGCATAAGTCCTTTGGTTTAGGCGTGACACTCATTTTCAGTTTTTATTGCTTTAAATGCACTTTCAGTCCGAGTGGAGCCCGTTTTTTTACTTTGAATGTATCTTCATAGGAATAAGTTGTGTAGTCAAATTAATGGTGATTTGGGCTTCAGGAGGTCAACCTGAACTAAATACATGTTGAAATGTGTGCATAAGTCCTTTGTTTTAGGCGTGACACTCATTTTCAGTTTTATTGCTTTAAATGCACTTTCAGTCCGAGTTGAGCCCGTTTTTTTACTTTGAATGTATCTTCATAGGAATAAGTTGTGTAGTCAAATTAATGCTCATTTAGGCTTCAGGAGGTCAACCTGAACTAAATACATGTTGAAATGTGTGCATAAGTCCTTTGGTTTAGGCGTGACACTCATTTTCAGTTTTTATTGCTTTAAATGCACTTTCAGTCCGAGTTGAGCCCGTTTTTTTACTTTGAATGTATCTTCATAGGAATAAGTTGTGTAGTCAAATTAATGGTGATTTAGGCTTCAGGAGGTCAACCTGAACTAAATACATGTTGAAATGTGTGCATAAGTCCTTTGGTTTAGGCGTGACACTCATTTTCAGTTTTTATTGCTTTAAATGCACTTTCAGTCCGAGTTGAGCCCGTTTTTTTACTTTGAATGTATCTTCATAGGAATAAGTTGTGTAGTCAAATTAATGGTGATTTAGGCTTCAGGAGGTCAACCTGAACTAAATACATGTTGAAATGTGTGCATAAGAACTTTGGTTTAGGCGTGACACTCATTTTGAGTTTTTATTGCTTTAAATGCACTTTCAGGCCTAGTTGAGCACGTTTTGTGACTTTGAATGTACCTTCATAGGAATGAGTTGTGTAGTCAAATTAATGCTCATTTAGGCTTCAGGAGGTCAACCTGAACTAAATACATGTTGAAATGTGTGCATAAGTCCTTTGGTTTAGGCGTGACACTCATTTTCAGTTTTTATTGCTTTAAATGCACTTTCAGTCCGAGTTGAGCCCGTTTTTTTACTTTGAATGTACCTTCATAGGAATGAGTTGTGTAGTCAAATTAATGGTGATTTAGGCTTCAGGAGGTCAACCTGAACTAAATACATGTTGGAATGTGTGCATAAGTCCTTTGGTTTAGGCGTGACACTCATTTTCAGTTTTTATTGCTTTAAATGCACTTTCAGTCCGAGTTGAGCCCGTTTTTTTACTTTGAATGTATCTTCATAGGAATAAGTTGTGTAGTCAAATTAATGGTGATTTAGGCTTCAGGAGGTCAACCTTAACTAAATACATGTTGAAATGTGTGCATAAGTCCTTTGGTTTAGGCGTGACACTCATTTTGAGTTTTTATTGCTTTAAATGCACTTTCAGGCCTAGTTGAGCACGTTTTGTGACTTTGAATGTACCTTCATAGGAATGAGTTGTGTAGTCAAATTAATGCTCATTTAGGCTTCAGGAGGTCAACCTGAACTAAATACATGTTGAAATGTGTGCATAAGAACTTTGGTTTAGGCGTGACACTCATTTTCAGTTTTTATTGCTTTAAATGTACTTTCAGTCCGAGTTGAGCCAGTTTTTTTACTTTGAATGTTCCTTCATAGGAATGAGTTGTGTAGTCAAATTAATGCTCATTTAGGCTTCAGGAGGTCAACCTGAACTAAATACATGTTGAAATGTGTGCATAAGTCCTTTGGTTTAGGCGTGACACTCATTTTCAGTTTTTATTGCTTTAAATGCACTTTCAGTCCGAGTTGAGCCCGTTTTTTTACTTTGAATGTATCTTCATAGGAATAAGTTGTGTAGTCAAATTAATGGTGATTTAGGCTTCAGGAGGTCAACCTGAACTAAATACATGTTGAAATGTGTGCATAAGGCCTTTGGTTTAGGCGTGACACTCATTTTGAGTTTTTATTGCTTTAAATGCATTTTCAGGCCGTGTAGAGCACGTTTTTTTACTTTGAATGTATCTTCATAGGAAAAAGTTGTGTAGTCAAATTAATGCTCATTTAGGCTTCAGGACGTCAACCTGAACTAAATACATGTTGAAATGTGTGCATAAGTCCTTTGGTTTAGGCGTGACACTCATTTTCAGTTTTTATTGCTTTAAATGCACTTTCAGTCCGAGTTGAGCCCGTTTTTTTACTTTGAATGTATCTCCATAGGAATAAGTTGTGTAGTCAAATTAATGGTGATTTATGCTTCAGGAGGTCAACCTGAACTAAATACATGTTGAAATGTGTGCATAAGTCCTTTGGTTTAGGCGTGACACTCATTTTCAGTTTTTATTGCTTTAAATGCACTTTCAGTCCGAGTTGAGCCCGTTTTTTTACTTTGAATGTATCTTCATAGGAATAAGTTGT
Source organism: Hippocampus zosterae (assembly GCF_025434085.1). Taxonomy (NCBI): domain Eukaryota; kingdom Metazoa; phylum Chordata; class Actinopteri; order Syngnathiformes; family Syngnathidae; genus Hippocampus; species Hippocampus zosterae. The sequence goes on along the minus strand of NC_067462.1, from coordinate 22,830,892 downwards.
GTAGTCAAATTAATGGTGATTTAGGCTTCAGGAGGTCAACCTGAACTCAATACATGTTGAAATGTGTGCATAAGTCCTTTGGTTTAGGCGTGACACTCATTTTGAGTTTTTATTGCTTTAAATGCACTTTCAGGCCTAGTTGAGCACGTTTTGTGACTTTGAATGTACCTTCATAGGAATGAGTTGTGTAGTCAAATTAATGCTCATTTAGGCTTCAGGAGGTCAACCTGAACTAAATACATGTTGAAATGTGTGCATAAGTCCTTTGGTTTAGGCGTGACACTCATTTTCAGTTTTTATTGCTTTAAATGTACTTTCAGTCCGAGTTGAGCCAGTTTTTTTACTTTGAATGTTCCTTCATAGGAATGAGTTGTGTAGTCAAATTAATGCTCATTTAGGCTTCAGGAGGTCAACCTGAACTAAATACATGTTGGAATGTGTGCATAAGTCCTTTGGTTTAGGCGTGACACTCATTTTCAGTTTTTATTGCTTTAAATGCACTTTCAGTCCGAGTTGAGCCCGTTTTGTGACTTTGAATGTATCTTCATAGGAATGAGTTGTGTAGTCAAATTAATGCTCATTTAGGCTTCAGGAGGTCAACCTGAACTAAATACATGTTGAAATGTGTGCATAAGTCCTTTGGTTTAGGCGTGACACTCATTTTCAGTTTTTATTGCTTTAAATGCACTTTCAGTCCGAGTTGAGCCCGTTTTTTTACTTTGAATGTATCTCCATAGGAATAATAAACGGGCTCAACTCGGACTGAAAGTGCATTTAAAGCAATAAAAACGGAAAATGAGTGTCACGCCTAAACCAAAGGACTTATGCACACATTCCAACATGTATTTAGTTCAGGTTGACCTCCTGAAGCCTAAATCACCATTAATTTGACTACACAACTCATTCCTATGAAGGTACATTCAAAGTAAAAAAACGGGCTCAACTCGGACTGAAAGTGCATTTAAAGCAATAAAAACTGAAAATGAGTGTCACGCCTAAACCAAAGGACTTATGCACACATTTCAACATGTATTTAGTTCAGGTTGACCTCCTGAAGCCTAAATGAGCATTAATTTGACTACACAACTCATTCCTATGAAGGTACATTCAAAGTCACAAAACGTGCTCAACTAGGCCTGAAAGTGCATTTAAAGCAATAAAAACTCAAAATGAGTGTCACGCCTAAACCAAAGGACTTATGCACACATTTCAACATGTATTTAGTTCAGGTTGACCTCCTGAAGCCTAAATCACCATTAATTTGACTACACAACTTATTCCTATGAAGATACATTCAAAGTAAAAAAACGGGCTCCACTCGGACTGAAAGTGCATTTAAAGCAATAAAAACTGAAAATGAGTGTCACGCCTAAACCAAAGGACTTATGCACACATTTCAACATGTATTTAGTTCAGGTTGACCTCCTGAAGCCTAAATGAGCATTAATTTGACTACACAACTCATTCCTATGAAGGTACATTCAAAGTCACAAAACGTGCTAAACTAGGCCTGAAAGTGCATTTAAAGCAATAAAAACTCAAAATGAGTGTCACGCCTAAACCAAAGGACTTATGCACACATTTCAACATGTATTTAGTTCAGGTTGACATTCTGAAGCCTAAATGAGCATTAATTTGACTACACAACTTATTCCTATGAAGATACATTCAAAGTAAAAAACTGACTCAACTCGGACTGAAAGTGCATTTAAAGCAATAAAAACTGAAAATGAGTGTCACGCCTAAACCAAAGGACTTATGCACACATTTCAACATGTATTTAGTTCAGGTTGACCTCCTGAAGCATAAATCACCATTAATTTGACTACACAACTTATTCCTATGGAGATACATTCAAAGTAAAAAAACGGGCTCAACTCGGACTGAAAGTGCATTTAAAGCAATAAAAACTGAAAATGAGTGTCACGCCTAAACCAAAGGACTTATGCACACATTTCAGCATGTATTTAGTTCAGGTTGACCTCCTGAAGCATAAATCACCATTAATTTGACTACACAACTTATTCCTATGGAGATACATTCAAAGTAAAAAAACGGGCTCAACTCGGACTGAAAGTGCATTTAAAGCAATAAAAACTGAAAATGAGTGTCACGCCTAAACCAAAGGACTTATGCACACATTTCAACATGTATTTAGTTCAGGTTGACGTCCTGAAGCCTAAATGAGCATTAATTTGACTACACAACTTTTTCCTATGAAGATACATTCAAAGTAAAAAAACGTGCTCTACTCGGCCTGAAAATGCATTTAAAGCAATAAAAACTCAAAATGAGTGTCACGCCTAAACCAAAGGCCTTATGCACACATTTCAACATGTATTTAGTTCAGGTTGACCTCCTGAAGCCTAAATCACCATTAATTTGACTACACAACTTATTCCTATGAAGATACATTCAAAGTAAAAAAACGGGCTCAACTCGGACTGAAAGTGCATTTAAAGCAATAAAAACTGAAAATGAGTGTCACGCCTAAACCAAAGGACTTATGCACACATTTCAACATGTATTTAGTTCAGGTTGACCTCCTGAAGCCTAAATGAGCATTAATTTGACTACACAACTCATTCCTATGAAGGAACATTCAAAGTAAAAAAACTGGCTCAACTCGGACTGAAAGTACATTTAAAGCAATAAAAACTGAAAATGAGTGTCACGCCTAAACCAAAGTTCTTATGCACACATTTCAACATGTATTTAGTTCAGGTTGACCTCCTGAAGCCTAAATGAGCATTAATTTGACTACACAACTCATTCCTATGAAGGTACATTCAAAGTCACAAAACGTGCTCAACTAGGCCTGAAAGTGCATTTAAAGCAATAAAAACTCAAAATGAGTGTCACGCCTAAACCAAAGGACTTATGCACACATTTCAACATGTATTTAGTTCAGGTTGACATTCTGAAGCCTAAATGAGCATTAATTTGACTACACAACTTATTCCTATGAAGATACATTCAAAGTAAAAAACTGACTCAACTCGGACTGAAAGTGCATTTAAAGCAATAAAAACTGAAAATGAGTGTCACGCCTAAACCAAAGGACTTATGCACACATTTCAACATGTATTTAGTTCAGGTTGACCTCCTGAAGCATAAATCACCATTAATTTGACTACACAACTTATTCCTATGGAGATACATTCAAAGTAAAAAAACGGGCTCAACTCGGACTGAAAGTGCATTTAAAGCAATAAAAACTGAAAATGAGTGTCACGCCTAAACCAAAGGACTTATGCACACATTTCAACATGTATTTAGTTCAGGTTGACCTCCTGAAGCATAAATCACCATTAATTTGACTACACAACTTATTCCTATGGAGATACATTCAAAGTAAAAAAACGGGCTCAACTCGGACTGAAAGTGCATTTAAAGCAATAAAAACTGAAAATGAGTGTCACGCCTAAACCAAAGGACTTATGCACACATTTCAACATGTATTTAGTTCAGGTTGACGTCCTGAAGCCTAAATGAGCATTAATTTGACTACACAACTTTTTCCTATGAAGATACATTCAAAGTAAAAAAACGTGCTCTACTCGGCCTGAAAATGCATTTAAAGCAATAAAAACTCAAAATGAGTGTCACGCCTAAACCAAAGGCCTTATGCACACATTTCAACATGTATTTAGTTCAGGTTGACCTCCTGAAGCCTAAATCACCATTAATTTGACTACACAACTTATTCCTATGAAGATACATTCAAAGTAAAAAAACGGGCTCAACTCGGACTGAAAGTGCATTTAAAGCAATAAAAACTGAAAATGAGTGTCACGCCTAAACCAAAGGACTTATGCACACATTTCAACATGTATTTAGTTCAGGTTGACCTCCTGAAGCCTAAATCACCATTAATTTGACTACACAACTTATTCCTATGAAGATACATTCAAAGTAAAAAAACGGGCTCAACTCGGACTGAAAGTGCATTTAAAGCAATAAAAACTGAAAATGAGTGTCACGCCTAAACCAAAGTTCTTATGCACACATTTCAACATGTATTTAGTTCAGGTTGACCTCCTGAAGCCTAAATGAGCATTAATTTGACTACACAACTCATTCCTATGAAGGTACATTCAAAGTCACAAAACGTGCTCAACTAGGCCTGAAAGTGCATTTAAAGCAATAAAAACTCAAAATGAGTGTCACGCCTAAACCAAAGGACTTATGCACACATTTCAACATGTATTTAGTTCAGGTTGACATTCTGAAGCCTAAATGAGCATTAATTTGACTACACAACTTATTCCTATGAAGATACATTCAAAGTAAAAAACTGACTCAACTCGGACTGAAAGTGCATTTAAAGCAATAAAAACTGAAAATGAGTGTCACGCCTAAACCAAAGGACTTATGCACACATTTCAACATGTATTTAGTTCAGGTTGACCTCCTGAAGCATAAATCACCATTAATTTGACTACACAACTTATTCCTATGGAGATACATTCAAAGTAAAAAAACGGGCTCAACTCGGACTGAAAGTGCATTTAAAGCAATAAAAACTGAAAATGAGTGTCACGCCTAAACCAAAGGACTTATGCACACATTTCAACATGTATTTAGTTCAGGTTGACCTCCTGAAGCATAAATCACCATTAATTTGACTACACAACTTATTCCTATGGAGATACATTCAAAGTAAAAAAACGGGCTCAACTCGGACTGAAAGTGCATTTAAAGCAATAAAAACTGAAAATGAGTGTCACGCCTAAACCAAAGGACTTATGCACACATTTCAACATGTATTTAGTTCAGGTTGACGTCCTGAAGCCTAAATGAGCATTAATTTGACTACACAACTTTTTCCTATGAAGATACATTCAAAGTAAAAAAACGTGCTCTACTCGGCCTGAAAATGCATTTAAAGCAATAAAAACTCAAAATGAGTGTCACGCCTAAACCAAAGGCCTTATGCACACATTTCAACATGTATTTAGTTCAGGTTGACCTCCTGAAGCCTAAATCACCATTAATTTGACTACACAACTTATTCCTATGAAGATACATTCAAAGTAAAAAAACGGGCTCAACTCGGACTGAAAGTGCATTTAAAGCAATAAAAACTGAAAATGAGTGTCACGCCTAAACCAAAGGACTTATGCACACATTTCAACATGTATTTAGTTCAGGTTGACCTCCTGAAGCCTAAATGAGCATTAATTTGACTACACAACTCATTCCTATGAAGGAACATTCAAAGTAAAAAAACTGGCTCAACTCGGACTGAAAGTACATTTAAAGCAATAAAAACTGAAAATGAGTGTCACGCCTAAACCAAAGTTCTTATGCACACATTTCAACATGTATTTAGTTCAGGTTGACCTCCTGAAGCCTAAATGAGCATTAATTTGACTACACAACTCATTCCTATGAAGGTACATTCAAAGTCACAAAACGTGCTCAACTAGGCCTGAAAGTGCATTTAAAGCAATAAAAACTCAAAATGAGTGTCACGCCTAAACCAAAGGACTTATGCACACATTTCAACATGTATTTAGTTCAGGTTGACCTCCTGAAGCCTAAATCACCATTAATTTGACTACACAACTTATTCCTATGAAGATACATTCAAAGTAAAAAAACGGGCTCAACTCGGACTGAAAGTGCATTTAAAGCAATAAAAACTGAAAATGAGTGTCACGCCTAAACCAAAGGACTTATGCACACATTCCAACATGTATTTAGTTCAGGTTGACCTCCTGAAGCCTAAATCACCATTAATTTGACTACACAACTCATTCCTATGAAGGTACATTCAAAGTAAAAAAACGGGCTCAACTCGGACTGAAAGTGCATTTAAAGCAATAAAAACTGAAAATGAGTGTCACGCCTAAACCAAAGGACTTATGCACACATTTCAACATGTATTTAGTTCAGGTTGACCTCCTGAAGCCTAAATGAGCATTAATTTGACTACACAACTCATTCCTATGAAGGTACATTCAAAGTCACAAAACGTGCTCAACTAGGCCTGAAAGTGCATTTAAAGCAATAAAAACTCAAAATGAGTGTCACGCCTAAACCAAAGGACTTATGCACACATTTCAACATGTATTTAGTTCAGGTTGACATTCTGAAGCCTAAATGAGCATTAATTTGACTACACAACTTATTCCTATGAAGATACATTCAAAGTAAAAAAACGGGCTCCACTCGGACTGAAAGTGCATTTAAAGCAATAAAAACTGAAAATGAGTGTCACGCCTAAACCAAAGGACTTATGCACACATTTCAACATGTATTTAGTTCAGGTTGACCTCCTGAAGCCTAAATGAGCATTAATTTGACTACACAACTCATTCCTATGAAGGTACATTCAAAGTCACAAAACGTGCTCAACTAGGCCTGAAAGTGCATTTAAAGCAATAAAAACTCAAAATGAGTGTCACGCCTAAACCAAAGGCCTTATGCACACATTTCAACATGTATGTAGTTCAGGTTGACCTCCTGAAGCCTAAATCACCATTAATTTGACTACACAACTTATTCCTATGAAGATACATTCAAAGTAAAAAAACGGGCTCAACTCGGACTGAAAGTGCATTTAAAGCAATAAAACTGAAAATGAGTGTCACGCCTAAAACAAAGGACTTATGCACACATTTCAACATGTATTTAGTTCAGGTTGACCTCCTGAAGCCCAAATCACCATTAATTTGACTACACAACTTATTCCTATGAAGATACATTCAAAGTAAAAAAACGGGCTCAACTCGGACTGAAAGTGCATTTAAAGCAATAAAAACTGAAAATGAGTGTCACGCCTAAACCAAAGGACTTATGCACACATTTCAACATGTATTTAGTTCAGGTTGACCTCCTGAAGCCTAAATCACCATTAATTTGACTACACAACTCATTCCTATGAAGGTACATTCAAAGTCACAAAACGTGCTCAACTAGGCCTGAAAGTGCATTTAAAGCAATAAAAACTCAAAATGAGTGTCACGCCTAAACCAAAGGACTTATGCACACATTTCAACATGTATTTAGTTCAGGTTGACCTCCTGAAGCCTAAATCACCATTAATTTGACTACACAACTTATTCCTATGAAGATACATTCAAAGTAAAAAAACGGGCTCAACTCGGACTGAAAGTGCATTTAAAGCAATAAAAACTGAAAATGAGTGTCACGCCTAAACCAAAGGACTTATGCACACATTTCAACATGTATTTAGTTCAGGTTGACCTCCTGAAGCCTAAATGAGCATTAATTTGACTACACAACTCATTCCTATGAAGGTACATTCAAAGTCACAAAACGTGCTCAACTAGGCCTGAAAGTGCATTTAAAGCAATAAAAACTCAAAATGAGTGTCACGCCTAAACCAAAGGACTTATGCACACATTTCAACATGTATTTAGTTCAGGTTGACATTCTGAAGCCTAAATGAGCATTAATTTGACTACACAACTTATTCCTATGAAGATACATTCAAAGTAAAAAACTGACTCAACTCGGACTGAAAGTGCATTTAAAGCAATAAAAACTGAAAATGAGTGTCACGCCTAAACCAAAGGACTTATGCACACATTTCAACATGTATTTAGTTCAGGTTGACCTCCTGAAGCATAAATCACCATTAATTTGACTACACAACTTATTCCTATGGAGATACATTCAAAGTAAAAAAACGGGCTCAACTCGGACTGAAAGTGCATTTAAAGCAATAAAAACTGAAAATGAGTGTCACGCCTAAACCAAAGGACTTATGCACACATTTCAACATGTATTTAGTTCAGGTTGACCTCCTGAAGCATAAATCACCATTAATTTGACTACACAACTTATTCCTATGGAGATACATTCAAAGTAAAAAAACGGGCTCAACTCGGACTGAAAGTGCATTTAAAGCAATAAAAACTGAAAATGAGTGTCACGCCTAAACCAAAGGACTTATGCACACATTTCAACATGTATTTAGTTCAGGTTGACGTCCTGAAGCCTAAATGAGCATTAATTTGACTACACAACTTTTTCCTATGAAGATACATTCAAAGTAAAAAAACGTGCTCTACTCGGCCTGAAAATGCATTTAAAGCAATAAAAACTCAAAATGAGTGTCACGCCTAAACCAAAGGCCTTATGCACACATTTCAACATGTATTTAGTTCAGGTTGACCTCCTGAAGCCTAAATCACCATTAATTTGACTACACAACTTATTCCTATGAAGATACATTCAAAGTAAAAAAACGGGCTCAACTCGGACTGAAAGTGCATTTAAAGCAATAAAAACTGAAAATGAGTGTCACGCCTAAACCAAAGGACTTATGCACACATTTCAACATGTATTTAGTTCAGGTTGACCTCCTGAAGCCTAAATGAGCATTAATTTGACTACACAACTCATTCCTATGAAGGAACATTCAAAGTAAAAAAACTGGCTCAACTCGGACTGAAAGTACATTTAAAGCAATAAAAACTGAAAATGAGTGTCACGCCTAAACCAAAGGACTTATGCACACATTTCAACATGTATTTAGTTCAGGTTGACATTCTGAAGCCTAAATGAGCATTAATTTGACTACACAACTCATTCCTATGAAGGTACATTCAAAGTCACAAAACGTGCTCAACTAGGCCTGAAAGTGCATTTAAAGCAATAAAAACTCAAAATGAGTGTCACGCCTAAACCAAAGGACTTATGCACACATTTCAACATGTATTTAGTTCAGGTTGACATTCTGAAACCTAAATGAGCATTAATTTGACTACACAACTTATTCCTATGAAGATACATTCAAAGTAAAAAAACGGGCTCAACTCGGACTGAAAGTGCATTTAAAGCAATAAAAACTGAAAATGAGTGTCACGCCTAAACCAAAGGACTTATGCACACATTTCAACATGTATTTAGTTCAGGTTGACCTCCTGAAGCCTAAATGAGCATTAATTTGACTACACAACTCATTCCTATGAAGGAACATTCAAAGTAAAAAAACGGGCTCAACTCGGACTGAAAGTACATTTAAAGCAATAAAAACTGAAAATGAGTGTCACGCCTAAACCAAAGGACTTATGCACACATTTCAACATGTATTTAGTTCAGGTTGACATTCTGAAGCCTAAATGAGCATTAATTTGACTACACAACTTATTCCTATGAAGATACATTCAAAGTAAAAAAACGGGCTCAACTCGGACTGAAAGTGCATTTAAAGCAATAAAAACTGAAAATGAGTGTCACGCCTAAACCAAAGGACTTATGCACACATTTCAACATGTATTTAGTTCAGGTTGACCTCCTGAAGCCTAAATGAGCATTAATTTGACTACACAACTCATTCCTATGAAGGTACATTCAAAGTCACAAAACGTGCTCAACTAGGCCTGAAAGTGCATTTAAAGCAATAAAAACTCAAAATGAGTGTCACGCCTAAACCAAAGGCCTTATGCACACATTTCAACATGTATGTAGTTCAGGTTGACCTCCTGAAGCCTAAATCACCATTAATTTGACTACACAACTTATTCCTATGAAGATACATTCAAAGTAAAAAAACGGGCTCAACTCGGACTGAAAGTGCATTTAAAGCAATAAAACTGAAAATGAGTGTCACGCCTAAAACAAAGGACTTATGCACACATTTCAACATGTATTTAGTTCAGGTTGACCTCCTGAAGCCCAAATCACCATTAATTTGACTACACAACTTATTCCTATGAAGATACATTCAAAGTAAAAAAACGGGCTCAACTCGGACTGAAAGTGCATTTAAAGCAATAAAAACTGAAAATGAGTGTCACGCCTAAACCAAAGGACTTATGCACACATTTCAACATGTATTTAGTTCAGGTTGACCTCCTGAAGCCTAAATCACCATTAATTTGACTACACAACTCATTCCTATGAAGGTACATTCAAAGTCACAAAACGTGCTCAACTAGGCCTGAAAGTGCATTTAAAGCAATAAAAACTCAAAATGAGTGTCACGCCTAAACCAAAGGACTTATGCACACATTTCAACATGTATTTAGTTCAGGTTGACCTCCTGAAGCCTAAATCACCATTAATTTGACTACACAACTTATTCCTATGAAGATACATTCAAAGTAAAAAAATGGGCTCAACTCGGACTGAAAGTGCATTTAAAGCAATAAAAACTGAAAATGAGTGTCACGCCTAAACCAAAGGACTTATGCACACATTTCAACATGTATTTAGTTCAGGTTGACCTCCTGAAGCATAAATCACCATTAATTTGACTACACAACTTATTCCTATGAAGGTACATTCAAAGTCACAAAACGTGCTCAACTAGGCCTGAAAGTGCATTTAAAGCAATAAAAACTCAAAATGAGTGTCACGCCTAAACCAAAGGACTTATGCACACATTTCAACATGTATTTAGTTCAGGTTGACCTCCTGAAGCCTAAATGAGCATTAATTTGACTACACAACTTTTTCCTATGAAGGTACATTCAAAGTCACAAAACGTGCTCAACTAGGCCTGAAAGTGCATTTAAAGCAATAAAAACTCAAAATGAGTGTCACGCCTAAACCAAAGGACTTATGCACACATTTCAACATGTATTTAGTTCAGGTTGACATTCTGAAGCCTAAATGAGCATTAATTTGACTACACAACTTATTCCTATGAAGATACATTCAAAGTAAAAAAACGGACTCAACTCGGACTGAAAGTGCATTTAAAGCAATAAAAACTGAAAATGAGTGTCACGCCTAAACCAAAGGACTTATGCACACATTTCAACATGTATTTAGTTCAGGTTGACCTCCTGAAGCCTAAATCACCATTAATTTGACTACACAACTTATTCCTATGGAGATACATTCAAAGTAAAAAAACGGGCTCAACTCGGACTGAAAGTGCATTTAAAGCAATAAAAACGGAAAATGAGTGTCACGCCTAAACCAAAGGACTTATGCACACATTTCAACATGTATTTAGTTCAGGTTGACCTCCTGAAGCCTAAATGAGCATTAATTTGACTACACAACTCATTCCTATGAAGGAACATTCAAAGTAAAAAAACTGGCTCAACTCGGACTGAAAGTACATTTAAAGCAATAAAAACTGAAAATGAGTGTCACGCCTAAACCAAAGGACTTATGCACACATTTCAACATGTATTTAGTTCAGGTTGACCTCCTGAAGCCTAAATGAGCATTAATTTGACTACACAACTCATTCCTATGAAGGTACATTCAAAGTCACAAAACGTGCTCAACTAGGCCTGAAAGTGCATTTAAAGCAATAAAAACTCAAAATGAGTGTCACGCCTAAACCAAAGGACTTATGCACACATTTCAACATGTATTTAGTTCAGGTTGACCTCCTGAAGCCTAAATCACCATTAATTTGACTACACAACTTATTCCTATGAAGATACATTCAAAGTAAAAAAACGGGCTCAACTCGGACTGAAAGTGCATTTAAAGCAATAAAAACTGAAAATGAGTGTCACGCCTAAACCAAAGGACTTATGCACACATTCCAACATGTATTTAGTTCAGGTTGACCTCCTGAAGCCTAAATCACCATTAATTTGACTACACAACTCATTCCTATGAAGGTACATTCAAAGTAAAAAAACGGGCTCAACTCGGACTGAAAGTGCATTTAAAGCAATAAAAACTGAAAATGAGTGTCACGCCTAAACCAAAGGACTTATGCACACATTTCAACATGTATTTAGTTCAGGTTGACCTCCTGAAGCCTAAATGAGCATTAATTTGACTACACAACTCATTCCTATGAAGGTACATTCAAAGTCACAAAACGTGCTCAACTAGGCCTGAAAGTGCATTTAAAGCAATAAAAACTCAAAATGAGTGTCACGCCTAAACCAAAGGACTTATGCACACATTTCAACATGTATTTAGTTCAGGTTGACATTCTGAAGCCTAAATGAGCATTAATTTGACTACACAACTTATTCCTATGAAGATACATTCAAAGTAAAAAACTGACTCAACTCGGACTGAAAGTGCATTTAAAGCAATAAAAACTGAAAATGAGTGTCACGCCTAAACCAAAGGACTTATGCACACATTTCAACATGTATTTAGTTCAGGTTGACCTCCTGAAGCATAAATCACCATTAATTTGACTACACAACTTATTCCTATGGAGATACATTCAAAGTAAAAAAACGGGCTCAACTCGGACTGAAAGTGCATTTAAAGCAATAAAAACTGAAAATGAGTGTCACGCCTAAACCAAAGGACTTATGCACACATTTCAACATGTATTTAGTTCAGGTTGACGTCCTGAAGCCTAAATGAGCATTAATTTGACTACACAACTTTTTCCTATGAAGATACATTCAAAGTAAAAAAACGTGCTCTACTCGGCCTGAAAATGCATTTAAAGCAATAAAAACTCAAAATGAGTGTCACGCCTAAACCAAAGGCCTTATGCACACATTTCAACATGTATTTAGTTCAGGTTGACCTCCTGAAGCCTAAATCACCATTAATTTGACTACACAACTTATTCCTATGAAGATACATTCAAAGTAAAAAAACGGGCTCAACTCGGACTGAAAGTGCATTTAAAGCAATAAAAACTGAAAATGAGTGTCACGCCTAAACCAAAGGACTTATGCACACATTTCAACATGTATTTAGTTCAGGTTGACCTCCTGAAGCCTAAATGAGCATTAATTTGACTACACAACTCATTCCTATGAAGGAACATTCAAAGTCACAAAACGTGCTCAACTAGGCCTGAAAGTGCATTTAAAGCAATAAAAACTCAAAATGAGTGTCACGCCTAAACCAAAGGACTTATGCACACATTTCAACATGTATTTAGTTCAGGTTGACATTCTGAAGCCTAAATGAGCATTAATTTGACTACACAACTTATTCCTATGAAGATACATTCAAAGTAAAAAAACGGACTCAACTCGGACTGAAAGTGCATTTAAAGCAATAAAAACTGAAAATGAGTGTCACGCCTAAACCAAAGGACTTATGCACACATTTCAACATGTATTTAGTTCAGGTTGACCTCCTGAAGCCTAAATCACCATTAATTTGACTACACAACTTATTCCTATGGAGATACATTCAAAGTAAAAAAACGGGCTAAACTCGGACTGAAAGTCCATTTAAAGCAATAAAAACGGAAAATGAGTGTCACGCCTAAACCAAAGGACTTATGCACACATTTCAACATGTATTTAGTTCAGGTTGACCTCCTGAAGCCTAAATGAGCATTAATTTGACTACACAACTCATTCCTATGAAGGAACATTCAAAGTAAAAAAACTGGCTCAACTCGGACTGAAAGTACATTTAAAGCAATAAAAACTGAAAATGAGTGTCACGCCTAAACCAAAGGACTTATGCACACATTTCAACATGTATTTAGTTCAGGTTGACCTCCTGAAGCCTAAATGAGCATTAATTTGACTACACAACTCATTCCTATGAAGGTACATTCAAAGTCACAAAACGTGCTCAACTAGGCCTGAAAGTGCATTTAAAGCAATAAAAACTCAAAATGAGTGTCACGCCTAAACCAAAGGACTTATGCACACATTTCAACATGTATTTAGTTCAGGTTGACCTCCTGAAGCCTAAATCACCATTAATTTGACTACACAACTTATTCCTATGAAGATACATTCAAAGTAAAAAAACGGGCTCAACTCGGACTGAAAGTGCATTTAAAGCAATAAAAACTGAAAATGAGTGTCACGCCTAAACCAAAGGACTTATGCACACATTCCAACATGTATTTAGTTCAGGTTGACCTCCTGAAGCCTAAATCACCATTAATTTGACTACACAACTCATTCCTATGAAGGTACATTCAAAGTAAAAAAACGGGCTCAACTCGGACTGAAAGTGCATTTAAAGCAATAAAAACTGAAAATGAGTGTCACGCCTAAACCAAAGGACTTATGCACACATTTCAACATGTATTTAGTTCAGGTTGACCTCCTGAAGCCTAAATGAGCATTAATTTGACTACACAACTCATTCCTATGAAGGTACATTCAAAGTCACAAAACGTGCTCAACTAGGCCTGAAAGTGCATTTAAAGCAATAAAAACTCAAAATGAGTGTCACGCCTAAACCAAAGGACTTATGCACACATTTCAACATGTATTTAGTTCAGGTTGACGTCCTGAAGCCTAAATGAGCATTAATTTGACTACACAACTTTTTCCTATGAAGATACATTCAAAGTAAAAAAACGTGCTCTACTCGGCCTGAAAATGCATTTAAAGCAATAAAAACTCAAAATGAGTGTCACGCCTAAACCAAAGGCCTTATGCACACATTTCAACATGTATTTAGTTCAGGTTGACCTCCTGAAGCCTAAATCACCATTAATTTGACTACACAACTTATTCCTATGAAGATACATTCAAAGTAAAAAAACGGGCTCAACTCGGACTGAAAGTGCATTTAAAGCAATAAAAACTGAAAATGAGTGTCACGCCTAAACCAAAGGACTTATGCACACATTTCAACATGTATTTAGTTCAGGTTGACCTCCTGAAGCCTAAATGAGCATTAATTTGACTACACAACTCATTCCTATGAAGGAACATTCAAAGTAAAAAAACTGGCTCAACTCGGACTGAAAGTACATTTAAAGCAATAAAAACTGAAAATGAGTGTCACGCCTAAACCAAAGTTCTTATGCACACATTTCAACATGTATTTAGTTCAGGTTGACCTCCTGAAGCCTAAATGAGCATTAATTTGACTACACAACTCATTCCTATGAAGGTACATTCAAAGTCACAAAACGTGCTCAACTAGTCCTGAAAGTGCATTTAAAGCAATAAAAACTCAAAATGAGTGTCACGCCTAAACCAAAGGACTTATGCACACATTTCAACATGTATTTAGTTCAGGTTGACCTCCTGAACCCTAAATCACCATTAATTTGACTACACAACTTATTCCTATGAAGATACATTCAAAGTAAAAAAACGGGCTCAACTCGGACTGAAAGTGCATTTAAAGCAATAAAAACTGAAAATGAGTGTCACGCCTAAACCAAAGGACTTATGCACACATTCCAACATGTATTTAGTTCAGGTTGACCTCCTGAAGCCTAAATCACCATTAATTTGACTACACAACTCATTCCTATGAAGGTACATTCAAAGTAAAAAAACGGGCTCAACTCGGACTGAAAGTGCATTTAAAGCAATAAAAACTGAAAATGAGTGTCACGCCTAAACCAAAGGACTTATGCACACATTTCAACATGTATTTAGTTCAGGTTGACCTCCTGAAGCCTAAATGAGCATTAATTTGACTACACAACTCATTCCTATGAAGGTACATTCAAAGTCACAAAACGTGCTCAACTAGGCCTGAAAGTGCATTTAAAGCAATAAAAACTCAAAATGAGTGTCACGCCTAAACCAAAGGACTTATGCACACATTTCAACATGTATTTAGTTCAGGTTGACATTCTGAAGCCAAAATGAGCATTAATTTGACTACACAACTCATTCCTATGAAGGTACATTCAAAGTAAAAAAACGGGCTCAACTCGGACTGAAAGTGCATTTAAAGCAATAAAAACTGAAAATGAGTGTCACGCCTAAACCAAAGGACTTATGCACACATTTCAACATGTATTTAGTTCAGGTTGACCTCCTGAAGCCTAAATGAGCATTAATTTGACTACACAACTCATTCCTATGAAGGTACATTCAAAGTCACAAAACGTGCTCAACTAGGCCTGAAAGTGCATTTAAAGCAATAAAAACTCAAAATGAGTGTCACGCCTAAACCAAAGGACTTATGCACACATTTCAACATGTATTTAGTTCAGGTTGACATTCTGAAGCCAAAATGAGCATTAATTTGACTACACAACTTATTCCTATGAAGATACATTCAAAGTAAAAAAACGGGCTCCACTCGGACTGAAAGTGCATTTAAAGCAATAAAAACTGAAAATGAGTGTCACGCCTAAACCAAAGGACTTATGCACACATTTCAACATGTATTTAGTTCAGGTTGACCTCCTGAAGCCTAAATGAGCATTAATTTGACTACACAACTCATTCCTATGAAGGTACATTCAAAGTCACAAAACGTGCTCAACTAGGCCTGAAAGTGCATTTAAAGCAATAAAAACTCAAAATGAGTGTCACGCCTAAACCAAAGGACTTATGCACACATTTCAACATGTATTTAGTTCAGGTTGACATTCTGAAGCCTAAATGAGCATTAATTTGACTACACAACTTATTCCTATGAAGATACATTCAAAGTAAAAAAACGGGCTCAACTCGGACTGAAAGTGCATTTAAAGCAATAAAAACTGAAAATGAGTGTCACGCCTAAACCAAAGGACTTATGCACACATTTCAACATGTATTTAGTTCAGGTTGACCTCCTGAAGCCTAAATGAGCATTAATTTGACTACACAACTCATTCCTATGAAGGTACATTCAAAGTCACAAAACGTGCTCAACTAGGCCTGAAAGTGCATTTAAAGCAATAAAAACTCAAAATGAGTGTCACGCCTAAACCAAAGGCCTTATGCACACATTTCAACATGTATTTAGTTCAGGTTGACCTCCTGAAGCCTAAATCACCATTAATTTGACTACACAACTTATTCCTATGAAGATACATTCAAAGTAAAAAAACGGGCTCAACTCGGACTGAAAGTGCATTTAAAGCAATAAAAACTGAAAATGAGTGTCACGCCTAAAACAAAGGACTTATGCACACATTTCAACATGTATTTAGTTCAGGTTGACCTCCTGAAGCCTAAATCACCATTAATTTGACTACACAACTTATTCCTATGAAGATACATTCAAAGTAAAAAAACGGGCTCAACTCGGACTGAAAGTGCATTTAAAGCAATAAAAACCGAAAATGAGTGTCACGCCTAAACCAAAGGACTTATGCACACATTTCAACATGTATTTAGTTCAGGTTGACCTCCTGAAGCCTAAATCACCATTAATTTGACTACACAACTTATTCCTATGAAGATACATTCAAAGTAAAAAAACGGGCTCAACTCGGACTGAAAGTGCATTTAAAGCAATAAAAACTGAAAATGAGTGTCACGCCTAAACCAAAGGACTTATGCACACATTTCAACATGTATTTAGTTCAGGTTGACGTCCTGAAGCCTAAATGAGCATTAATTTGACTACACAACCTTTTCCTATGAAGATACATTCAAAGTAAAAAAACGTGCTCTACTCGGCCTGAAAATGCATTTAAAGCAATAAAAACTCAAAATGAGTGTCACGCCTAAACCAAAGGCCTTATGCACACATTTCAACATGTATTTAGTTCAGGTTGACCTCCTGAAGCCTAAATGAGCATTAATTTGACTACACAACTCATTCCTATGAAGGAACATTCAAAGTTAAAAAAACGGGCTCAACTCGGACTGAAAGTACATTTAAAGCAATAAAAACTGAAAATGAGTGTCACGCCTAAACCAAAGGACTTATGCACACATTTCAACATGTATTTAGTTCAGGTTGACCTCCTGAAGCCTAAATGAGCATTAATTTGACTACACAACTCATTCCTATGAAGGAACATTCAAAGTAAAAAAACTGGCTCAACTCGGACTGAAAGTACATTTAAAGCAATAAAAACTGAAAATGAGTGTCACGCCTAAACCAAAGGACTTATGCACACATTTCAACATGTATTTAGTTCAGGTTGACTTCCTGAAGCCTAAATGAGCATTAATTTGACTACACAACTCATTCCTATGAAGGAACATTCAAAGTCACAAAACGTGCTCAACTAGGCCTGAAAGTGCATTTAAAGCAATAAAAACTCAAAATGAGTGTCACGCCTAAACCAAAGGACTTATGCACACATTTCAACATGTATTTAGTTCAGGTTGACCTCCTGAAGCCTAAATCACCATTAATTTGACTACACAACTTATTCCTATGAAGATACATTCAAAGTAAAAAAACGGGCTCAACTCGGACTGAAAGTGCATTTAAAGCAATAAAAACTGAAAATGAGTGTCACGCCTAAACCAAAGGACTTATGCACACATTCCAACATGTATTTAGTTCAGGTTGACCTCCTGAAGCCTAAATCACCATTAATTTGACTACACAACTCATTCCTATGAAGGTACATTCAAAGTAAAAAAACGGGCTCAACTCGGACTGATAGTGCATTTAAAGCAATAAAAACAGAAAATGAGTGTCACGCCTAAACCAAAGGACTTATGCACACATTTCAACATGTATTTAGTTCAGGTTGACCTCCTGAAGCCTAAATGAGCATTAATTTGACTACACAACTCATTCCTATGAAGGTACATTCAAAGTCACAAAACGTGCTCAACTAGGCCTGAAAGTGCATTTAAAGCAATAAAAACTCAAAATGAGTGTCACGCCTAAACCAAAGGACTTATGCACACATTTCAACATGTATTTAGTTCAGGTTGACATTCTGAAGCCTAAATGAGCATTAATTTGACTACACAACTTATTCCTATGAAGATACATTCAAAGTAAAAAACTGACTCAACTCGGACTGAAAGTGCATTTAAAGCAATAAAAACTGAAAATGAGTGTCACGCCTAAACCAAAGGACTTATGCACACATTTCAACATGTATTTAGTTCAGGTTGACCTCCTGAAGCATAAATCACCATTAATTTGCATACACAACTTATTCCTATGGAGATACATTCAAAGTAAAAAAACGGGCTCAACTCGGACTGAAAGTGCATTTAAAGCAATAAAAACTGAAAATGAGTGTCACGCCTAAACCAAAGGACTTATGCACACATTCCAACATGTATTTAGTTCAGGTTGACCTCCTGAAGCCTAAATCACCATTAATTTGACTACACAACTCATTCCTATGAAGGTACATTCAAAGTAAAAAAACGGGCTCAACTCGGACTGAAAGTGCATTTAAAGCAATAAAAACTGAAAATGAGTGTCACGCCTAAACCAAAGGACTTATGCACACATTTCAACATGTATTTAGTTCAGGTTGACCTCCTGAAGCCTAAATGAGCATTAATTTGACTACACAACTCATTCCTATGAAGGTACATTCAAAGTCACAAAACGTGCTCAACTAGGCCTGAAAGTGCATTTAAAGCAATAAAAACTCAAAATGAGTGTCACGCCTAAACCAAAGGACTTATGCACACATTTCAACATGTATTTAGTTCAGGTTGACATTCTGAAGCCTAAATGAGCATTAATTTGACTACACAACTTATTCCTATGAAGATACATTCAAAGTAAAAAAACGGGCTCCACTCGGACTGAAAGTGCATTTAAAGCAATAAAAACTGAAAATGAGTGTCACGCCTAAACCAAAGGACTTATGCACACATTTCAACATGTATTTAGTTCAGGTTGACCTCCTGAAGCCTAAATGAGCATTAATTTGACTACACAACTCATTCCTATGAAGGAACATTCAAAGTCACAAAACGTGCTCAACTAGGCCTGAAAGTGCATTTAAAGCAATAAAAACTCAAAATGAGTGTCACGCCTAAACCAAAGGACTTATGCACACATTTCAACATGTATTTAGTTCAGGTTGACCTCCTGAAGCCTAAATCACCATTAATTTGACTACACAACTTATTCCTATGAAGATACATTCAAAGTAAAAAAACGGGCTCAACTCGGACTGAAAGTGCATTTAAAGCAATAAAAACTGAAAATGAGTGTCACGCCTAAACCAAAGGACTTATGCACACATTCCAACATGTATTTAGTTCAGGTTGACCTCCTGAAGCCTAAATCACCATTAATTTGACTACACAACTCATTCCTATGAAGGTACATTCAAAGTAAAAAAACGGGCTCAACTCGGACTGATAGTGCATTTAAAGCAATAAAAACTGAAAATGAGTGTCACGCCTAAACCAAAGGACTTATGCACACATTTCAACATGTATTTAGTTCAGGTTGACCTCCTGAAGCCTAAATGAGCATTAATTTGACTACACAACTCATTCCTATGAAGGTACATTCAAAGTCACAAAACGTGCTCAACTAGGCCTGAAAGTGCATTTAAAGCAATAAAAACTCAAAATGAGTGTCACGCCTAAACCAAAGGACTTATGCACACATTTCAACATGTATTTAGTTCAGGTTGACATTCTGAAGCCTAAATGAGCATTAATTTGACTACACAACTTATTCCTATGAAGATACATTCAAAGTAAAAAACTGACTCAACTCGGACTGAAAGTGCATTTAAAGCAATAAAAACTGAAAATGAGTGTCACGCCTAAACCAAAGGACTTATGCACACATTTCAACATGTATTTAGTTCAGGTTGACCTCCTGAAGCATAAATCACCATTAATTTGCATATACAACTTATTCCTATGGAGATACATTCAAAGTAAAAAAACGGGCTCAACTCGGACTGAAAGTGCATTTAAAGCAATAAAAACTGAAAATGAGTGTCACGCCTAAACCAAAGGACTTATGCACACATTTCAACATGTATTTAGTTCAGGTTGACGTCCTGAAGCCTAAATGAGCATTAATTTGACTACACAACTTTTTCCTATGAAGATACATTCAAAGTAAAAAAACGTGCTCTACTCGGCCTGAAAATGCATTTAAAGCAATAAAAACTCAAAATGAGTGTCACGCCTAAACCAAAGGCCTTATGCACACATTTCAACATGTATTTACTGTAGTTCAGGTTGACCTCCTGAAGCCTAAATCACCATTAATTTGACTACACAACTTATTCCTATGAAGATACATTCAAAGTAAAAAAACGGGCTCAACTCGGACTGAAAGTGCATTTAAAGCAATAAAAACCGAAAATGAGTGTCACGCCTAAACCAAAGGACTTATGCACACATTTCAACATGTATTTAGTTCAGGTTGACCTCCTGAAGCCTAAATCACCATTAATTTGACTACACAACTTATTCCTATGAAGATACATTCAAAGTAAAAAAACGGGCTCAACTCGGACTGAAAGTGCATTTAAAGCAATAAAAACTGAAAATGAGTGTCACGCCTAAACCAAAGGACTTATGCACACATTTCAACATGTATTTAGTTCAGGTTGACGTCCTGAAGCCTAAATGAGCATTAATTTGACTACACAACCTTTTCCTATGAAGATACATTCAAAGTAAAAAAACGTGCTCTACTCGGCCTGAAAATGCATTTAAAGCAATAAAAACTCAAAATGAGTGTCACGCCTAAACCAAAGGCCTTATGCACACATTTCAACATGTATTTAGTTCAGGTTGACCTCCTGAAGCCTAAATGAGCATTAATTTGACTACACAACTCATTCCTATGAAGGAACATTCAAAGTTAAAAAAACGGGCTCAACTCGGACTGAAAGTACATTTAAAGCAATAAAAACTGAAAATGAGTGTCACGCCTAAACCAAAGGACTTATGCACACATTTCAACATGTATTTAGTTCAGGTTGACCTCCTGAAGCCTAAATGAGCATTAATTTGACTACACAACTCATTCCTATGAAGGAACATTCAAAGTAAAAAAACTGGCTCAACTCGGACTGAAAGTACATTTAAAGCAATAAAAACTGAAAATGAGTGTCACGCCTAAACCAAAGGACTTATGCACACATTTCAACATGTATTTAGTTCAGGTTGACTTCCTGAAGCCTAAATGAGCATTAATTTGACTACACAACTCATTCCTATGAAGGAACATTCAAAGTCACAAAACGTGCTCAACTAGGCCTGAAAGTGCATTTAAAGCAATAAAAACTCAAAATGAGTGTCACGCCTAAACCAAAGGACTTATGCACACATTTCAACATGTATTTAGTTCAGGTTGACCTCCTGAAGCCTAAATCACCATTAATTTGACTACACAACTTATTCCTATGAAGATACATTCAAAGTAAAAAAACGGGCTCAACTCGGACTGAAAGTGCATTTAAAGCAATAAAAACTGAAAATGAGTGTCACGCCTAAACCAAAGGACTTATGCACACATTCCAACATGTATTTAGTTCAGGTTGACCTCCTGAAGCCTAAATCACCATTAATTTGACTACACAACTCATTCCTATGAAGGTACATTCAAAGTCACAAAACGTGCTCAACTAGGCCTGAAAGTGCATTTAAAGCAATAAAAACAGAAAATGAGTGTCACGCCTAAACCAAAGGACTTATGCACACATTTCAACATGTATTTAGTTCAGGTTGACCTCCTGAAGCCTAAATGAGCATTAATTTGACTACACAACTCATTCCTATGAAGGTACATTCAAAGTCACAAAACGTGCTCAACTAGGCCTGAAAGTGCATTTAAAGCAATAAAAACTCAAAATGAGTGTCACGCCTAAACCAAAGGACTTATGCACACATTTCAACATGTATTTAGTTCAGGTTGACATTCTGAAGCCTAAATGAGCATTAATTTGACTACACAACTTATTCCTATGAAGATACATTCAAAGTAAAAAACTGACTCAACTCGGACTGAAAGTGCATTTAAAGCAATAAAAACTGAAAATGAGTGTCACGCCTAAACCAAAGGACTTATGCACACATTTCAACATGTATTTAGTTCAGGTTGACCTCCTGAAGCATAAATCACCATTAATTTGCATACACAACTTATTCCTATGGAGATACATTCAAAGTAAAAAAACGGGCTCAACTCGGACTGAAAGTGCATTTAAAGCAATAAAAACTGAAAATGAGTGTCACGCCTAAACCAAAGGACTTATGCACACATTTCAACATGTATTTAGTTCAGGTTGACGTCCTGAAGCCTAAATGAGCATTAATTTGACTACACAACTTTTTCCTATGAAGATACATTCAAAGTAAAAAAACGTGCTCTACTCGGCCTGAAAATGCATTTAAAGCAATAAAAACTCAAAATGAGTGTCACGCCTAAACCAAAGGCCTTATGCACACATTTCAACATGTATTTAGTTCAGGTTGACCTCCTGAAGCCTAAATCACCATTAATTTGACTACACAACTTATTCCTATGGAGATACATTCAAAGTAAAAAAACGGGCTCAACTCGGACTGAAAGTGCATTTAAAGCAATAAAAACTGAAAATGAGTGTCACGCCTAAACCAAAGGACTTATGCACACATTTCAACATGTATTTAGTTCAGGTTGACGTCCTGAAGCCTAAATGAGCATTAATTTGACTACACAACTCATTCCTATGAAGGTACATTCAAAGTCACAAAACGTGCTCAACTAGGCCTGAAAGTGCATTTAAAGCAATAAAAACTCAAAATGAGTGTCACGCCTAAACCAAAGGACTTATGCACACATTTCAACATGTATTTAGTTCAGGTTGACATTCTGAAGCCTAAATGAGCATTAATTTGACTACACAACTTATTCCTATGAAGATACATTCAAAGTAAAAAAACGGGCTCCACTCGGACTGAAAGTGCATTTAAAGCAATAAAAACTGAAAATGAGTGTCACGCCTAAACCAAAGGACTTATGCACACATTTCAACATGTATTTAGTTCAGGTTGACCTCCTGAAGCCTAAATGAGCATTAATTTGACTACACAACTCATTCCTATGAAGGTACATTCAAAGTCACAAAACGTGCTCAACTAGGCCTGAAAGTGCATTTAAAGCAATAAAAACTCAAAATGAGTGTCACGCCTAAACCAAAGGACTTATGCACACATTTCAACATGTATTTAGTTCAGGTTGACCTCCTGCAGCCTAAATGAGCATTAATTTGACTACACAACTTATTCCTATGAAGATACATTCAAAGTAAAAAAACGGACTCAACTCGGACTGAAAGTGCATTTAAAGCAATAAAAACTGAAAATGAGTGTCACGCCTAAACCAAAGGACTTATGCACACATTTCAACATGTATTTAGTTCAGGTTGACCTCCTGAAGCCTAAATCACCATTAATTTGACTACACAACTTATTCCTATGGAGATACATTCAAAGTAAAAAAACGGGCTCAACTCGGACTGAAAGTGCATTTAAAGCAATAAAAACTGAAAATGAGTGTCACGCCTAAACCAAAGGACTTATGCACACATTTCAACATGTATTTAGTTCAGGTTGACGTCCTGAAGCCTAAATGAGCATTAATTTGACTACACAGCTTATTCCTATGGAGATACATTCAAAGTAAAAAAACGGGCTCAACTCGGACTGAAAGTGCATTTAAAGCAATAAAAACTGAAAATGAGTGTCACGCCTAAACCAAAGGACTTATGCACACATTTCAACATGTATTTAGTTCAGGTTGACGTCCTGAAGCCTAAATGAGCATTAATTTGACTACACAACTTTTTCCTATGAAGATACATTCAAAGTAAAAAAACGTGCTCTACTCGGCCTGAAAATGCATTTAAAGCAATAAAAACTCAAAATGAGTGTCACGCCTAAACCAAAGGCCTTATGCACACATTTCAACATGTATTTAGTTCAGGTTGACATTCTGAAGCCTAAATGAGCATTAATTTGACTACACAACTTATTCCTATGAAGATACATTCAAAGTAAAAAAACGGGCTCCACTCGGACTGAAAGTGCATTTAAAGCAATAAAAACTGAAAATGAGTGTCACGCCTAAACCAAAGGACTTATGCACACATTTCAACATGTATTTAGTTCAGGTTGACCTCCTGCAGCCTAAATCACCATTAATTTGACTACGCAACTTATTCCTATGAAGATACATTCAAAGTAAAAAAACGGGCTCAACTCGGACTGAAAGTGCATTTAAAGCAATAAAAACTGAAAATGAGTGTCACGCCTAAACCAAAGGACTTATGCACACATTTCAACATGTATTTAGTTCAGGTTGACCTCCTGAAGCCTAAATGAGCATTAATTTGACTACACAACTCATTCCTATGAAGGTACATTCAAAGTCACAAAACGTGCTCAACTAGGCCTGAAAGTGCATTTAAAGCAATAAAAACTGAAAATGAGTGTCACGCCTAAACCAAAGGACTTATGCACACATTTCAACATGTATTTAGTTCAGGTTGACCTCCTGAAGCCTAAATCACCATTAATTTGACTACACAACTTATTCCTATGAAGATACATTCAAAGTAAAAAAACGGGCTCAACTCGGACTGAAAGTGCATTTAAAGCAATAAAAACTGAAAATGAGTGTCACGCCTAAACCAAAGGACTTATGCACACATTTCAACATGTATTTAGTTCAGGTTGACGTCCTGAAGCCTAAATGAGCATTAATTTGACTACACAACCTTTTCCTATGAAGATACATTCAAAGTAAAAAAACGTGCTCTACTCGGCCTGAAAATGCATTTAAAGCAATAAAAACTCAAAATGAGTGTCACGCCTAAACCAAAGGCCTTGCACACATTTCAACATGTATTTAGTTCAGGTTGACCTCCTGAAGCCTAAATGAGCATTAATTTGACTACACAACTCATTCCTATGAAGGAACATTCAAAGTAAAAAAACGGGCTCAACTCGGACTGAAAGTACATTTAAAGCAATAAAAACTGAAAATGAGTGTCACGCCTAAACCAAAGGACTTATGCACACATTTCAACATGTATTTAGTTCAGGTTGACCTCCTGAAGCCTAAATGAGCATTAATTTGACTACACAACTCATTCCTATGAAGGAACATTCAAAGTAAAAAAACTGGCTCAACTCGGACTGAAAGTACATTTAAAGCAATAAAAACTGAAAATGAGTGTCACGCCTAAACCAAAGGACTTATGCACACATTTCAACATGTATTTAGTTCAGGTTGACCTCCTGAAGCCTAAATGAGCATTAATGTGACTACACAACTCATTCCTATGAAGGTACATTCAAAGTCACAAAACGTGCTCAACTAGGCCTGAAAGTGCATTTAAAGCAATAAAAACTCAAAATGAGTGTCACGCCTAAACCAAAGGACTTATGCACACATTTCAACATGTATTTAGTTCAGGTTGACCTCCTGAAGCCTAAATCACCATTAATTTGACTACACAACTTATTCCTATGAAGATACATTCAAAGTAAAAAAACGGGCTCAACTCGGACTGAAAGTGCATTTAAAGCAATAAAAACTGAAAATGAGTGTCACGCCTAAACCAAAGGACTTATGCACACATTCCAACATGTATTTAGTTCAGGTTGACCTCCTGAAGCCTAAATCACCATTAATTTGACTACACAACTCATTCCTATGAAGGTACATTCAAAGTAAAAAAACGGGCTCAACTCGGACTGAAAGTGCATTTAAAGCAATAAAAACTGAAAATGAGTGTCACGCCTAAACCAAAGGACTTATGCACACATTTCAACATGTATTTAGTTCAGGTTGACCTCCTGAAGCCTAAATGAGCATTAATTTGACTACACAACTCATTCCTATGAAGGTACATTCAAAGTCACAAAACGTGCTCAACTAGGCCTGAAAGTGCATTTAAAGCAATAAAAACTCAAAATGAGTGTCACGCCTAAACCAAAGGACTTATGCACACATTTCAACATGTATTTAGTTCAGGTTGACATTCTGAAGCCTAAATGAGCATTAATTTGACTACACAACTTATTCCTATGAAGATACATTCAAAGTAAAAAACTGACTCAACTCGGACTGAAAGTGCATTTAAAGCAATAAAAACTGAAAATGAGTGTCACGCCTAAACCAAAGGACTTATGCACACATTTCAACATGTATTTAGTTCAGGTTGACCTCCTGAAGCATAAATCACCATTAATTTGACTACACAACTTATTCCTATGGAGATACATTCAAAGTAAAAAAACGGGCTCAACTCGGACTGAAAGTGCATTTAAAGCAATAAAAACTGAAAATGAGTGTCACGCCTAAACCAAAGGACTTATGCACACATTTCAACATGTATTTAGTTCAGGTTGACGTCCTGAAGCCTAAATGAGCATTAATTTGACTACACAACTTTTTCCTATGAAGATACATTCAAAGTAAAAAAACGTGCTCTACTCGGCCTGAAAATGCATTTAAAGCAATAAAAACTCAAAATGAGTGTCACGCCTAAACCAAAGGCCTTATGCACACATTTCAACATGTATTTAGTTCAGGTTGACCTCCTGAAGCCTAAATCACCATTAATTTGACTACACAACTTATTCCTATGAAGATACATTCAAAGTAAAAAAACGGGCTCAACTCGGACTGAAAGTGCATTTAAAGCAATAAAAACTGAAAATGAGTGTCACGCCTAAACCAAAGGACTTATGCACACATTTCAACATGTATTTAGTTCAGGTTGACCTCCTGAAGCCTAAATGAGCATTAATTTGACTACACAACTCATTCCTATGAAGGAACATTCAAAGTAAAAAAACTGGCTCAACTCGGACTGAAAGTACATTTAAAGCAATAAAAACTGAAAATGAGTGTCACGCCTAAACCAAAGTTCTTATGCACACATTTCAACATGTATTTAGTTCAGGTTGACCTCCTGAAGCCTAAATGAGCATTAATTTGACTACACAACTCATTCCTATGAAGGTACATTCAAAGTCACAAAACGTGCTCAACTAGGCCTGAAAGTGCATTTAAAGCAATAAAAACTGAAAATGAGTGTCACGCCTAAACCAAAGGACTTATGCACACATTTCAACATGTATTTAGTTCAGGTTGACCTCCTGAAGCCTAAATCACCATTAATTTGACTACACAACTTATTCCTATGAAGATACATTCAAAGTAAAAAAACGGGCTCAACTCGGACTGAAAGTGCATTTAAAGCAATAAAAACTGAAAATGAGTGTCACGCCTAAACCAAAGGACTTATGCACACATTTCAACATGTATTTAGTTCAGGTTGACGTCCTGAAGCCTAAATGAGCATTAATTTGACTACACAACCTTTTCCTATGAAGATACATTCAAAGTAAAAAAACGTGCTCTACTCGGCCTGAAAATGCATTTAAAGCAATAAAAACTCAAAATGAGTGTCACGCCTAAACCAAAGGCCTTATGCACACATTTCAACATGTATTTAGTTCAGGTTGACCTCCTGAAGCCTAAATGAGCATTAATTTGACTACACAACTCATTCCTATGAAGGAACATTCAAAGTAAAAAAACGGGCTCAACTCGGACTGAAAGTACATTTAAAGCAATAAAAACTGAAAATGAGTGTCACGCCTAAACCAAAGGACTTATGCACACATTTCAACATGTATTTAGTTCAGGTTGACCTCCTGAAGCCTAAATGAGCATTAATTTGACTACACAACTCATTCCTATGAAGGAACATTCAAAGTAAAAAAACTGGCTCAACTCGGACTGAAAGTACATTTAAAGCAATAAAAACTGAAAATGAGTGTCACGCCTAAACCAAAGGACTTATGCACACATTTCAACATGTATTTAGTTCAGGTTGACCTCCTGAAGCCTAAATGAGCATTAATGTGACTACACAACTCATTCCTATGAAGGTACATTCAAAGTCACAAAACGTGCTCAACTAGGCCTGAAAGTGCATTTAAAGCAATAAAAACTCAAAATGAGTGTCACGCCTAAACCAAAGGACTTATGCACACATTTCAACATGTATTTAGTTCAGGTTGACCTCCTGAAGCCTAAATCACCATTAATTTGACTACACAACTTATTCCTATGAAGATACATTCAAAGTAAAAAAACGGGCTCAACTCGGACTGAAAGTGCATTTAAAGCAATAAAAACTGAAAATGAGTGTCACGCCTAAACCAAAGGACTTATGCACACATTCCAACATGTATTTAGTTCAGGTTGACCTCCTGAAGCCTAAATCACCATTAATTTGACTACACAACTCATTCCTATGAAGGTACATTCAAAGTAAAAAAACGGGCTCAACTCGGACTGAAAGTGCATTTAAAGCAATAAAAACTGAAAATGAGTGTCACGCCTAAACCAAAGGACTTATGCACACATTTCAACATGTATTTAGTTCAGGTTGACCTCCTGAAGCCTAAATGAGCATTAATTTGACTACACAACTCATTCCTATGAAGGTACATTCAAAGTCACAAAACGTGCTCAACTAGGCCTGAAAGTGCATTTAAAGCAATAAAAACTCAAAATGAGTGTCACGCCTAAACCAAAGGACTTATGCACACATTTCAACATGTATTTAGTTCAGGTTGACATTCTGAAGCCTAAATGAGCATTAATTTGACTACACAACTTATTCCTATGAAGATACATTCAAAGTAAAAAACTGACTCAACTCGGACTGAAAGTGCATTTAAAGCAATAAAAACTGAAAATGAGTGTCACGCCTAAACCAAAGGACTTATGCACACATTTCAACATGTATTTAGTTCAGGTTGACCTCCTGAAGCATAAATCACCATTAATTTGACTACACAACTTATTCCTATGGAGATACATTCAAAGTAAAAAAACGGGCTCAACTCGGACTGAAAGTGCATTTAAAGCAATAAAAACTGAAAATGAGTGTCACGCCTAAACCAAAGGACTTATGCACACATTTCAACATGTATTTAGTTCAGGTTGACGTCCTGAAGCCTAAATGAGCATTAATTTGACTACACAACTTTTTCCTATGAAGATACATTCAAAGTAAAAAAACGTGCTCTACTCGGCCTGAAAATGCATTTAAAGCAATAAAAACTCAAAATGAGTGTCACGCCTAAACCAAAGGCCTTATGCACACATTTCAACATGTATTTAGTTCAGGTTGACCTCCTGAAGCCTAAATCACCATTAATTTGACTACACAACTTATTCCTATGAAGATACATTCAAAGTAAAAAAACGGGCTCAACTCGGACTGAAAGTGCATTTAAAGCAATAAAAACTGAAAATGAGTGTCACGCCTAAACCAAAGGACTTATGCACACATTTCAACATGTATTTAGTTCAGGTTGACCTCCTGAAGCCTAAATGAGCATTAATTTGACTACACAACTCATTCCTATGAAGGAACATTCAAAGTAAAAAAACTGGCTCAACTCGGACTGAAAGTACATTTAAAGCAATAAAAACTGAAAATGAGTGTCACGCCTAAACCAAAGTTCTTATGCACACATTTCAACATGTATTTAGTTCAGGTTGACCTCCTGAAGCCTAAATGAGCATTAATTTGACTACACAACTCATTCCTATGAAGGTACATTCAAAGTCACAAAACGTGCTCAACTAGGCCTGAAAGTGCATTTAAAGCAATAAAAACTCAAAATGAGTGTCACGCCTAAACCAAAGGACTTATGCACACATTTCAACATGTATTTAGTTCAGGTTGACCTCCTGAAGCCTAAATCACCATTAATTTGACTACACAACTTATTCCTATGAAGATACATTCAAAGTAAAAAAACGGGCTCAACTCGGACTGAAAGTGCATTTAAAGCAATAAAAACTGAAAATGAGTGTCACGCCTAAACCAAAGGACTTATGCACACATTCCAACATGTATTTAGTTCAGGTTGACCTCCTGAAGCCTAAATCACCATTAATTTGACTACACAACTCATTCCTATGAAGGTACATTCAAAGTAAAAAAACGGGCTCAACTCGGACTGAAAGTGCATTTAAAGCAATAAAAACTGAAAATGAGTGTCACGCCTAAACCAAAGGACTTATGCACACATTTCAACATGTATTTAGTTCAGGTTGACCTCCTGAAGCCTAAATGAGCATTAATTTGACTACACAACTCATTCCTATGAAGGTACATTCAAAGTCACAAAACGTGCTCAACTAGGCCTGAAAGTGCATTTAAAGCAATAAAAACTCAAAATGAGTGTCACGCCTAAACCAAAGGACTTATGCACACATTTCAACATGTATTTAGTTCAGGTTGACATTCTGAAGCCTAAATGAGCATTAATTTGACTACACAACTTATTCCTATGAAGATACATTCAAAGTAAAAAAACGGGCTCCACTCGGACTGAAAGTGCATTTAAAGCAATAAAAACTGAAAATGAGTGTCACGCCTTAACCAAAGGACTTATGCACACATTTCAACATGTATTTAGTTCAGGTTGACCTCCTGAAGCCTAAATGAGCATTAATTTGACTACACAACTCATTCCTATGAAGGTACATTCAAAGTCACAAAACGTGCTCAACTAGGCCTGAAAGTGCATTTAAAGCAATAAAAACTCAAAATGAGTGTCACGCCTAAACCAAAGGACTTATGCACACATTTCAACATGTATTTAGTTCAGGTTGACATTCTGAAGCCTAAATCACCATTAATTTGACTACACAACTTATTCCTATGAAGATACATTCAAAGTAAAAAAACGGGCTCAACTCGGACTGAAAGTGCATTTAAAGCAATAAAAACTGAAAATGAGTGTCACGCCTAAACCAAAGGACTTATGCACACATTCCAACATGTATTTAGTTCAGGTTGACCTCCTGAAGCCTAAATCACCATTAATTTGACTACACAACTCATTCCTATGAAGGTACATTCAAAGTAAAAAAACGGGCTCAACTCGGACTGAAAGTGCATTTAAAGCAATAAAAACTGAAAATGAGTGTCACGCCTAAACCAAAGGACTTATGCACACATTTCAACATGTATTTAGTTCAGGTTGACTTCCTGAAGCCTAAATGAGCATTAATTTGACTACACAACTCATTCCTATGAAGGAACATTCAAAGTCACAAAACGTGCTCAACTAGGCCTGAAAGTGCATTTAAAGCAATAAAAACTCAAAATGAGTGTCACGCCTAAACCAAAGGACTTATGCACACATTTCAACATGTATTTAGTTCAGGTTGACCTCCTGAAGCCTAAATCACCATTAATTTGACTACACAACTTATTCCTATGAAGATACATTCAAAGTAAAAAAACGGGCTCAACTCGGACTGAAAGTGCATTTAAAGCAATAAAAACTGAAAATGAGTGTCACGCCTAAACCAAAGGACTTATGCACACATTTCAACATGTATTTAGTTCAGGTTGACCTCCTGAAGCCTAAATGAGCATTAATTTGACTACACAACTCATTCCTATGAAGGAACATTCAAAGTCACAAAACGTGCTCAACTAGGCCTGAAAGTGCATTTAAAGCAATAAAAACTCAAAATGAGTGTCACGCCTAAACCAAAGGACTTATGCACACATTTCAACATGTATTTAGTTCAGGTTGACCTCCTGAAGCCTAAATCACCATTAATTTGACTACACAACTTATTCCTATGAAGATACATTCAAAGTAAAAAACTGACTCAACTCGGACTGAAAGTGCATTTAAAGCAATAAAAACTGAAAATGAGTGTCACGCCTAAACCAAAGGACTTATGCACACATTTCAACATGTATTTAGTTCAGGTTGACGTCCTGAAGCCTAAATGAGCATTAATTTGACTACACAACTTTTTCCTATGAAGATACATTCAAAGTAAAAAAACGTGCTCTACTCGGCCTGAAAATGCATTTAAAGCAATAAAAACTCAAAATGAGTGTCACGCCTAAACCAAAGGCCTTATGCACACATTTCAACATGTATTTAGTTCAGGTTGACCTCCTGAAGCCTAAATCACCATTAATTTGACTACACAACTTATTCCTATGAAGATACATTCAAAGTAAAAAAACGGGCTCAACTCGGACTGAAAGTGCATTTAAAGCAATAAAAACTGAAAATGAGTGTCACGCCTAAACCAAAGGACTTATGCACACATTTCAACATGTATTTAGTTCAGGTTGACCTCCTGAAGCCTAAATGAGCATTAATTTGACTACACAACTCATTCCTATGAAGGAACATTCAAAGTCACAAAACGTGCTCAACTAGGCCTGAAAGTGCATTTAAAGCAATAAAAACTCAAAATGAGTGTCACGCCTAAACCAAAGGACTTATGCACACATTTCAACATGTATTTAGTTCAGGTTGACATTCTGAAGCCTAAATGAGCATTAATTTGACTACACAACTTATTCCTATGAAGATACATTCAAAGTAAAAAAACGGACTCAACTCGGACTGAAAGTGCATTTAAAGCAATAAAAACTGAAAATGAGTGTCACGCCTAAACCAAAGGACTTATGCACACATTTCAACATGTATTTAGTTCAGGTTGACCTCCTGAAGCCTAAATCACCATTAATTTGACTACACAACTTATTCCTATGGAGATACATTCAAAGTAAAAAAACGGGCTCAACTCGGACTGAAAGTGCATTTAAAGCAATAAAAACGGAAAATGAGTGTCACGCCTAAACCAAAGGACTTATGCACACATTTCAACATGTATTTAGTTCAGGTTGACCTCCTGAAGCCTAAATGAGCATTAATTTGACTACACAACTCATTCCTATGAAGGAACATTCAAAGTAAAAAAACTGGCTCAACTCGGACTGAAAGTACATTTAAAGCAATAAAAACTGAAAATGAGTGTCACGCCTAAACCAAAGGACTTATGCACACATTTCAACATGTATTTAGTTCAGGTTGACCTCCTGAAGCCTAAATGAGCATTAATTTGACTACACAACTCATTCCTATGAAGGTACATTCAAAGTCACAAAACGTGCTCAACTAGGCCTGAAAGTGCATTTAAAGCAATAAAAACTCAAAATGAGTGTCACGCCTAAACCAAAGGACTTATGCACACATTTCAACATGTATTTAGTTCAGGTTGACCTCCTGAAGCCTAAATCACCATTAATTTGACTACACAACTTATTCCTATGAAGATACATTCAAAGTAAAAAAACGGGCTCAACTCGGACTGAAAGTGCATTTAAAGCAATAAAAACTGAAAATGAGTGTCACGCCTAAACCAAAGGACTTATGCACACATTCCAACATGTATTTAGTTCAGGTTGACCTCCTGAAGCCTAAATCACCATTAATTTGACTACACAACTCATTCCTATGAAGGTACATTCAAAGTAAAAAAACGGGCTCAACTCGGACTGAAAGTGCATTTAAAGCAATAAAAACTGAAAATGAGTGTCACGCCTAAACCAAAGGACTTATGCACACATTTCAACATGTATTTAGTTCAGGTTGACCTCCTGAAGCCTAAATGAGCATTAATTTGACTACACAACTCATTCCTATGAAGGTACATTCAAAGTCACAAAACGTGCTCAACTAGGCCTGAAAGTGCATTTAAAGCAATAAAAACTCAAAATGAGTGTCACGCCTAAACCAAAGGACTTATGCACACATTTCAACATGTATTTAGTTCAGGTTGACATTCTGAAGCCTAAATGAGCATTAATTTGACTACACAACTTATTCCTATGAAGATACATTCAAAGTAAAAAACTGACTCAACTCGGACTGAAAGTGCATTTAAAGCAATAAAAACTGAAAATGAGTGTCACGCCTAAACCAAAGGACTTATGCACACATTTCAACATGTATTTAGTTCAGGTTGACGTCCTGAAGCCTAAATGAGCATTAATTTGACTACACAACTTTTTCCTATGAAGATACATTCAAAGTAAAAAAACGTGCTCTACTCGGCCTGAAAATGCATTTAAAGCAATAAAAACTCAAAATGAGTGTCACGCCTAAACCAAAGGCCTTATGCACACATTTCAACATGTATTTAGTTCAGGTTGACTTCCTGAAGCCTAAATGAGCATTAATTTGACTACACAACTCATTCCTATGAAGGAACATTCAAAGTCACAAAACGTGCTCAACTAGGCCTGAAAGTGCATTTAAAGCAATAAAAACTCAAAATGAGTGTCACGCCTAAACCAAAGGACTTATGCACACATTTCAACATGTATTTAGTTCAGGTTGACCTCCTGAAGCCTAAATCACCATTAATTTGACTACACAACTTATTCCTATGAAGATACATTCAAAGTAAAAAAACGGGCTCAACTCGGACTGAAAGTGCATTTAAAGCAATAAAAACTGAAAATGAGTGTCACGCCTAAACCAAAGGACTTATGCACACATTTCAACATGTATTTAGTTCAGGTTGACCTCCTGAAGCCTAAATGAGCATTAATTTGACTACACAACTCATTCCTATGAAGGAACATTCAAAGTCACAAAACGTGCTCAACTAGGCCTGAAAGTGCATTTAAAGCAATAAAAACTCAAAATGAGTGTCACGCCTAAACCAAAGGACTTATGCACACATTTCAACATGTATTTAGTTCAGGTTGACATTCTGAAGCCTAAATGAGCATTAATTTGACTACACAACTTATTCCTATGAAGATACATTCAAAGTAAAAAAACGGACTCAACTCGGACTGAAAGTGCATTTAAAGCAATAAAAACTGAAAATGAGTGTCACGCCTAAACCAAAGGACTTATGCACACATTTCAACATGTATTTAGTTCAGGTTG
The DNA here is from genome assembly GCF_025434085.1 of Hippocampus zosterae. Classification (NCBI taxonomy): domain Eukaryota; kingdom Metazoa; phylum Chordata; class Actinopteri; order Syngnathiformes; family Syngnathidae; genus Hippocampus; species Hippocampus zosterae. The sequence continues at coordinate 22,795,634 of NC_067462.1, read as the reverse complement.
ACCTCCTGAAGCCTAAATCACCATTAATTTGACTACACAACTTATTCCTATGGAGATACATTCAAAGTAAAAAAACGGGCTCAACTCGGACTGAAAGTGCATTTAAAGCAATAAAAACGGAAAATGAGTGTCACGCCTAAACCAAAGGACTTATGCACACATTTCAACATGTATTTAGTTCAGGTTGACCTCCTGAAGCCTAAATCACCATTAATTTGACTACACAACTTATTCCTATGGAGATACATTCAAAGTAAAAAAACGGGCTCAACTCGGACTGAAAGTGCATTTAAAGCAATAAAAACGGAAAATGAGTGTCACGCCTAAACCAAAGGACTTATGCACACATTTCAACATGTATTTAGTTCAGGTTGACCTCCTGAAGCCTAAATGAGCATTAATTTGACTACACAACTCATTCCTATGAAGGAACATTCAAAGTAAAAAAACTGGCTCAACTCGGACTGAAAGTACATTTAAAGCAATAAAAACTGAAAATGAGTGTCACGCCTAAACCAAAGGACTTATGCACACATTTCAACATGTATTTAGTTCAGGTTGACCTCCTGAAGCCTAAATGAGCATTAATTTGACTACACAACTCATTCCTATGAAGGTACATTCAAAGTCACAAAACGTGCTCAACTAGGCCTGAAAGTGCATTTAAAGCAATAAAAACTCAAAATGAGTGTCACGCCTAAACCAAAGGACTTATGCACACATTTCAACATGTATTTAGTTCAGGTTGACCTCCTGAAGCCTAAATCACCATTAATTTGACTACACAACTTATTCCTATGAAGATACATTCAAAGTAAAAAAACGGGCTCAACTCGGACTGAAAGTGCATTTAAAGCAATAAAAACTGAAAATGAGTGTCACGCCTAAACCAAAGGACTTATGCACACATTCCAACATGTATTTAGTTCAGGTTGACCTCCTGAAGCCTAAATCACCATTAATTTGACTACACAACTCATTCCTATGAAGGTACATTCAAAGTAAAAAAACGGGCTCAACTCGGACTGAAAGTGCATTTAAAGCAATAAAAACTGAAAATGAGTGTCACGCCTAAACCAAAGGACTTATGCACACATTTCAACATGTATTTAGTTCAGGTTGACCTCCTGAAGCCTAAATGAGCATTAATTTGACTACACAACTCATTCCTATGAAGGTACATTCAAAGTCACAAAACGTGCTCAACTAGGCCTGAAAGTGCATTTAAAGCAATAAAAACTCAAAATGAGTGTCACGCCTAAACCAAAGGACTTATGCACACATTTCAACATGTATTTAGTTCAGGTTGACATTCTGAAGCCTAAATGAGCATTAATTTGACTACACAACTTATTCCTATGAAGATACATTCAAAGTAAAAAACTGACTCAACTCGGACTGAAAGTGCATTTAAAGCAATAAAAACTGAAAATGAGTGTCACGCCTAAACCAAAGGACTTATGCACACATTTCAACATGTATTTAGTTCAGGTTGACCTCCTGAAGCATAAATCACCATTAATTTGACTACACAACTTATTCCTATGGAGATACATTCAAAGTAAAAAAACGGGCTCAACTCGGACTGAAAGTGCATTTAAAGCAATAAAAACTGAAAATGAGTGTCACGCCTAAACCAAAGGACTTATGCACACATTTCAACATGTATTTAGTTCAGGTTGACGTCCTGAAGCCTAAATGAGCATTAATTTGACTACACAACTTTTTCCTATGAAGATACATTCAAAGTAAAAAAACGTGCTCTACTCGGCCTGAAAATGCATTTAAAGCAATAAAAACTCAAAATGAGTGTCACGCCTAAACCAAAGGCCTTATGCACACATTTCAACATGTATTTAGTTCAGGTTGACCTCCTGAAGCCTAAATCACCATTAATTTGACTACACAACTTATTCCTATGAAGATACATTCAAAGTAAAAAAACGGGCTCAACTCGGACTGAAAGTGCATTTAAAGCAATAAAAACTGAAAATGAGTGTCACGCCTAAACCAAAGGACTTATGCACACATTTCAACATGTATTTAGTTCAGGTTGACCTCCTGAAGCCTAAATGAGCATTAATTTGACTACACAACTCATTCCTATGAAGGAACATTCAAAGTCACAAAACGTGCTCAACTAGGCCTGAAAGTGCATTTAAAGCAATAAAAACTCAAAATGAGTGTCACGCCTAAACCAAAGGACTTATGCACACATTTCAACATGTATTTAGTTCAGGTTGACATTCTGAAGCCTAAATGAGCATTAATTTGACTACACAACTTATTCCTATGAAGATACATTCAAAGTAAAAAAACGGACTCAACTCGGACTGAAAGTGCATTTAAAGCAATAAAAACTGAAAATGAGTGTCACGCCTAAACCAAAGGACTTATGCACACATTTCAACATGTATTTAGTTCAGGTTGACCTCCTGAAGCCTAAATCACCATTAATTTGACTACACAACTTATTCCTATGGAGATACATTCAAAGTAAAAAAACGGGCTCAACTCGGACTGAAAGTGCATTTAAAGCAATAAAAACGGAAAATGAGTGTCACGCCTAAACCAAAGGACTTATGCACACATTTCAACATGTATTTAGTTCAGGTTGACCTCCTGAAGCCTAAATGAGCATTAATTTGACTACACAACTCATTCCTATGAAGGAACATTCAAAGTAAAAAAACTGGCTCAACTCGGACTGAAAGTACATTTAAAGCAATAAAAACTGAAAATGAGTGTCACGCCTAAACCAAAGGACTTATGCACACATTTCAACATGTATTTAGTTCAGGTTGACCTCCTGAAGCCTAAATGAGCATTAATTTGACTACACAACTCATTCCTATGAAGGTACATTCAAAGTCACAAAACGTGCTCAACTAGGCCTGAAAGTGCATTTAAAGCAATAAAAACTCAAAATGAGTGTCACGCCTAAACCAAAGGACTTATGCACACATTTCAACATGTATTTAGTTCAGGTTGACCTCCTGAAGCCTAAATCACCATTAATTTGACTACACAACTTATTCCTATGAAGATACATTCAAAGTAAAAAAACGGGCTCAACTCGGACTGAAAGTGCATTTAAAGCAATAAAAACTGAAAATGAGTGTCACGCCTAAACCAAAGGACTTATGCACACATTCCAACATGTATTTAGTTCAGGTTGACCTCCTGAAGCCTAAATCACCATTAATTTGACTACACAACTCATTCCTATGAAGGTACATTCAAAGTAAAAAAACGGGCTCAACTCGGACTGAAAGTGCATTTAAAGCAATAAAAACTGAAAATGAGTGTCACGCCTAAACCAAAGGACTTATGCACACATTTCAACATGTATTTAGTTCAGGTTGACCTCCTGAAGCCTAAATGAGCATTAATTTGACTACACAACTCATTCCTATGAAGGTACATTCAAAGTCACAAAACGTGCTCAACTAGGCCTGAAAGTGCATTTAAAGCAATAAAAACTCAAAATGAGTGTCACGCCTAAACCAAAGGACTTATGCACACATTTCAACATGTATTTAGTTCAGGTTGACATTCTGAAGCCTAAATGAGCATTAATTTGACTACACAACTTATTCCTATGAAGATACATTCAAAGTAAAAAACTGACTCAACTCGGACTGAAAGTGCATTTAAAGCAATAAAAACTGAAAATGAGTGTCACGCCTAAACCAAAGGACTTATGCACACATTTCAACATGTATTTAGTTCAGGTTGACGTCCTGAAGCCTAAATGAGCATTAATTTGACTACACAACTTTTTCCTATGAAGATACATTCAAAGTAAAAAAACGTGCTCTACTCGGCCTGAAAATGCATTTAAAGCAATAAAAACTCAAAATGAGTGTCACGCCTAAACCAAAGGCCTTATGCACACATTTCAACATGTATTTAGTTCAGGTTGACTTCCTGAAGCCTCAATGAGCATTAATTTGACTACACAACTCATTCCTATGAAGGAACATTCAAAGTCACAAAACGTGCTCAACTAGGCCTGAAAGTGCATTTAAAGCAATAAAAACTCAAAATGAGTGTCACGCCTAAACCAAAGGACTTATGCACACATTTCAACATGTATTTAGTTCAGGTTGACCTCCTGAAGCCTAAATCACCATTAATTTGACTACACAACTTATTCCTATGAAGATACATTCAAAGTAAAAAAACGGGCTCAACTCGGACTGAAAGTGCATTTAAAGCAATAAAAACTGAAAATGAGTGTCACGCCTAAACCAAAGGACTTATGCACACATTCCAACATGTATTTAGTTCAGGTTGACCTCCTGAAGCCTAAATCACCATTAATTTGACTACACAACTCATTCCTATGAAGGTACATTCAAAGTAAAAAAACGGGCTCAACTCGGACTGATAGTGCATTTAAAGCAATAAAAACTGAAAATGAGTGTCACGCCTAAACCAAAGGACTTATGCACACATTTCAACATGTATTTAGTTCAGGTTGACCTCCTGAAGCCTAAATGAGCATTAATTTGACTACACAACTCATTCCTATGAAGGTACATTCAAAGTCACAAAACGTGCTCAACTAGGCCTGAAAGTGCATTTAAAGCAATAAAAACTCAAAATGAGTGTCACGCCTAAACCAAAGGACTTATGCACACATTTCAACATGTATTTAGTTCAGGTTGACATTCTGAAGCCTAAATGAGCATTAATTTGACTACACAACTTATTCCTATGAAGATACATTCAAAGTAAAAAACTGACTCAACTCGGACTGAAAGTGCATTTAAAGCAATAAAAACTGAAAATGAGTGTCACGCCTAAACCAAAGGACTTATGCACACATTTCAACATGTATTTAGTTCAGGTTGACCTCCTGAAGCATAAATCACCATTAATTTGCATACACAACTTATTCCTATGGAGATACATTCAAAGTAAAAAAACGGGCTCAACTCGGACTGAAAGTGCATTTAAAGCAATAAAAACTGAAAATGAGTGTCACGCCTAAACCAAAGGACTTATGCACACATTTCAACATGTATTTAGTTCAGGTTGACGTCCTGAAGCCTAAATGAGCATTAATTTGACTACACAACTTTTTCCTATGAAGATACATTCAAAGTAAAAAAACGTGCTCTACTCGGCCTGAAAATGCATTTAAAGCAATAAAAACTCAAAATGAGTGTCACGCCTAAACCAAAGGCCTTATGCACACATTTCAACATGTATTTAGTTCAGGTTGACCTCCTGAAGCCTAAATCACCATTAATTTGACTACACAACTTATTCCTATGGAGATACATTCAAAGTAAAAAAACGGGCTCAACTCGGACTGAAAGTGCATTTAAAGCAATAAAAACTGAAAATGAGTGTCACGCCTAAACCAAAGGACTTATGCACACATTTCAACATGTATTTAGTTCAGGTTGACGTCCTGAAGCCTAAATGAGCATTAATTTGACTACACAACTCATTCCTATGAAGGTACATTCAAAGTCACAAAACGTGCTCAACTAGGCCTGAAAGTGCATTTAAAGCAATAAAAACTCAAAATGAGTGTCACGCCTAAACCAAAGGACTTATGCACACATTTCAACATGTATTTAGTTCAGGTTGACATTCTGAAGCCTAAATGAGCATTAATTTGACTACACAACTTATTCCTATGAAGATACATTCAAAGTAAAAAAACGGGCTCCACTCGGACTGAAAGTGCATTTAAAGCAATAAAAACTGAAAATGAGTGTCACGCCTAAACCAAAGGACTTATGCACACATTTCAACATGTATTTAGTTCAGGTTGACCTCCTGAAGCCTAAATGAGCATTAATTTGACTACACAACTCATTCCTATGAAGGTACATTCAAAGTCACAAAACGTGCTCAACTAGGCCTGAAAGTGCATTTAAAGCAATAAAAACTCAAAATGAGTGTCACGCCTAAACCAAAGGACTTATGCACACATTTCAACATGTATTTAGTTCAGGTTGACATTCTGAAGCCTAAATGAGCATTAATTTGACTACACAACTTATTCCTATGAAGATACATTCAAAGTAAAAAAACGGACTCAACTCGGACTGAAAGTGCATTTAAAGCAATAAAAACTGAAAATGAGTGTCACGCCTAAACCAAAGGACTTATGCACACATTTCAACATGTATTTAGTTCAGGTTGACCTCCTGAAGCCTAAATCACCATTAATTTGACTACACAACTTATTCCTATGGAGATACATTCAAAGTAAAAAAACGGGCTCAACTCGGACTGAAAGTGCATTTAAAGCAATAAAAACTGAAAATGAGTGTCACGCCTAAACCAAAGGACTTATGCACACATTTCAACATGTATTTAGTTCAGGTTGACGTCCTGAAGCCTAAATGAGCATTAATTTGACTACACAGCTTATTCCTATGGAGATACATTCAAAGTAAAAAAACGGGCTCAACTCGGACTGAAAGTGCATTTAAAGCAATAAAAACTGAAAATGAGTGTCACGCCTAAACCAAAGGACTTATGCACACATTTCAACATGTATTTAGTTCAGGTTGACGTCCTGAAGCCTAAATGAGCATTAATTTGACTACACAACTTTTTCCTATGAAGATACATTCAAAGTAAAAAAACGTGCTCTACTCGGCCTGAAAATGCATTTAAAGCAATAAAAACTCAAAATGAGTGTCACGCCTAAACCAAAGGCCTTATGCACACATTTCAACATGTATTTAGTTCAGGTTGACATTCTGAAGCCTAAATGAGCATTAATTTGACTACACAACTTATTCCTATGAAGATACATTCAAAGTAAAAAAACGGGCTCCACTCGGACTGAAAGTGCATTTAAAGCAATAAAAACTGAAAATGAGTGTCACGCCTAAACCAAAGGACTTATGCACACATTTCAACATGTATTTAGTTCAGGTTGACCTCCTGCAGCCTAAATCACCATTAATTTGACTACGCAACTTATTCCTATGAAGATACATTCAAAGTAAAAAAACGGGCTCAACTCGGACTGAAAGTGCATTTAAAGCAATAAAAACTGAAAATGAGTGTCACGCCTAAACCAAAGGACTTATGCACACATTTCAACATGTATTTAGTTCAGGTTGACCTCCTGAAGCCTAAATGAGCATTAATTTGACTACACAACTCATTCCTATGAAGGTACATTCAAAGTCACAAAACGTGCTCAACTAGGCCTGAAAGTGCATTTAAAGCAATAAAAACTGAAAATGAGTGTCACGCCTAAACCAAAGGACTTATGCACACATTTCAACATGTATTTAGTTCAGGTTGACCTCCTGAAGCCTAAATCACCATTAATTTGACTACACAACTTATTCCTATGAAGATACATTCAAAGTAAAAAAACGGGCTCAACTCGGACTGAAAGTGCATTTAAAGCAATAAAAACTGAAAATGAGTGTCACGCCTAAACCAAAGGACTTATGCACACATTTCAACATGTATTTAGTTCAGGTTGACGTCCTGAAGCCTAAATGAGCATTAATTTGACTACACAACCTTTTCCTATGAAGATACATTCAAAGTAAAAAAACGTGCTCTACTCGGCCTGAAAATGCATTTAAAGCAATAAAAACTCAAAATGAGTGTCACGCCTAAACCAAAGGCCTTATGCACACATTTCAACATGTATTTAGTTCAGGTTGACCTCCTGAAGCCTAAATCACCATTAATTTGACTACACAACTTATTCCTATGAAGATACATTCAAAGTAAAAAAACGGGCTCAACTCGGACTGAAAGTGCATTTAAAGCAATAAAAACTGAAAATGAGTGTCACGCCTAAACCAAAGGACTTATGCACACATTTCAACATGTATTTAGTTCAGGTTGACCTCCTGAAGCCTAAATGAGCATTAATTTGACTACACAACTCATTCCTATGAAGGAACATTCAAAGTAAAAAAACTGGCTCAACTCGGACTGAAAGTACATTTAAAGCAATAAAAACTGAAAATGAGTGTCACGCCTAAACCAAAGTTCTTATGCACACATTTCAACATGTATTTAGTTCAGGTTGACCTCCTGAAGCCTAAATGAGCATTAATTTGACTACACAACTCATTCCTATGAAGGTACATTCAAAGTCACAAAACGTGCTCAACTAGGCCTGAAAGTGCATTTAAAGCAATAAAAACTCAAAATGAGTGTCACGCCTACACCAAAGGACTTATGCACACATTTCAACATGTATTTAGTTCAGGTTGACCTCCTGAAGCCTAAATCACCATTAATTTGACTACACAACTTATTCCTATGAAGATACATTCAAAGTAAAAAAACGGGCTCAACTCGGACTGAAAGTGCATTTAAAGCAATAAAAACTGAAAATGAGTGTCACGCCTAAACCAAAGGACTTATGCACACATTCCAACATGTATTTAGTTCAGGTTGACCTCCTGAAGCCTAAATCACCATTAATTTGACTACACAACTCATTCCTATGAAGGTACATTCAAAGTAAAAAAACGGGCTCAACTCGGACTGAAAGTGCATTTAAAGCAATAAAAACTGAAAATGAGTGTCACGCCTAAACCAAAGGACTTATGCACACATTTCAACATGTATTTAGTTCAGGTTGACCTCCTGAAGCCTAAATGAGCATTAATTTGACTACACAACTCATTCCTATGAAGGTACATTCAAAGTCACAAAACGTGCTCAACTAGGCCTGAAAGTGCATTTAAAGCAATAAAAACTCAAAATGAGTGTCACGCCTAAACCAAAGGACTTATGCACACATTTCAACATGTATTTAGTTCAGGTTGACATTCTGAAGCCTAAATGAGCATTAATTTGACTACACAACTTATTCCTATGAAGATACATTCAAAGTAAAAAAACGGGCTCCACTCGGACTGAAAGTGCATTTAAAGCAATAAAAACTGAAAATGAGTGTCACGCCTAAACCAAAGGACTTATGCACACATTTCAACATGTATTTAGTTCAGGTTGACCTCCTGAAGCCTAAATGAGCATTAATTTGACTACACAACTCATTCCTATGAAGGTACATTCAAAGTCACAAAACGTGCTCAACTAGGCCTGAAAGTGCATTTAAAGCAATAAAAACTCAAAATGAGTGTCACGCCTAAACCAAAGGACTTATGCACACATTTCAACATGTATTTAGTTCAGGTTGACATTCTGAAGCCTAAATGAGCATTAATTTGACTACACAACTTATTCCTATGAAGATACATTCAAAGTAAAAAAACGGGCTCAACTCGGACTGAAAGTGCATTTAAAGCAATAAAAACTGAAAATGAGTGTCACGCCTAAACCAAAGGACTTATGCACACATTCCAACATGTATTTAGTTCAGGTTGACCTCCTGAAGCCTAAATGAGCATTAATTTGACTACACAACTCATTCCTATGAAGGTACATTCAAAGTCACAAAACGTGCTCAACTAGGCCTGAAAGTGCATTTAAAGCAATAAAAACTCAAAATGAGTGTCACGCCTAAACCAAAGGACTTATGCACACATTTCAACATGTATTTAGTTCAGGTTGACCTCCTGAAGCCTAAATGAGCATTAATTTGAATACACAACTCATTCCTATGAAGGTACATTCAAAGTCACAAAACGTGCTCAACTAGGCCTGAAAGTGCATTTAAAGCAATAAAAACTCAAAATGAGTGTCACGCCTAAACCAAAGGACTTATGCACACATTTCAACATGTATTTAGTTCAGGTTGACCTCCTGAAGCCTAAATCACCATTAATTTGACTACACAACTTATTCCTATGAAGATACATTCAAAGTAAAAAAACGGGCTCAACTCGGACTGAAAGTGCATTTAAAGCAATAAAAACTGAAAATGAGTGTCACGCCTAAACCAAAGGACTTATGCACACATTCCAACATGTATTTAGTTCAGGTTGACCTCCTGAAGCCTAAATCACCATTAATTTGACTACACAACTCATTCCTATGAAGATACATTCAAAGTAAAAAAACGGGCTCAACTCGGACTGAAAGTGCATTTAAAGCAATAAAAACTGAAAATGAGTGTCACGCCTAAACCAAAGGACTTATGCACACATTTCAACATGTATTTAGTTCAGGTTGACCTCCTGAAGCCTAAATGAGCATTAATTTGACTACACAACTCATTCCTATGAAGGTACATTCAAAGTCACAAAACGTGCTCAACTAGGCCTGAAAGTGCATTTAAAGCAATAAAAACTCAAAATGAGTGTCACGCCTAAACCAAAGGACTTATGCACACATTTCAACATGTATTTAGTTCAGGTTGACATTCTGAAGCCTAAATGAGCATTAATTTGACTACACAACTTATTCCTATGAAGATACATTCAAAGTAAAAAAACGGGCTCCACTCGGACTGAAAGTGCATTTAAAGCAATAAAAACTGAAAATGAGTGTCACGCCTAAACCAAAGGACTTATGCACACATTTCAACATGTATTTAGTTCAGGTTGACCTCCTGAAGCCTAAATGAGCATTAATTTGACTACACAACTCATTCCTATGAAGGTACATTCAAAGTCACAAAACGTGCTCAACTAGGCCTGAAAGTGCATTTAAAGCAATAAAAACTCAAAATGAGTGTCACGCCTAAACCAAAGGACTTATGCACACATTTCAACATGTATTTAGTTCAGGTTGACATTCTGAAGCCTAAATGAGCATTAATTTGACTACACAACTTATTCCTATGAAGATACATTCAAAGTAAAAAAACGGGCTCAACTCGGACTGAAAGTGCATTTAAAGCAATAAAAACTGAAAATGAGTGTCACGCCTAAACCAAAGGACTTATGCACACATTTCAACATGTATTTAGTTCAGGTTGACCTCCTGAAGCCTAAATGAGCATTAATTTGACTACACAACTCATTCCTATGAAGGTACATTCAAAGTCACAAAACGTGCTTGTCACGTCGCGTGCTCGCCAGCAGGTGGCGGGTTCTCCCGCCACCTGTTCGGCACACCTGCCCGTTATTTCGGGCTGATTACGTGCCTTTATTAGGCGACTCCGGCAGTCATCTCACTGCCGGAGAATTCCTTACCGTGCCATTGCTCGCTATTTGCTATTCTCGTCGTTCGACCATTTCTCGCTGCCCTATTGCCTTACGGCCCCAATCTTCGCGTACTTCATATTGTGATCTAATTGTTATCTCGGTAGTTCCTCGCCCTTTATCGTTTCGCGAGCGTTTTCGGTTATCTTCCATATTTTTTCCTGGTTCTTATTTGACCAGCGCTTTCTGTTACCGTTTTCCCTGTTCGGGCTCCTTTTGTTATTTATTAAAATCCCTTTGTTCTCACAAGATCTTTTCGTTGTCTGCTTCTCCGGGGATCCACCTCGTTTTTTTCTGTTGTGCACGAGGCGATTTCTCATCGCCTCGGGCTCAACGTGACAGAATTCTCCGGCCACCATGGATCCCGCAGACGCCGAAAAGATCTTGTCCGCTCTTGCTCGACAAGAGCGGCAAATGAGTCAGCACAGCCAAGCACTTACGGAACTCAGCGGCGCGGTCTCCATGCTGGCTCATCGGTTCGATGATCTCGAACCTCGCCTTATTCGGGTGGAGGAACGAAGACCACCTTCCGGGCTTCGTCCTACCATCCCGGAGGCTCCCTCCTCGTACCCTACTATGTCGAGGGAGCCCTCGCTTCCACATCCCCCTCGTTACGGGGGTGAGCACGGGCAGTGTGGACACTTCTTACACAACTGCTCGCTAGTTTTTGACCAACAGCCGTCCTCCTATGCCACTGACGCCGCCAAGGTGGCTTATATCATGAGTCTCTTGACAGGTCCGGCGGCATCGTGGGCAATCGCGACCAGCGACGCTAAGCCGAATCTCCGCACCTCCTATCCGGATTTCGTGGCAGCCTTCCGTCGGGTGTTCCACCATCCCGTGCGGGGCAGAGAGGCGGAGGGGCGGCTGCTCGCCCTGCAGCAGGGAAGGCGTTCGGTCGCTGACTACTCCATCGAGTTCCGGATCCTGGCCGCGCAGAGCGGTTACGACGATCGGGCCCTGTGTGGACTGTTTCGCCGTGGCCTGAACTCATTACTCAAGGACGAGCTGGCGACCCGCGACCACAGCACCGATTTGGAGGAGCTGATCGACCTCGCCCTCCTTATGGACAATCGCCTGAGGGAGCGAGGCCGGGAGCGTGGAGGTGATCGGTATCCGTCCCGCCGCACCACGTACCGTGAGGAACATCGTGGGTTCGGTGATCACTCCCGGGACGAGCCGATGCAGCTGGGCGGCAAGGACGGTGGTGCGGAGGAAGAAAGGCGCCGTCATCGCGACCGTGCTACAACAAGCGGCGCCCAACCATCCCCCCGCGCCGCAACCAGCCATCCGGGATCGTCCTTCCACGCTCCTCCCGAGTACTGTGAGTCACGGCCCCGCGCGTCGCCCCCCGAGTCTAGGCGAGTCGATAAGCGACCAGGACATCCTAATAGACTCGAGCTCGAGGCGGAGGTATTCGGCGAGTCCCGGTCAAGACGGGTTCGGGCCCTGGTGGATTCGGGAGCCGATGATTGTTTAATGGACACTAATCTCGCGTCCGAACTGGGGTGCTTTTTAGAGGAGTTGGTTGTGGCGAAGCGGGTGCGTGATCTGGATGGGCGCCTCCTGGCGGTGGTAACGCATCGAACGGAGCCGTTAAAGCTTTCATTATCCGGGAATCATATTGAGCATCGTCGTTTTTATGTTATGCGGTCCCGGAACGCCCCGATCATCCTCGGTTTACCCTGGCTCCAGACGCATAACCCGGTGATCTCATGGGCGCGCCCCGCTATCGATAGCTGGAGCCCTTATTGTTACCAGCACTGCCTGCGGTCAGCCGTCGGGAGGCACGAACGCGTCACGCCCCCCGAGGAGATCTGCCTTGACGGAGTGCCGGAGTGCTATCGGGACCTTGGGGAGGTCTTTAGCGAGGATCGCGCGCGCTCCTTGCCCCCACACCGCCCCTACGATTGCGCGATAGACCTGCAGGCGGGCGCTCCGTTGCCAACCTCGCGTCTGTATCAGGTATCCCATCCCGAGCGTGAGGCGTTAACGGAGTATATTAACAGCTCGCTCGCTGCAGGTCTCATCAGACCATCACGCTCACCGTTAGGGGCGGGTTTCTTCTTCGTAGGGAAGAAGGATAAGTCCCTACGACCCTGCGTAGACTATCGTGGACTAAATGAAATTACAATTAAAAATAGATACCCGCTACCCTTGTTGGACTCCGCCTTCGCCCCATTGCAATCAGCCACCATCTTCTCAAAATTAGACTTACGCAGCGCGTACCACTTGGTTCGCATCCGAGAGGGCGACGAGTGGAAAACCGCGTTTAAGACCCCCCTGGGCCATTTCGAATATCTCGTCATGCCTTTTGGCCTCACAAACGCACCTGCCGTCTTCCAGAACCTCATTAATGACGTGCTCCGGGACATGATCAACATCGTCTGTTTTGTTTATCTTGACGACATTTTAATTTTTTCTCGTTCTCTGCATGAGCACCAGCAACATGTTCGGCTGGTGCTACAACGTTTGCTCGAGAACCGGCTCTTCGTCAAGGCAGAAAAGTGTGAGTTCCATGTTCCCGTCATCTCCTTCCTGGGGTTCATTATAGAACAGGGCAAGCTACGGGCGGACCCCATTAAGACGCGTGCGGTCACTGAATGGCCGGTCCCGTCCAACCGTAAGGAGCTGCAGCGCTTCTTGGGGTTCGCCAACTTCTATAGGCGTTTCATCCGTGGTTACAGCCAGATGGCGCTTCCCCTAACCCGCCTTACCTCGGTCAAAATCCCTTTTAAGTGGGACCCTGCCGCGGATGCGGCGTTCGCGCGTCTTAAGGCGGCGTTCACTAGTCCCCCGGTTCTGCAACATCCTGACCCTGACCGCCCTTTCGTTGTAGAGGTGGACGCCTCGGATTCAGGGGTGGGTGCGGTGCTGTCCCAACGCTCCCCAGTCGACCAGAAGCTGCACCCCTGCGCCTTCTTCTCCCGTCGACTCAGTGCCGCCGAGTCGAACTACGACGTGGGCAACCGGGAACTGTTGGCTGTGGTCACCGCATTACAGGAGTGGCGGCACTGGCTCGAGGGGGCTAAGGAACCGTTTACCGTATACACGGACCATAAGAACCTCGCCTATCTCCGCTCCGCGAAGAGACTTAACGCCCGTCAGGCCCGGTGGGCCCTCTTCCTCACCAGGTTCGACTTCGTTCTCACCTACTCCCCGGTTCCAAGAACACTAAGCCTGACGCCCTTTCCCGGCTCCACGAACCTGCGGGGAGGGACCGTTCCCCGGAGACCATCCTCCCGACCCAGTGCATAGTGGGGGCCGTCCAGTGGGAGATTGAGCAGCGGATCCTGTCCGCCCTGGTGGGGGTGCAGGTGCCGGCGGGGTGCCCAGCAGGGAAGCTGTTCGTGCCTCCTGCCCTCCGTTCGGAGGTCCTGCAGTGGGGACACGCATCCAAGGTGGCGTGTCATCCCGGGGTGAACCGGACTGTGCAGCTCGTCGCCCAGCGTTTCTGGTGGCCGGAGCTCCGCCGCGACACGACGGAGTTCGTCAAGGCCTGCACCTCCTGCGCCTGCGGCAAGTCGTCGCATCAGCCCCCGGCGGGACTGCTCCAACCGCTGCCCATTCCTCCTCGCCCGTGGTCTCACATCGCGGTGGACTTCGTCACGGGCCTACCGCCTTCCCGGGGCCGGACGGTCGTGCTCACGATCGTGGACCGCTTCTCCAAGGCCGCTCACTTTGTGCCCTTGTCCAGGTTGCCGTCGGCGCTGGAGACCGCCAACCTCCTCATCCAGCACGTCTTCCGTCTCCACGGCATTCCGGCGGACATCGTATCGGATCGGGGGCCCCAGTTTGTGTCCCGCGTCTGGAAGCGGTTCTGCCGGTCCCTCGGAGCTACGGCCAGCCTGACCTCGGGATACCACCCTCAGTCCAATGGGCAGGCTGAGCGCGCCAACCAGGATCTGGGGGCGGCCCTCCGCTGTGTTTGTCTCCACCGTCCGGCATCCTGGGCCGACCACCTGCCCTGGGTGGAATACGCCCACAACACTCTCGTCTCCTCCGCTACAGGCAGGTCGCCGTTCATGACGGCCTACGGCTACCAGCCACCGCTGTTCCCGTCCCAGGAGGGGCTGGTGGAGGCCCCTTCCGTGCAGCGCCACCTTAAGCGGGCCCATCACGTGTGGAGGGAGGCCCGGGCTGCGTTGTCCCGCACGGCGTCCCGGAACCGGCGGATCGCTGATCGTCGTCGGCGCCCGGCGCCCTCATATGCGGTGGGAGAGAAGGTGTGGCTGGCTACGAGGGATCTTCGCCTGGCCGGCTCGTCTGCCAAACTGGGGCCCCGATTCGCTGGCCCGTTCGAGGTCGAGGCCGTCATCAGCCCCGTCGCGGTCGGGCTCCGGCTGCCGGCCTCCATGAAGGTCCACCCCGTGTTCCACGTCTCCCTGCTCAAGCCTGTGTCTTCCAGCGCCTTGGCGCCCCCTCCCGCTCCGCCGCCGCCCCCGCGGGTGGTCGACGGGGACCCGGTGTACACGGTTCGTGCCATCCTGGACTCTCGGCGCAGGGGCAGGGGCTTCCAGTACCTGGTCGACTGGGAGGGCTACGGGCCGGAGGAGCGGCAATGGGTGCCTCGCTCCTGGATCCTTGACCCGTCCCTTCTGCGCGACTTCCACACTGCTCATCCGTCCAAACCGGGTAGTCCGCCGGGAGGCGTCCATTGAGGGGGGGGTACTGTCACGTCGCGTGCTCGCCAGCAGGTGGCGGGTTCTCCCGCCACCTGTTCGGCACACCTGCCCGTTATTTCGGGCTGATTACGTGCCTTTATTAGGCGACTCCGGCAGTCATCTCACTGCCGGAGAATTCCTTACCGTGCCATTGCTCGCTATTTGCTATTCTCGTCGTTCGACCATTTCTCGCTGCCCTATTGCCTTACGGCCCCAATCTTCGCGTACTTCATATTGTGATCTAATTGTTATCTCGGTAGTTCCTCGCCCTTTATCGTTTCGCGAGCGTTTTCGGTTATATTCCATATTTTTTCCTGGTTCTTATTTGACCAGCGCTTTCTGTTACCGTTTTCCCTGTTCGGGCTCCTTTTGTTATTTATTAAAATCCCTTTGTTCTCACAAGATCT
Organism: Hippocampus zosterae; assembly: GCF_025434085.1. Taxonomy (NCBI): domain Eukaryota; kingdom Metazoa; phylum Chordata; class Actinopteri; order Syngnathiformes; family Syngnathidae; genus Hippocampus; species Hippocampus zosterae. The sequence continues at coordinate 22,779,494 of NC_067462.1, read as the reverse complement.
TTTCGTTGTCTGCTTCTCCGGGGATCCACCTCGTTTTTTTCTGTTGTGCACGAGGCGATTTCTCATCGCCTCGGGCTCAACGTGACAGTGCTCAACTAGGCCTGAAAGTGCATTTAAAGCAATAAAAACTCAAAATGAGTGTCACGCCTAAACCAAAGGACTTATGCACACATTTCAACATGTATTTAGTTCAGGTTGACATTCTGAAGCCTAAATGAGCATTAATTTGACTACACAACTTATTCCTATGAAGATACATTCAAAGTAAAAAACTGACTCAACTCGGACTGAAAGTGCATTTAAAGCAATAAAAACTGAAAATGAGTGTCACGCCTAAACCAAAGGACTTATGCACACATTTCAACATGTATTTAGTTCAGGTTGACCTCCTGAAGCATAAATCACCATTAATTTGACTACACAACTTATTCCTATGGAGATACATTCAAAGTAAAAAAACGGGCTCAACTCGGACTGAAAGTGCATTTAAAGCAATAAAAACTGAAAATGAGTGTCACGCCTAAACCAAAGGACTTATGCACACATTTCAACATGTATTTAGTTCAGGTTGACCTCCTGAAGCATAAATCACCATTAATTTGACTACACAACTTATTCCTATGGAGATACATTCAAAGTAAAAAAACGGGCTCAACTCGGACTGAAAGTGCATTTAAAGCAATAAAAACTGAAAATGAGTGTCACGCCTAAACCAAAGGACTTATGCACACATTTCAACATGTATTTAGTTCAGGTTGACGTCCTGAAGCCTAAATGAGCATTAATTTGACTACACAACTTTTTCCTATGAAGATACATTCAAAGTAAAAAAACGTGCTCTACTCGGCCTGAAAATGCATTTAAAGCAATAAAAACTCAAAATGAGTGTCACGCCTAAACCAAAGGCCTTATGCACACATTTCAACATGTATTTAGTTCAGGTTGACCTCCTGAAGCCTAAATCACCATTAATTTGACTACACAACTTATTCCTATGAAGATACATTCAAAGTAAAAAAACGGGCTCAACTCGGACTGAAAGTGCATTTAAAGCAATAAAAACTGAAAATGAGTGTCACGCCTAAACCAAAGGACTTATGCACACATTTCAACATGTATTTAGTTCAGGTTGACCTCCTGAAGCCTAAATGAGCATTAATTTGACTACACAACTCATTCCTATGAAGGAACATTCAAAGTAAAAAAACTGGCTCAACTCGGACTGAAAGTACATTTAAAGCAATAAAAACTGAAAATGAGTGTCACGCCTAAACCAAAGTTCTTATGCACACATTTCAACATGTATTTAGTTCAGGTTGACCTCCTGAAGCCTAAATGAGCATTAATTTGACTACACAACTCATTCCTATGAAGGTACATTCAAAGTCACAAAACGTGCTCAACTAGGCCTGAAAGTGCATTTAAAGCAATAAAAACTCAAAATGAGTGTCACGCCTTAACCAAAGGACTTATGCACACATTTCAACATGTATTTAGTTCAGGTTGACCTCCTGAAGCCTAAATCACCATTAATTTGACTACACAACTTATTCCTATGAAGATACATTCAAAGTAAAAAAACGGGCTCAACTCGGACTGAAAGTGCATTTAAAGCAATAAAAACTGAAAATGAGTGTCACGCCTAAACCAAAGGACTTATGCACACATTCCAACATGTATTTAGTTCAGGTTGACCTCCTGAAGCCTAAATCACCATTAATTTGACTACACAACTCATTCCTATAAAGGTACATTCAAAGTAAAAAAACGGGCTCAACTCGGACTGAAAGTGCATTTAAAGCAATAAAAACTGAAAATGAGTGTCACGCCTAAACCAAAGGACTTATGCACACATTTCAACATGTATTTAGTTCAGGTTGACCTCCTGAAGCCTAAATGAGCATTAATTTGACTACACAACTCATTCCTATGAAGGTACATTCAAAGTCACAAAACGTGCTCAACTAGGCCTGAAAGTGCATTTAAAGCAATAAAAACTCAAAATGAGTGTCACGCCTAAACCAAAGGACTTATGCACACATTTCAACATGTATTTAGTTCAGGTTGACATTCTGAAGCCTAAATGAGCATTAATTTGACTACACAACTTATTCCTATGAAGATACATTCAAAGTAAAAAAACGGGCTCCACTCGGACTGAAAGTGCATTTAAAGCAATAAAAACTGAAAATGAGTGTCACGCCTAAACCAAAGGACTTATGCACACATTTCAACATGTATTTAGTTCAGGTTGACCTCCTGAAGCCTAAATGAGCATTAATTTGACTACACAACTCATTCCTATGAAGGTACATTCAAAGTCACAAAACGTGCTCAACTAGGCCTGAAAGTGCATTTAAAGCAATAAAAACTCAAAATGAGTGTCACGCCTAAACCAAAGGACTTATGCACACATTTCAACATGTATTTAGTTCAGGTTGACATTCTGAAGCCTAAATGAGCATTAATTTGACTACACAACTTATTCCTATGAAGATACATTCAAAGTAAAAAAACGGGCTCAACTCGGACTGAAAGTGCATTTAAAGCAATAAAAACTGAAAATGAGTGTCACGCCTAAACCAAAGGACTTATGCACACATTTCAACATGTATTTAGTTCAGGTTGACCTCCTGAAGCCTAAATGAGCATTAATTTGACTACACAACTCATTCCTATGAAGGTACATTCAAAGTCACAAAACGTGCTCAACTAGGCCTGAAAGTGCATTTAAAGCAATAAAAACTCAAAATGAGTGTCACGCCTAAACCAAAGGACTTATGCACACATTTCAACATGTATTTAGTTCAGGTTGACCTCCTGAAGCATAAATCACCATTAATTTGACTACACAACTTATTCCTATGAAGGTACATTCAAAGTCACAAAACGTGCTCAACTAGGCCTGAAAGTGCATTTAAAGCAATAAAAACTCAAAATGAGTGTCACGCCTAAACCAAAGGACTTATGCACACATTTCAACATGTATTTAGTTCAGGTTGACCTCCTGAAGCCTAAATGAGCATTAATTTGACTACACAACTTTTTCCTATGAAGGTACATTCAAAGTCACAAAACGTGCTCAACTAGGCCTGAAAGTGCATTTAAAGCAATAAAAACTCAAAATGAGTGTCACGCCTAAACCAAAGGACTTATGCACACATTTCAACATGTATTTAGTTCAGGTTGACATTCTGAAGCCTAAATGAGCATTAATTTGACTACACAACTTATTCCTATGAAGATACATTCAAAGTAAAAAAACGGACTCAACTCGGACTGAAAGTGCATTTAAAGCAATAAAAACTGAAAATGAGTGTCACGCCTAAACCAAAGGACTTATGCACACATTTCAACATGTATTTAGTTCAGGTTGACCTCCTGAAGCCTAAATCACCATTAATTTGACTACACAACTTATTCCTATGGAGATACATTCAAAGTAAAAAAACGGGCTCAACTCGGACTGAAAGTGCATTTAAAGCAATAAAAACGGAAAATGAGTGTCACGCCTAAACCAAAGGACTTATGCACACATTTCAACATGTATTTAGTTCAGGTTGACCTCCTGAAGCCTAAATGAGCATTAATTTGACTACACAACTCATTCCTATGAAGGAACATTCAAAGTAAAAAAACTGTTTCAACTCGGACTGAAAGTACATTTAAAGCAATAAAAACTGAAAATGAGTGTCACGCCTAAACCAAAGGACTTATGCACACATTTCAACATGTATTTAGTTCAGGTTGACCTCCTGAAGCCTAAATGAGCATTAATTTGACTACACAACTCATTCCTATGAAGGTACATTCAAAGTCACAAAACGTGCTCAACTAGGCCTGAAAGTGCATTTAAAGCAATAAAAACTCAAAATGAGTGTCACGCCTAAACCAAAGGACTTATGCACACATTTCAACATGTATTTAGTTCAGGTTGACCTCCTGAAGCCTAAATCACCATTAATTTGACTACACAACTTATTCCTATGAAGATACATTCAAAGTAAAAAAACGGGCTCAACTCGGACTGAAAGTGCATTTAAAGCAATAAAAACTGAAAATGAGTGTCACGCCTAAACCAAAGGACTTATGCACACATTCCAACATGTATTTAGTTCAGGTTGACCTCCTGAAGCCTAAATCACCATTAATTTGACTACACAACTCATTCCTATGAAGGTACATTCAAAGTAAAAAAACGGGCTCAACTCGGACTGAAAGTGCATTTAAAGCAATAAAAACTGAAAATGAGTGTCACGCCTAAACCAAAGGACTTATGCACACATTTCAACATGTATTTAGTTCAGGTTGACCTCCTGAAGCCTAAATGAGCATTAATTTGACTACACAACTCATTCCTATGAAGGTACATTCAAAGTCACAAAACGTGCTCAACTAGGCCTGAAAGTGCATTTAAAGCAATAAAAACTCAAAATGAGTGTCACGCCTAAACCAAAGGACTTATGCACACATTTCAACATGTATTTAGTTCAGGTTGACATTCTGAAGCCTAAATGAGCATTAATTTGACTACACAACTTATTCCTATGAAGATACATTCAAAGTAAAAAACTGACTCAACTCGGACTGAAAGTGCATTTAAAGCAATAAAAACTGAAAATGAGTGTCACGCCTAAACCAAAGGACTTATGCACACATTTCAACATGTATTTAGTTCAGGTTGACCTCCTGAAGCATAAATCACCATTAATTTGACTACACAACTTATTCCTATGGAGATACATTCAAAGTAAAAAAACGGGCTCAACTCGGACTGAAAGTGCATTTAAAGCAATAAAAACTGAAAATGAGTGTCACGCCTAAACCAAAGGACTTATGCACACATTTCAACATGTATTTAGTTCAGGTTGACGTCCTGAAGCCTAAATGAGCATTAATTTGACTACACAACTTTTTCCTATGAAGATACATTCAAAGTAAAAAAACGTGCTCTACTCGGCCTGAAAATGCATTTAAAGCAATAAAAACTCAAAATGAGTGTCACGCCTAAACCAAAGGCCTTATGCACACATTTCAACATGTATTTAGTTCAGGTTGACCTCCTGAAGCCTAAATCACCATTAATTTGACTACACAACTTATTCCTATGAAGATACATTCAAAGTAAAAAAACGGGCTCAACTCGGACTGAAAGTGCATTTAAAGCAATAAAAACTGAAAATGAGTGTCACGCCTAAACCAAAGGACTTATGCACACATTTCAACATGTATTTAGTTCAGGTTGACCTCCTGAAGCCTAAATGAGCATTAATTTGACTACACAACTCATTCCTATGAAGGAACATTCAAAGTAAAAAAACTGGCTCAACTCGGACTGAAAGTACATTTAAAGCAATAAAAACTGAAAATGAGTGTCACGCCTAAACCAAAGTTCTTATGCACACATTTCAACATGTATTTAGTTCAGGTTGACCTCCTGAAGCCTAAATGAGCATTAATTTGACTACACAACTCATTCCTATGAAGGTACATTCAAAGTCACAAAACGTGCTCAACTAGGCCTGAAAGTGCATTTAAAGCAATAAAAACTCAAAATGAGTGTCACGCCTAAACCAAAGGACTTATGCACACATTTCAACATGTATTTAGTTCAGGTTGACCTCCTGAAGCCTAAATCACCATTAATTTGACTACACAACTTATTCCTATGAAGATACATTCAAAGTAAAAAAACGGGCTCAACTCGGACTGAAAGTGCATTTAAAGCAATAAAAACTGAAAATGAGTGTCACGCCTAAACCAAAGGACTTATGCACACATTCCAACATGTATTTAGTTCAGGTTGACCTCCTGAAGCCTAAATCACCATTAATTTGACTACACAACTCATTCCTATGAAGGTACATTCAAAGTAAAAAAACGGGCTCAACTCGGACTGAAAGTGCATTTAAAGCAATAAAAACTGAAAATGAGTGTCACGCCTAAACCAAAGGACTTATGCACACATTTCAACATGTATTTAGTTCAGGTTGACCTCCTGAAGCCTAAATGAGCATTAATTTGACTACACAACTCATTCCTATGAAGGTACATTCAAAGTCACAAAACGGGCTCAACTCGGACTGAAAGTGCATTTAAAGCAATAAAAACTGAAAATGAGTGTCACGCCTAAACCAAAGGACTTATGCACACATTTCAACATGTATTTAGTTCAGGTTGACATTCTGAAGCCTAAATGAGCATTAATTTGACTACACAACTTATTCCTATGAAGATACATTCAAAGTAAAAAAACGGGCTCAACTCGGACTGAAAGTGCATTTAAAGCAATAAAAACTGAAAATGAGTGTCACGCCTAAACCAAAGGACTTATGCACACATTTCAACATGTATTTAGTTCAGGTTGACCTCCTGAAGCCTAAATGAGCATTAATTTGACTACACAACTCATTCCTATGAAGGTACATTCAAAGTCACAAAACGTGCTCAACTAGGCCTGAAAGTGCATTTAAAGCAATAAAAACTCAAAATGAGTGTCACGCCTAAACCAAAGGACTTATGCACACATTTCAACATGTATTTAGTTCAGGTTGACATTCTGAAGCCTAAATGAGCATTAATTTGACTACACAACTTATTCCTATGAAGATACATTCAAAGTACAAAAACGGGCTCAACTCGGACTGAAAGTGCATTTAAAGCAATAAAAACTGAAAATGAGTGTCACGCCTAAACCAAAGGACTTATGCACACATTTCAACATGTATTTAGTTCAGGTTGACCTCCTGAAGCCTAAATGAGCATTAATTTGACTACACAACTCATTCCTATGAAGGTACATTCAAAGTCACAAAACGTGCTCAACTAGGCCTGAAAGTGCATTTAAAGCAATAAAAACTCAAAATGAGTGTCACGCCTAAACCAAAGGCCTTATGCACACATTTCAACATGTATTTAGTTCAGGTTGACCTCCTGAAGCCTAAATCACCATTAATTTGACTACACAACTTATTCCTATGAAGATACATTCAAAGTAAAAAAACGGGCTCAACTCGGACTGAAAGTGCATTTAAAGCAATAAAAACTGAAAATGAGTGTCACGCCTAAAACAAAGGACTTATGCACACATTTCAACATGTATTTAGTTCAGGTTGACATTCTGAAGCCTAAATGAGCATTAATTTGACTACACAACTCATTCCTATGAAGGAACATTCAAAGTAAAACAACGGGCTCAACTCGGACTGAAAGTACATTTAAAGCAATAAAAACTGAAAATGAGTGTCACGCCTAAACCAAAGGCCTTATGCACACATTTCAACATGTATTTAGTTCAGGTTGACCTCCTGAAGCCTAAATCACCATTAATTTGACTACACAACTTATTCCTATGAAGATACATTCAAAGTAAAAAAACGGGCTCAACTCGGACTGAAAGTGCATTTAAAGCAATAAAAACTGAAAATGAGTGTCACGCCTAAACCAAAGGACTTATGCACACATTTCAACATGTATTTAGTTCAGGTTGACCTCCTGAAGCCTAAATGAGCATTAATTTGACTACACAACTCATTCCTATGAAGGAACATTCAAAGTAAAAAAACTGGCTCAACTCGGACTGAAAGTACATTTAAAGCAATAAAAACTGAAAATGAGTGTCACGCCTAAACCAAAGTTCTTATGCACACATTTCAACATGTATTTAGTTCAGGTTGACCTCCTGAAGCCTAAATGAGCATTAATTTGACTACACAACTCATTCCTATGAAGGTACATTCAAAGTCACAAAACGTGCTCAACTAGGCCTGAAAGTGCATTTAAAGCAATAAAAACTCAAAATGAGTGTCACGCCTAAACCAAAGGACTTATGCACACATTTCAACATGTATTTAGTTCAGGTTGACCTCCTGAAGCCTAAATCACCATTAATTTGACTACACAACTTATTCCTATGAAGATACATTCAAAGTAAAAAAACGGGCTCAACTCGGACTGAAAGTGCATTTAAAGCAATAAAAACTGAAAATGAGTGTCACGCCTAAACCAAAGGACTTATGCACACATTCCAACATGTATTTAGTTCAGGTTGACCTCCTGAAGCCTAAATCACCATTAATTTGACTACACAACTCATTCCTATGAAGGTACATTCAAAGTAAAAAAACGGGCTCAACTCGGACTGAAAGTGCATTTAAAGCAATAAAAACTGAAAATGAGTGTCACGCCTAAACCAAAGGACTTATGCACACATTTCAACATGTATTTAGTTCAGGTTGACCTCCTGAAGCCTAAATGAGCATTAATTTGACTACACAACTCATTCCTATGAAGGTACATTCAAAGTCACAAAACGGGCTCAACTCGGACTGAAAGTGCATTTAAAGCAATAAAAACTGAAAATGAGTGTCACGCCTAAACCAAAGGACTTATGCACACATTTCAACATGTATTTAGTTCAGGTTGACATTCTGAAGCCTAAATGAGCATTAATTTGACTACACAACTTATTCCTATGAAGATACATTCAAAGTAAAAAAACGGGCTCAACTCGGACTGAAAGTGCATTTAAAGCAATAAAAACTGAAAATGAGTGTCACGCCTAAACCAAAGGACTTATGCACACATTTCAACATGTATTTAGTTCAGGTTGACCTCCTGAAGCCTAAATGAGCATTAATTTGACTACACAACTCATTCCTATGAAGGTACATTCAAAGTCACAAAACGTGCTCAACTAGGCCTGAAAGTGCATTTAAAGCAATAAAAACTCAAAATGAGTGTCACGCCTAAACCAAAGGACTTATGCACACATTTCAACATGTATTTAGTTCAGGTTGACATTCTGAAGCCTAAATGAGCATTAATTTGACTACACAACTTATTCCTATGAAGATACATTCAAAGTACAAAAACGGGCTCAACTCGGACTGAAAGTGCATTTAAAGCAATAAAAACTGAAAATGAGTGTCACGCCTAAACCAAAGGACTTATGCACACATTTCAACATGTATTTAGTTCAGGTTGACCTCCTGAAGCCTAAATGAGCATTAATTTGACTACACAACTCATTCCTATGAAGGTACATTCAAAGTCACAAAACGTGCTCAACTAGGCCTGAAAGTGCATTTAAAGCAATAAAAACTCAAAATGAGTGTCACGCCTAAACCAAAGGCCTTATGCACACATTTCAACATGTATTTAGTTCAGGTTGACCTCCTGAAGCCTAAATCACCATTAATTTGACTACACAACTTATTCCTATGAAGATACATTCAAAGTAAAAAAACGGGCTCAACTCGGACTGAAAGTGCATTTAAAGCAATAAAAACTGAAAATGAGTGTCACGCCTAAAACAAAGGACTTATGCACACATTTCAACATGTATTTAGTTCAGGTTGACATTCTGAAGCCTAAATGAGCATTAATTTGACTACACAACTTATTCCTATGAAGATACATTCAAAGTAAAAAAACGGGCTCAACTCGGACTGAAAGTGCATTTAAAGCAATAAAAACTGAAAATGAGTGTCACGCCTAAACCAAAGGACTTATGCACACATTTCAACATGTATTTAGTTCAGGTTGACCTCCTGAAGCCTAAATGAGCATTAATTTGACTACACAACTCATTCCTATGAAGGTACATTCAAAGTCACAAAACGTGCTCAACTAGGCCTGAAAGTGCATTTAAAGCAATAAAAACTCAAAATGAGTGTCACGCCTAAACCAAAGGCCTTATGCACACATTTCAACATGTATTTAGTTCAGGTTGACCTCCTGAAGCCTAAATCACCATTAATTTGACTACACAACTTATTCCTATGAAGATACATTCAAAGTAAAAAAACGGGCTCAACTCGGACTGAAAGTGCATTTAAAGCAATAAAAACTGAAAATGAGTGTCACGCCTAAAACAAAGGACTTATGCACACATTTCAACATGTATTTAGTTCAGGTTGACCTCCTGAAGCCCAAATCACCATTAATTTGACTACACAACTTATTCCTATGAAGATACATTCAAAGTAAAAAAACGGGCTCAACTCGGACTGAAAGTGCATTTAAAGCAATAAAAACTGAAAATGAGTGTCACGCCTAAACCAAAGGACTTATGCACACATTTCAACATGTATTTAGTTCAGGTTGACCTCCTGAAGCCTAAATCACCATTAATTTGACTACACAACTCATTCCTATGAAGGTACATTCAAAGTCACAAAACGTGCTCAACTAGGCCTGAAAGTGCATTTAAAGCAATAAAAACTCAAAATGAGTGTCACGCCTAAACCAAAGGACTTATGCACACATTTCAACATGTATTTAGTTCAGGTTGACCTCCTGAAGCCTAAATCACCATTAATTTGACTACACAACTTATTCCTATGAAGATACATTCAAAGTAAAAAAACGGGCTCAACTCGGACTGAAAGTGCATTTAAAGCAATAAAAACTGAAAATGAGTGTCACGCCTAAACCAAAGGACTTATGCACACATTTCAACATGTATTTAGTTCAGGTTGACATTCTGAAGCCTAAATGAGCATTAATTTGACTACACAACTTATTCCTATGAAGATACATTCAAAGTAAAAAAACGGGCTCAACTCGGACTGAAAGTGCATTTAAAGCAATAAAAACTGAAAATGAGTGTCACGCCTAAACCAAAGGACTTATGCACACATTTCAACATGTATTTAGTTCAGGTTGACCTCCTGAAGCCTAAATGAGCATTAATTTGACTACACAACTCATTCCTATGAAGGTACATTCAAAGTCACAAAACGTGCTCAACTAGGCCTGAAAGTGCATTTAAAGCAATAAAAACTCAAAATGAGTGTCACGCCTAAACCAAAGGCCTTATGCACACATTTCAACATGTATTTAGTTCAGGTTGACCTCCTGAAGCCTAAATCACCATTAATTTGACTACACAACTTATTCCTATGAAGATACATTCAAAGTAAAAAAACGGGCTCAACTCGGACTGAAAGTGCATTTAAAGCAATAAAAACTGAAAATGAGTGTCACGCCTAAAACAAAGGACTTATGCACACATTTCAACATGTATTTAGTTCAGGTTGACCTCCTGAAGCCCAAATCACCATTAATTTGACTACACAACTTATTCCTATGAAGATACATTCAAAGTAAAAAAACGGGCTCAACTCGGACTGAAAGTGCATTTAAAGCAATAAAAACTGAAAATGAGTGTCACGCCTAAACCAAAGGACTTATGCACACATTTCAACATGTATTTAGTTCAGGTTGACCTCCTGAAGCCTAAATCACCATTAATTTGACTACACAACTCATTCCTATGAAGGTACATTCAAAGTCACAAAACGTGCTCAACTAGTCCTGAAAGTGCATTTAAAGCAATAAAAACTCAAAATGAGTGTCACGCCTAAACCAAAGGACTTATGCACACATTTCAACATGTATTTAGTTCAGGTTGACCTCCTGAAGCCTAAATCACCATTAATTTGACTACACAACTTATTCCTATGAAGATACATTCAAAGTAAAAAAACGGGCTCAACTCGGACTGAAAGTGCATTTAAAGCAATAAAAACTGAAAATGAGTGTCACGCCTAAACCAAAGGACTTATGCACACATTCCAACATGTATTTAGTTCAGGTTGACCTCCTGAAGCCTAAATCACCATTAATTTGACTACACAACTCATTCCTATGAAGGTACATTCAAAGTAAAAAAACGGGCTCAACTCGGACTGAAAGTGCATTTAAAGCAATAAAAACTGAAAATGAGTGTCACGCCTAAACCAAAGGACTTCTGCACACATTTCAACATGTATTTAGTTCAGGTTGACCTCCTGAAGCCTAAATGAGCATTAATTTGACTACACAACTCATTCCTATGAAGGTACATTCAAAGTCACAAAACGTGCTCAACTAGGCCTGAAAGTGCATTTAAAGCAATAAAAACTCAAAATGAGTGTCACGCCTAAACCAAAGGACTTATGCACACATTTCAACATGTATTTAGTTCAGGTTGACATTCTGAAGCCTAAATGAGCATTAATTTGACTACACAACTTATTCCTATGAAGATACATTCAAAGTAAAAAAACGGGCTCCACTCGGACTGAAAGTGCATTTAAAGCAATAAAAACTGAAAATGAGTGTCACGCCTAAACCAAAGGATTTATGCACACATTTCAACATGTATTTAGTTCAGGTTGACCTCCTGAAGCCTAAATCACCATTAATTTGACTACACAACTTATTCCTATGGAGATACATTCAAAGTAAAAAAACGGGCTCAACTCGGACTGAAAGTGCATTTAAAGCAATAAAAACGGAAAATGAGTGTCACGCCTAAACCAAAGGACTTATGCACACATTTCAACATGTATTTAGTTCAGGTTGACCTCCTGAAGCCTAAATGAGCATTAATTTGACTACACAACTCATTCCTATGAAGGAACATTCAAAGTAAAAAAACTGGCTCAACTCGGACTGAAAGTACATTTAAAGCAATAAAAACTGAAAATGAGTGTCACGCCTAAACCAAAGGACTTATGCACACATTTCAACATGTATTTAGTTCAGGTTGACCTCCTGAAGCCTAAATGAGCATTAATTTGACTACACAACTCATTCCTATGAAGGTACATTCAAAGTCACAAAACGTGCTCAACTAGGCCTGAAAGTGCATTTAAAGCAATAAAAACTCAAAATGAGTGTCACGCCTAAACCAAAGGACTTATGCACACATTTCAACATGTATTTAGTTCAGGTTGACCTCCTGAAGCCTAAATCACCATTAATTTGACTACACAACTTATTCCTATGAAGATACATTCAAAGTAAAAAAACGGGCTCAACTCGGACTGAAAGTGCATTTAAAGCAATAAAAACTGAAAATGAGTGTCACGCCTAAACCAAAGGACTTATGCACACATTCCAACATGTATTTAGTTCAGGTTGACCTCCTGAAGCCTAAATCACCATTAATTTGACTACACAACTCATTCCTATGAAGGTACATTCAAAGTAAAAAAACGGGCTCAACTCGGACTGAAAGTGCATTTAAAGCAATAAAAACTGAAAATGAGTGTCACGCCTAAACCAAAGGACTTATGCACACATTTCAACATGTATTTAGTTCAGGTTGACCTCCTGAAGCCTAAATCACCATTAATTTGACTACACAACTTATTCCTATGGAGATACATTCAAAGTAAAAAAACGGGCTCAACTCGGACTGAAAGTGCATTTAAAGCAATAAAAACGGAAAATGAGTGTCACGCCTAAACCAAAGGACTTATGCACACATTTCAACATGTATTTAGTTCAGGTTGACCTCCTGAAGCCTAAATGAGCATTAATTTGACTACACAACTCATTCCTATGAAGGAACATTCAAAGTAAAAAAACTGGCTCAACTCGGACTGAAAGTACATTTAAAGCAATAAAAACTGAAAATGAGTGTCACGCCTAAACCAAAGTTCTTATGCACACATTTCAACATGTATTTAGTTCAGGTTGACCTCCTGAAGCCTAAATGAGCATTAATTTGACTACACAACTCATTCCTATGAAGGTACATTCAAAGTCACAAAACGTGCTCAACTAGTCCTGAAAGTGCATTTAAAGCAATAAAAACTCAAAATGAGTGTCACGCCTAAACCAAAGGACTTATGCACACATTTCAACATGTATTTAGTTCAGGTTGACCTCCTGAAGCCTAAATCACCATTAATTTGACTACACAACTTATTCCTATGAAGATACATTCAAAGTAAAAAAACGGGCTCAACTCGGACTGAAAGTGCATTTAAAGCAATAAAAACTGAAAATGAGTGTCACGCCTAAACCAAAGGACTTATGCACACATTCCAACATGTATTTAGTTCAGGTTGACCTCCTGAAGCCTAAATCACCATTAATTTGACTACACAACTCATTCCTATGAAGGTACATTCAAAGTAAAAAAACGGGCTCAACTCGGACTGAAAGTGCATTTAAAGCAATAAAAACTGAAAATGAGTGTCACGCCTAAACCAAAGGACTTATGCACACATTTCAACATGTATTTAGTTCAGGTTGACCTCCTGAAGCCTAAATGAGCATTAATTTGACTACACAACTCATTCCTATGAAGGTACATTCAAAGTCACAAAACGTGCTCAACTAGGCCTGAAAGTGCATTTAAAGCAATAAAAACTCAAAATGAGTGTCACGCCTAAACCAAAGGACTTATGCACACATTTCAACATGTATTTAGTTCAGGTTGACATTCTGAAGCCTAAATGAGCCTTAATTTGACTACACAACTTATTCCTATGAAGATACATTCAAAGTAAAAAAACGGGCTCCACTCGGACTGAAAGTGCATTTAAAGCAATAAAAACTGAAAATGAGTGTCACGCCTAAACCAAAGGATTTATGCACACATTTCAACATGTATTTAGTTCAGGTTGACCTCCTGAAGCCTAAATCACCATTAATTTGACTACACAACTTATTCCTATGGAGATACATTCAAAGTAAAAAAACGGGCTCAACTCGGACTGAAAGTGCATTTAAAGCAATAAAAACGGAAAATGAGTGTCACGCCTAAACCAAAGGACTTATGCACACATTTCAACATGTATTTAGTTCAGGTTGACCTCCTGAAGCCTAAATGAGCATTAATTTGACTACACAACTCATTCCTATGAAGGAACATTCAAAGTAAAAAAACTGGCTCAACTCGGACTGAAAGTACATTTAAAGCAATAAAAACTGAAAATGAGTGTCACGCCTAAACCAAAGGACTTATGCACACATTTCAACATGTATTTAGTTCAGGTTGACCTCCTGAAGCCTAAATGAGCATTAATTTGACTACACAACTCATTCCTATGAAGGTACATTCAAAGTCACAAAACGTGCTCAACTAGGCCTGAAAGTGCATTTAAAGCAATAAAAACTGAAAATGAGTGTCACGCCTAAACCAAAGGACTTATGCACACATTCCAACATGTATTTAGTTCAGGTTGACCTCCTGAAGCCTAAATCACCATTAATTTGACTACACAACTCATTCCTATGAAGGTACATTCAAAGTAAAAAAACGGGCTCAACTCGGACTGAAAGTGCATTTAAAGCAATAAAAACTGAAAATGAGTGTCACGCCTAAACCAAAGGACTTATGCACACATTTCAACATGTATTTAGTTCAGGTTGACCTCCTGAAGCCTAAATGAGCATTAATTTGACTACACAACTCATTCCTATGAAGGTACATTCAAAGTCACAAAACGTGCTCAACTAGGCCTGAAAGTGCATTTAAAGCAATAAAAACTCAAAATGAGTGTCACGCCTAAACCAAAGGACTTATGCACACATTTCAACATGTATTTAGTTCAGGTTGACATTCTGAAGCCTAAATGAGCATTAATTTGACTACACAACTTATTCCTATGAAGATACATTCAAAGTAAAAAACTGACTCAACTCGGACTGAAAGTGCATTTAAAGCAATAAAAACTGAAAATGAGTGTCACGCCTAAACCAAAGGACTTATGCACACATTTCAACATGTATTTAGTTCAGGTTGACCTCCTGAAGCATAAATCACCATTAATTTGACTACACAACTTATTCCTATGGAGATACATTCAAAGTAAAAAAACGGGCTCAACTCGGACTGAAAGTGCATTTAAAGCAATAAAAACTGAAAATGAGTGTCACGCCTAAACCAAAGGACTTATGCACACATTTCAACATGTATTTAGTTCAGGTTGACGTCCTGAAGCCTAAATGAGCATTAATTTGACTACACAACTTTTTCCTATGAAGATACATTCAAAGTAAAAAAACGTGCTCTACTCGGCCTGAAAATGCATTTAAAGCAATAAAAACTCAAAATGAGTGTCACGCCTAAACCAAAGGCCTTATGCACACATTTCAACATGTATTTAGTTCAGGTTGACCTCCTGAAGCCTAAATCACCATTAATTTGACTACACAACTTATTCCTATGAAGATACATTCAAAGTAAAAAAACGGGCTCAACTCGGACTGAAAGTGCATTTAAAGCAATAAAAACTGAAAATGAGTGTCACGCCTAAACCAAAGGACTTATGCACACATTTCAACATGTATTTAGTTCAGGTTGACCTCCTGAAGCCTAAATGAGCATTAATTTGACTACACAACTCATTCCTATGAAGGAACATTCAAAGTAAAAAAACTGGCTCAACTCGGACTGAAAGTACATTTAAAGCAATAAAAACTGAAAATGAGTGTCACGCCTAAACCAAAGTTCTTATGCACACATTTCAACATGTATTTAGTTCAGGTTGACCTCCTGAAGCCTAAATGAGCATTAATTTGACTACACAACTCATTCCTATGAAGGTACATTCAAAGTCACAAAACGTGCTCAACTAGTCCTGAAAGTGCATTTAAAGCAATAAAAACTCAAAATGAGTGTCACGCCTAAACCAAAGGACTTATGCACACATTTCAACATGTATTTAGTTCAGGTTGACCTCCTGAAGCCTAAATCACCATTAATTTGACTACACAACTTATTCCTATGAAGATACATTCAAAGTAAAAAAACGGGCTCAACTCGGACTGAAAGTGCATTTAAAGCAATAAAAACTGAAAATGAGTGTCACGCCTAAACCAAAGGACTTATGCACACATTCCAACATGTATTTAGTTCAGGTTGACCTCCTGAAGCCTAAATCACCATTAATTTGACTACACAACTCATTCCTATGAAGGTACATTCAAAGTAAAAAAACGGGCTCAACTCGGACTGAAAGTGCATTTAAAGCAATAAAAACTGAAAATGAGTGTCACGCCTAAACCAAAGGACTTATGCACACATTTCAACATGTATTTAGTTCAGGTTGACCTCCTGAAGCCTAAATGAGCATTAATTTGACTACACAACTCATTCCTATGAAGGTACATTCAAAGTCACAAAACGTGCTCAACTAGGCCTGAAAGTGCATTTAAAGCAATAAAAACTCAAAATGAGTGTCACGCCTAAACCAAAGGACTTATGCACACATTTCAACATGTATTTAGTTCAGGTTGACATTCTGAAGCCTAAATGAGCATTAATTTGACTACACAACTTATTCCTATGAAGATACATTCAAAGTAAAAAAACGGGCTCCACTCGGACTGAAAGTGCATTTAAAGCAATAAAAACTGAAAATGAGTGTCACGCCTAAACCAAAGGACTTATGCACACATTTCAACATGTATTTAGTTCAGGTTGACCTCCTGAAGCCTAAATGAGCATTAATTTGACTACACAACTCATTCCTATGAAGGTACATTCAAAGTCACAAAACGTGCTCAACTAGGCCTGAAAGTGCATTTAAAGCAATAAAAACTCAAAATGAGTGTCACGCCTAAACCAAAGGACTTATGCACACATTTCAACATGTATTTAGTTCAGGTTGACATTCTGAAGCCTAAATGAGCATTAATTTGACTACACAACTTATTCCTATGAAGATACATTCAAAGTAAAAAAACGGGCTCAACTCGGACTGAAAGTGCATTTAAAGCAATAAAAACTGAAAATGAGTGTCACGCCTAAACCAAAGGACTTATGCACACATTTCAACATGTATTTAGTTCAGGTTGACCTCCTGAAGCCTAAATGAGCATTAATTTGACTACACAACTCATTCCTATGAAGGTACATTCAAAGTCACAAAACGTGCTCAACTAGGCCTGAAAGTGCATTTAAAGCAATAAAAACTCAAAATGAGTGTCACGCCTAAACCAAAGGCCTTATGCACACATTTCAACATGTATTTAGTTCAGGTTGACCTCCTGAAGCCTAAATCACCATTAATTTGACTACACAACTTATTCCTATGAAGATACATTCAAAGTAAAAAAACGGGCTCAACTCGGACTGAAAGTGCATTTAAAGCAATAAAAACTGAAAATGAGTGTCACGCCTAAACCAAAGGACTTATGCACACATTTCAACATGTATTTAGTTCAGGTTGACCTCCTGAAGCCTAAATCACCATTAATTTGACTACACAACTCATTCCTATGAAGGTACATTCAAAGTCACAAAACGTGCTCAACTAGGCCTGAAAGTGCATTTAAAGCAATAAAAACTCAAAATGAGTGTCACGCCTAAACCAAAGGACTTATGCACACATTTCAACATGTATTTAGTTCAGGTTGACCTCCTGAAGCCTAAATCACCATTAATTTGACTACACAACTTATTCCTATGAAGATACATTCAAAGTAAAAAAAACGGGCTCAACTCGGACTGAAAGTGCATTTAAAGCAATAAAAACTGAAAATGAGTGTCACGCCTAAACCAAAGGACTTATGCACACATTTCAACATGTATTTAGTTCAGGTTGACCTCCTGAAGCCCAAATCACCATTAATTTGACTACACAACTTATTCCTATGAAGGTACATTCAAAGTCACAAAACGTGCTCAACTAGGCCTGAAAGTGCATTTAAAGCAATAAAAACTCAAAATGAGTGTCACGCCTAAACCAAAGGACTTATGCACACATTTCAACATGTATTTAGTTCAGGTTGACCTCCTGAAGCCTAAATGAGCATTAATTTGACTACACAACTTTTTCCTATGAAGGTACATTCAAAGTCACAAAACGTGCTCAACTAGGCCTGAAAGTGCATTTAAAGCAATAAAAACTCAAAATGAGTGTCACGCCTAAACCAAAGGACTTATGCACACATTTCAACATGTATTTAGTTCAGGTTGACATTCTGAAGCCTAAATGAGCATTAATTTGACTACACAACTTATTCCTATGAAGATACATTCAAAGTAAAAAAACGGACTCAACTCGGACTGAAAGTGCATTTAAAGCAATAAAAACTGAAAATGAGTGTCACGCCTAAACCAAAGGACTTATGCACACATTTCAACATGTATTTAGTTCAGGTTGACCTCCTGAAGCCTAAATCACCATTAATTTGACTACACAACTTATTCCTATGGAGATACATTCAAAGTAAAAAAACGGGCTCAACTCGGACTGAAAGTGCATTTAAAGCAATAAAAACTGAAAATGAGTGTCACGCCTAAACCAAAGGCCTTATGCACACATTTCAACATGTATTTAGTTCAGGTTGACATTCTGAAGCCTAAATGAGCATTAATTTGACTACACAACTTATTCAAATGAAGATACATTCAAAGTAAAAAAACGGGCTCCACTCGGACTGAAAGTGCATTTAAAGCAATAAAAACTGAAAATGAGTGTCACGCCTAAACCAAAGGACTTATGCACACATTTCAACATGTATTTAGTTCAGGTTGACCTCCTGCAGCCTAAATCACCATTAATTTGACTACGCAACTTATTCCTATGAAGATACATTCAAAGTAAAAAAACGGGCTCAACTCGGACTGAAAGTGCATTTAAAGCAATAAAAACTGAAAATGAGTGTCACGCCTAAACCAAAGGACTTATGCACACATTTCAACATGTATTTAGTTCAGGTTGACCTCCTGAAGCCTAAATGAGCATTAATTTGACTACACAACTCATTCCTATGAAGGTACATTCAAAGTCACAAAACGTGCTCAACTAGGCCTGAAAGTGCATTTAAAGCAATAAAAACTGAAAATGAGTGTCCCGCCTAAACCAAAGGACTTATGCACACATTTCAACATGTATTTAGTTCAGGTTGACCTCCTGAAGCCTAAATGAGCATTAATTTGACTACACAACTCATTCCTATGAAGATACATTCAAAGTAAAAAAACGGGCTCAACTCGGACTGAAAGTGCATTTAAAGCAATAAAAACTGAAAATGAGTGTCACGCCTAAACCAAAGGACTTATGCACACATTTCAACATGTATTTAGTTCAGGTTGACCTCCTGAAGCCTAAATGAGCATTAATTTGACTACACAACTCATTCCTATGAAGGAACATTCAAAGTAAAAAAACTGGCTCAACTCGGACTGAAAGTACATTTAAAGCAATAAAAACTGAAAATGAGTGTCACGCCGAAACCAAAGGACTTATGCACACATTTCAACATGTATTTAGTTCAGGTTGACCTCCTGAAGCCTAAATGAGCATTAATTTGACTACACAACTTTTTCCTATGAAGGTACATTCAAAGTCACAAAACGTGCTCAACTAGGCCTGAAAGTGCATTTAAAGCAATAAAAACTCAAAATGAGTGTCACGCCTAAACCAAAGGACTTATGCACACATTTCAACATGTATTTAGTTCAGGTTGACATTCTGAAGCCTAAATGAGCATTAATTTGACTACACAACTTATTCCTATGAAGATACATTCAAAGTAAAAAAACGGACTCAACTCGGACTGAAAGTGCATTTAAAGCAATAAAAACTGAAAATGAGTGTCACGCCTAAACCAAAGGACTTATGCACACATTTCAACATGTATTTAGTTCAGGTTGACCTCCTGAAGCCTAAATCACCATTAATTTGACTACACAACTTATTCCTATGGAGATACATTCAAAGTAAAAAAACGGGCTCAACTCGGACTGAAAGTGCATTTAAAGCAATAAAAACTGAAAATGAGTGTCACGCCTAAACCAAAGGCCTTATGCACACATTTCAACATGTATTTAGTTCAGGTTGACATTCTGAAGCCTAAATGAGCATTAATTTGACTACACAACTTATTCAAATGAAGATACATTCAAAGTAAAAAAACGGGCTCCACTCGGACTGAAAGTGCATTTAAAGCAATAAAAACTGAAAATGAGTGTCACGCCTAAACCAAAGGACTTATGCACACATTTCAACATGTATTTAGTTCAGGTTGACCTCCTGCAGCCTAAATCACCATTAATTTGACTACGCAACTTATTCCTATGAAGATACATTCAAAGTAAAAAAACGGGCTCAACTCGGACTGAAAGTGCATTTAAAGCAATAAAAACTGAAAATGAGTGTCACGCCTAAACCAAAGGACTTATGCACACATTTCAACATGTATTTAGTTCAGGTTGACCTCCTGAAGCCTAAATGAGCATTAATTTGACTACACAACTCATTCCTATGAAGGTACATTCAAAGTCACAAAACGTGCTCAACTAGGCCTGAAAGTGCATTTAAAGCAATAAAAACTGAAAATGAGTGTCACGCCTAAACCAAAGGACTTATGCACACATTTCAACATGTATTTAGTTCAGGTTGACCTCCTGAAGCCTAAATGAGCATTAATTTGACTACACAACTCATTCCTATGAAGATACATTCAAAGTAAAAAAACGGGCTCAACTCGGACTGAAAGTGCATTTAAAGCAATAAAAACTGAAAATGAGTGTCACGCCTAAACCAAAGGACTTATGCACACATTTCAACATGTATTTAGTTCAGGTTGACCTCCTGAAGCCTAAATGAGCATTAATTTGACTACACAACTCATTCCTATGAAGGAACATTCAAAGTAAAAAAACTGGCTCAACTCGGACTGAAAGTACATTTAAAGCAATAAAAACTGAAAATGAGTGTCACGCCGAAACCAAAGGACTTATGCACACATTTCAACATGTATTTAGTTCAGGTTGACCTCCTGAAGCCTAAATGAGCATTAATTTGACTACACAACTCATTTCTATGAAGGTACATTCAAAGTCACAAAACGTGCTCAACTAGGCCTGAAAGTGCATTTAAAGCAATAAAAACTCAAAATGAGTGTCACGCCTAAACCAAAGGACTTATGCACACATTTCAACATGTATTTAGTTCAGGTTGACATTCTGAAGCCTAAATGAGCATTAATTTAACTACACAACTTATTCCTATGAAGATACATTCAAAGTAAAAAAACGGGCTCAACTCGGACTGAAAGTGCATTTAAAGCAATAAAAACTGAAAATGAGTGTCACGCCTAAACCAAAGGACTTATGCACACATTTCAACATGTATTTAGTTCAGGTTGACGTCCTGAAGCCTAAATGAGCATTAATTTGACTACACAACTTTTTCCTATGAAGATACATTCAAAGTAAAAAAACGTGCTCTACTCGGCCTGAAAATGCATTTAAAGCAATAAAAACTCAAAATGAGTGTCACGCCTAAACCAAAGGCCTTATGCACACATTTCAACATGTATTTAGTTCAGGTTGACATTCTGAAGCCTAAATGAGCATTAATTTGACTACACAACTTATTCCTATGAAGATACATTCAAAGTAAAAAAACGGGCTCCACTCGGACTGAAAGTGCATTTAAAGCAATAAAAACTGAAAATGAGTGTCACGCCTAAACCAAAGGACTTATGCACACATTTCAACATGTATTTAGTTCAGGTTGACCTCATGCAGCCTAAATCACCATTAATTTGACTACGCTACTTATTCTTATGAAGATACATTCAAAGTAAAAAAACGGGCTCAACTCGGACTGAAAGTGCATTTAAAGCAATAAAAACTGAAAATGAGTGTCACGCCTAAACCAAAGGACTTATGCACACATTTCAACATGTATTTAGTTCAGGTTGACCTCCTGAAGCCTAAATGAGCATTAATTTGACTACACAACTCATTCCTATGAAAGTACATTCAAAGTCACAAAACGTGCTCAACTAGGCCTGAAAGTGCATTTAAAGCAATAAAAACTGAAAATGAGTGTCACGCCTAAACCAAAGGACTTATGCACACATTTCAACATGTATTTAGTTCAGGTTGACCTCCTGAAGCCTAAATGAGCATTAATTTGACTACACAACTCATTCCTATGAAGGTACATTCAAAGTCACAAAACGTGCTCAACTAGGCCTGAAAGTGCATTTAAAGCAATAAAAACTGAAAATGAGTGTCACGCCTAAACCAAAGGACTTATGCACACATTTCAACATGTATTTAGTTCAGGTTGACCTCCTGAAGCCTAAAT
This sequence comes from Hippocampus zosterae, assembly GCF_025434085.1. Classification (NCBI taxonomy): domain Eukaryota; kingdom Metazoa; phylum Chordata; class Actinopteri; order Syngnathiformes; family Syngnathidae; genus Hippocampus; species Hippocampus zosterae. Next base: position 22,756,653 of record NC_067462.1, on the reverse strand, counting down.
GAGCATTAATTTGACTACACAACTCATTCCTATGAAGGTACATTCAAAGTCACAAAACGTGCTCAACTAGGCCTGAAAGTGCATTTAAAGCAATAAAAACTCAAAATGAGTGTCACGCCTAAACCAAAGGACTTATGCACACATTTCAACATGTATTTAGTTCAGGTTGACATTCTGAAGCCTAAATCACCATTAATTTGACTACACAACTCATTCCTATGAAGGTACATTCAAAGTAAAAAAACGGGCTCAACTCGGACTGAAAGTGCATTTAAAGCAATAAAAACTGAAAATGAGTGTCACGCCTAAACCAAAGGACTTATGCACACATTTCAAAATGTATTTAGTTCAGGTTGACCTCCTGAAGCCTAAATGAGCATTAATTTGACTACACAACTCATTCCTATGAAGGTACATTCAAAGTCACAAAACGTGCTCAACTAGGCCTGAAAGTGCATTTAAAGCAATAAAAACTCAAAATGAGTGTCACGCCTAAACCAAAGGACTTATGCACACATTTCAACATGTATTTAGTTCAGGTTGACATTCTGAAGCCTAAATGAGCATTAATTTGACTACACAACTTATTCCTATGAAGATACATTCAAAGTAAAAAAACGGGCTCAACTCGGACTGAAAGTGCATTTAAAGCAATAAAAACTGAAAATGAGTGTCACAACTAAACCAAAGGACTTATGCACACATTTCAACATGTATTTAGTTCAGGTTGACCTCCTGAAGCCTAAATCACAATTAATTTGACTACGCAACTTATTCCTATGAAGATACATTCAAAGTAAAAAAACGGGCTCAACTCGGACTGAAAGTGCATTTAAAGCAATAAAAACTGAAAATGAGTGTCACGCCTAAACCAAAGGACTTATGCACACATTTCAACATGTATTTAGTTCAGGTTGACGTCCTGAAGCCTAAATGAGCATTAATTTGACTACACAACTTTTTCCTATGAAGATACATTCAAAGTAAAAAAACGTGCTCTACTCGGCCTGAAAATGCATTTAAAGCAATAAAAACTCAAAATGAGTGTCACGCCTAAACCAAAGGCCTTATGCACACATTTCAACATGTATTTAGTTCAGGTTGACCTCCTGAAGCCCAAATCACCATTAATTTGACTACACAACTTATTCCTATGAAGATACATTCAAAGTAAAAAAACGGGCTCAACTCGGACTGAAAGTGCATTTAAAGCAATAAAAACTGAAAATGAGTGTCACGCCTAAACCAAAGGACTTATGCACACATTTCAACATGTATTTAGTTCAGGTTGACCTCCTGAAGCCTAAATCACCATTAATTTGACTACACAACTCATTCCTATGAAGGTACATTCAAAGTAAAAAAACGGGCTCAACTCGGACTGAAAGTGCATTTAAAGCAATAAAAACTGAAAATGAGTGTCACGCCTAAACCAAAGGACTTATGCACACATTTCAACATGTATTTAGTTCAGGTTGACCTCCTGAAGCCTAAATGAGCATTAATTTGACTACACAACTCATTCCTATGAAGGTACATTCAAAGTCACAAAACGTGCTCAACTAGGCCTGAAAGTGCATTTAAAGCAATAAAAACTCAAAATGAGTGTCACGCCTAAACCAAAGGACTTATGCACACATTTCAACATGTATTTAGTTCAGGTAGACATTCTGAAGCCTAAATGAGCATTAATTTGACTACACAACTTATTCCTATGAAGATACATTCAAAGTAAAAAAACGGGCTCAACTCGGACTGAAAGTGCATTTAAAGCAATAAAAACTGAAAATGAGTGTCACGCCTAAACCAAAGGACTTATGCACACATTTCAACATGTATTTAGTTCAGGTTGACCTCCTGAAGCCTAAATCACCATTAATTTGACTACACAACTTATTCCTATGAAGGTACATTCAAAGTCACAAAACGTGCTCAACTAGGCCTGAAAGTGCATTTAAAGCAATAAAAACTCAAAATGAGTGTCACGCCTAAACCAAAGGACTTATGCACACATTTCAACATGTATTTAGTTCAGGTTGACCTCCTGAAGCCTAAATGAGCATTAATTTGACTACACAACTCATTCCTATGAAGGTACATTTAAAGTCACAAAACGTGCTCAACTAGGCCTGAAAGTGCATTTAAAGCAATAAAAACTCAAAATGAGTGTCACGCCTAAACCAAAGGACTTATGCGCACATTTCAACATGTATTTAGTTCCGGTTGACCTCCTGAAGCCTAAATGAGCATTAATTTGACTACACAACTTATTCCTATGAAGATACATTCAAAGTAAAAAAACGGGCTCAACTCGGACTGAAAGTGCATTTAAAGCAATAAAAACTGAAAATGAGTGTCACGCCTAAACCAAAGGACTTATGCACACATTTCAACATGTATTTAGTTCAGGTTGACCTCCTGAAGCCTAAATGAGCATTAATTTGACTACACAACTCATTCCTATGAAGGAACATTCAAAGTAAAAAAACTGGCTCAACTCGGACTGAAAGTACATTTAAAGCAATAAAAACTGAAAATGAGTGTCACGCCTAAACCAAAGGACTTATGCACACATTTCAACATGTATTTAGTTCAGGTTGACCTCCTGAAGCCTAAATGAGCATTAATTTGACTACATAACTCATTCCTATGAAGGTACATTCAAAGTCACAAAACGTGCTCAACTAGGCCTGAAAGTGCATTTAAAGCAATAAAAACTCAAAATGAGTGTCACGCCTAAACCAAAGGACTTATGCACACATTTCAACATGTATTTAGTTCAAGTTGACATTCTGAAGCCTAAATGAGCATTAATTTAACTACACAACTTATTCCTATGAAGATACATTCAAAGTAAAAAAACGGGCTCAACTCGGACTGAAAGTGCATTTAAAGCAATAAAAACTGAAAATGAGTGTCACGCCTAAACCAAAGGACTTATGCACACATTTCAACATGTATTTAGTTCAGGTTGACCTCCTGAAGCCTAAATGAGCATTAATCTGACTACACAACTCATTCCTATGAAGGTACATTCAAAGTCACAAAACGTGCTCAACTAGGCCTGAAAGTGCATTTAAAGCAATAAACACTCAAAATGAGTGTCACGCCTAAACCAAAGGACTTATGCACACATTTCAACATGTATTTAGTTCAGGTTGACATTCTGAAGCCTAAATGAGCATTAATTTGACTACACAACTTATTCCTATGAAGATACATTCAAAGTAAAAAAACGGGCTCAACTCGGACTGAAAGTGCATTTAAAGCAATAAAAACTGAAAATGAGTGTCACGCCTAAACCAAAGGACTTATGCACACATTTCAACATGTATTTAGTTCAGGTTGCCCTCCTGAAGCCTAAATGAGCATTAATTTGACTACACAACTCATTCCTATGAAGGAACATTCAAAGTAAAAAAACTGGCTCAACTCGGACTGAAAGTACATTTAAAGCAATAAAAACTGAAAATGAGTGTCACGCCTAAATCAAAGGACTTATGCACACATTTCAACATGTATTTAGTTCAGGTTGACCTCCTGAAGCCTAAATGAGCATTAATTTGACTACACAACTCATTCCTATGAAGGTACATTCAAAGTCACAAAACGTGCTCAACTAGGCCTGAAAGTGCATTTAAAGCAATAAAAACTCAAAATGAGTGTCACGCCTAAACCAAAGGACTTATGCACACATTTCAACATGTATTTAGTTCAGGTTGACCTCCTGAAGCCTAAATCACCATTAATTTGACTACACAACTTATTCCTATGAAGATACATTCAAAGTAAAAAAACGGGCTCAACTCGGACTGAAAGTGCATTTAAAGCAATAATAACTGAAAATGAGTGTCACGCCTAAACCAAAGGACTTATGCACACATTCCAACATGTATTTAGTTCAGGTTGACCTCCTGAAGCCTAAATCACCATTAATTTGACTACACAACTCATTCCTATGAAGGTACATTCAAAGTAAAAAAACGGGCTCAACTCGGACTGAAAGTGCATTTAAAGCAATAAAAACTGAAAATGAGTGTCACGCCTAAACCAAAGGACTTATGCACACATTTCAACATGTATTTAGTTCAGGTTGACCTCCTGAAGCCTAAATGAGCATTAATTTGACTACACAACTCATTCCTATGAAGGTACATTCAAAGTCACAAAACGTGCTCAACTAGGCCTGAAAGTGCATTTAAAGCAATAAAAACTCAAAATGAGTGTCACGCCTAAACCAAAGGACTTATGCACACATTTCAACATGTATTTAGTTCAGGTTGACATTCTGAAGCCTAAATGAGCATTAATTTGACTACACAACTTATTCCTATGAAGATACATTCAAAGTAAAAAAACGGGCTCAACTCGGACTGAAAGTGCATTTAAAGCAATAAAAACTGAAAATGAGTGTCACGCCTAAACCAAAGGACTTATGCACACATTTCAACATGTATTTAGTTCAGGTTGACCTCCTGAAGCCTAAATGAGCATTAATTTGACTACACAACTCATTCCTATGAAGGAACATTCAAAGTAAAAAAACGGGCTCAACTCGGACTGAAAGTACATTTAAAGCAATAAAAACTGAAAATGAGTGTCACGCCTAAACCAAAGGACTTATGCACACATTTCAACATGTATTTAGTTCAGGTTGCCCTCCTGAAGCCTAAATGAGCATTAATTTGACTACACAACTCATTCCTATGAAGGAACATTCAAAGTAAAAAAACTGGCTCAACTCGGACTGAAAGTACATTTAAAGCAATAAAAACTGAAAATGAGTGTCACGCCTAAATCAAAGGACTTATGCACACATTTCAACATGTATTTAGTTCAGGTTGACCTCCTGAAGCCTAAATGAGCATTAATTTGACTACACAACTCATTCCTATGAAGGTACATTCAAAGTCACAAAACGTGCTCAACTAGGCCTGAAAGTGCATTTAAAGCAATAAAAACTGAAAATGAGTGTCACGCCTAAACCAAAGGACTTATGCACACATTTCAACATGTATTTAGTTCAGGTTGACCTCCTGAAGCCTAAATGAGCATTAATTTGACTACACAACTCATTCCTATGAAGGTACATTCAAAGTCACAAAACGTGCTCAACTAGGCCTGAAAGTGCATTTAAAGCAATAAAAACTCAAAATGAGTGTCACGCCTAAACCAAAGGACTTATGCACACATTTCAACATGTATTTAGTTCAGGTTGACCTCCTGAAGCCTAAATCACCATTAATTTGACTACACAACTTATTCCTATGAAGATACATTCAAAGTAAAAAAACGGGCTCAACTCGGACTGAAAGTGCATTTAAAGCAATAATAACTGAAAATGAGTGTCACGCCTAAACCAAAGGACTTATGCACACATTCCAACATGTATTTAGTTCAGGTTGACCTCCTGAAGCCTAAATCACCATTAATTTGACTACACAACTCATTCCTATGAAGGTACATTCAAAGTAAAAAAACGGGCTCAACTCGGACTGAAAGTGCATTTAAAGCAATAAAAACTGAAAATGAGTGTCACGCCTAAACCAAAGGACTTATGCACACATTTCAACATGTATTTAGTTCAGGTTGACCTCCTGAAGCCTAAATGAGCATTAATTTGACTACACAACTCATTCCTATGAAGGTACATTCAAAGTCACAAAACGTGCTCAACTAGGCCTGAAAGTGCATTTAAAGCAATAAAAACTCAAAATGAGTGTCACGCCTAAACCAAAGGACTTATGCACACATTTCAACATGTATTTAGTTCAGGTTGACCTCCTGAAGCCTAAATCACCATTAATTTGACTACACAACTTATTCCTATGAAGATACATTCAAAGTAAAAAAACGGGCTCAACTCGGACTGAAAGTGCATTTAAAGCAATAATAACTGAAAATGAGTGTCACGCCTAAACCAAAGGACTTATGCACACATTCCAACATGTATTTAGTTCAGGTTGACCTCCTGAAGCCTAAATCACCATTAATTTGACTACACAACTCATTCCTATGAAGGTACATTCAAAGTAAAAAAACGGGCTCAACTCGGACTGAAAGTGCATTTAAAGCAATAAAAACTGAAAATGAGTGTCACGCCTAAACCAAAGGACTTATGCACACATTTCAACATGTATTTAGTTCAGGTTGACCTCCTGAAGCCTAAATGAGCATTAATTTGACTACACAACTCATTCCTATGAAGGTACATTCAAAGTCACAAAACGTGCTCAACTAGGCCTGAAAGTGCATTTAAAGCAATAAAAACTCAAAATGAGTGTCACGCCTAAACCAAAGGACTTATGCACACATTTCAACATGTATTTAGTTCAGGTTGACATTCTGAAGCCTAAATGAGCATTAATTTGACTACACAACTTATTCCTATGAAGATACATTCAAAGTAAAAAAACGGGCTCAACTCGGACTGAAAGTGCATTTAAAGCAATAAAAACTGAAAATGAGTGTCACAACTAAACCAAAGGACTTATGCACACATTTCAACATGTATTTAGTTCAGGTTGACCTCCTGAAGCCTAAATCACAATTAATTTGACTACGCAACTTATTCCTATGAAGATACATTCAAAGTAAAAAAACGGGCTCAACTCGGACTGAAAGTGCATTTAAAGCAATAAAAACTGAAAATGAGTGTCACGCCTAAACCAAAGGACTTATGCACACATTTCAACATGTATTTAGTTCAGGTTGACGTCCTGAAGCCTAAATGAGCATTAATTTGACTACACAACTTTTTCCTATGAAGATACATTCAAAGTAAAAAAACGTGCTCTACTCGGCCTGAAAATGCATTTAAAGCAATAAAAACTCAAAATGAGTGTCACGCCTAAACCAAAGGCCTTATGCACACATTTCAACATGTATTTAGTTCAGGTTGACCTCCTGAAGCCCAAATCACCATTAATTTGACTACACAACTTATTCCTATGAAGATACATTCAAAGTAAAAAAACTGGCTCAACTCGGACTGAAAGTACATTTAAAGCAATAAAAACTGAAAATGAGTGTCACGCCTAAACCAAAGGACTTATGCACACATTTCAACATGTATTTAGTTCAGGTTGACCTCCTGAAGCCTAAATGAGCATTAATTTGACTACATAACTCATTCCTATGAAGGTACATTCAAAGTCACAAAACGTGCTCAACTAGGCCTGAAAGTGCATTTAAAGCAATAAAAACTCAAAATGAGTGTCACGCCTAAACCAAAGGACTTATGCACACATTTCAACATGTATTTAGTTCAAGTTGACATTCTGAAGCCTAAATGAGCATTAATTTAACTACACAACTTATTCCTATGAAGATACATTCAAAGTAAAAAAACGGGCTCAACTCGGACTGAAAGTGCATTTAAAGCAATAAAAACTGAAAATGAGTGTCACGCCTAAACCAAAGGACTTATGCACACATTTCAACATGTATTTAGTTCAGGTTGACCTCCTGAAGCCTAAATGAGCATTAATCTGACTACACAACTCATTCCTATGAAGGTACATTCAAAGTCACAAAACGTGCTCAACTAGGCCTGAAAGTGCATTTAAAGCAATAAACACTCAAAATGAGTGTCACGCCTAAACCAAAGGACTTATGCACACATTTCAACATGTATTTAGTTCAGGTTGACATTCTGAAGCCTAAATGAGCATTAATTTGACTACACAACTTATTCCTATGAAGATACATTCAAAGTAAAAAAACGGGCTCAACTCGGACTGAAAGTGCATTTAAAGCAATAAAAACTGAAAATGAGTGTCACGCCTAAACCAAAGGACTTATGCACACATTTCAACATGTATTTAGTTCAGGTTGCCCTCCTGAAGCCTAAATGAGCATTAATTTGACTACACAACTCATTCCTATGAAGGAACATTCAAAGTAAAAAAACTGGCTCAACTCGGACTGAAAGTACATTTAAAGCAATAAAAACTGAAAATGAGTGTCACGCCTAAATCAAAGGACTTATGCACACATTTCAACATGTATTTAGTTCAGGTTGACCTCCTGAAGCCTAAATGAGCATTAATTTGACTACACAACTCATTCCTATGAAGGTACATTCAAAGTCACAAAACGTGCTCAACTAGGCCTGAAAGTGCATTTAAAGCAATAAAAACTCAAAATGAGTGTCACGCCTAAACCAAAGGACTTATGCACACATTTCAACATGTATTTAGTTCAGGTTGACCTCCTGAAGCCTAAATCACCATTAATTTGACTACACAACTTATTCCTATGAAGATACATTCAAAGTAAAAAAACGGGCTCAACTCGGACTGAAAGTGCATTTAAAGCAATAATAACTGAAAATGAGTGTCACGCCTAAACCAAAGGACTTATGCACACATTCCAACATGTATTTAGTTCAGGTTGACCTCCTGAAGCCTAAATCACCATTAATTTGACTACACAACTCATTCCTATGAAGGTACATTCAAAGTAAAAAAACGGGCTCAACTCGGACTGAAAGTGCATTTAAAGCAATAAAAACTGAAAATGAGTGTCACGCCTAAACCAAAGGACTTATGCACACATTTCAACATGTATTTAGTTCAGGTTGACCTCCTGAAGCCTAAATGAGCATTAATTTGACTACACAACTCATTCCTATGAAGGTACATTCAAAGTCACAAAACGTGCTCAACTAGGCCTGAAAGTGCATTTAAAGCAATAAAAACTCAAAATGAGTGTCACGCCTAAACCAAAGGACTTATGCACACATTTCAACATGTATTTAGTTCAGGTTGACATTCTGAAGCCTAAATGAGCATTAATTTGACTACACAACTTATTCCTATGAAGATACATTCAAAGTAAAAAAACGGGCTCAACTCGGACTGAAAGTGCATTTAAAGCAATAAAAACTGAAAATGAGTGTCACGCCTAAACCAAAGGACTTATGCACACATTTCAACATGTATTTAGTTCAGGTTGACCTCCTGAAGCCTAAATGAGCATTAATTTGACTACACAACTCATTCCTATGAAGGAACATTCAAAGTAAAAAAACGGGCTCAACTCGGACTGAAAGTACATTTAAAGCAATAAAAACTGAAAATGAGTGTCACGCCTAAACCAAAGGACTTATGCACACATTTCAACATGTATTTAGTTCAGGTTGCCCTCCTGAAGCCTAAATGAGCATTAATTTGACTACACAACTCATTCCTATGAAGGAACATTCAAAGTAAAAAAACTGGCTCAACTCGGACTGAAAGTACATTTAAAGCAATAAAAACTGAAAATGAGTGTCACGCCTAAATCAAAGGACTTATGCACACATTTCAACATGTATTTAGTTCAGGTTGACCTCCTGAAGCCTAAATGAGCATTAATTTGACTACACAACTCATTCCTATGAAGGTACATTCAAAGTCACAAAACGTGCTCAACTAGGCCTGAAAGTGCATTTAAAGCAATAAAAACTCAAAATGAGTGTCACGCCTAAACCAAAGGACTTATGCACACATTTCAACATGTATTTAGTTCAGGTTGACCTCCTGAAGCCTAAATCACCATTAATTTGACTACACAACTTATTCCTATGAAGATACATTCAAAGTAAAAAAACGGGCTCAACTCGGACTGAAAGTGCATTTAAAGCAATAATAACTGAAAATGAGTGTCACGCCTAAACCAAAGGACTTATGCACACATTCCAACATGTATTTAGTTCAGGTTGACCTCCTGAAGCCTAAATCACCATTAATTTGACTACACAACTCATTCCTATGAAGGTACATTCAAAGTAAAAAAACGGGCTCAACTCGGACTGAAAGTGCATTTAAAGCAATAAAAACTGAAAATGAGTGTCACGCCTAAACCAAAGGACTTATGCACACATTTCAACATGTATTTAGTTCAGGTTGACCTCCTGAAGCCTAAATGAGCATTAATTTGACTACACAACTCATTCCTATGAAGGTACATTCAAAGTCACAAAACGTGCTCAACTAGGCCTGAAAGTGCATTTAAAGCAATAAAAACTCAAAATGAGTGTCACGCCTAAACCAAAGGACTTATGCACACATTTCAACATGTATTTAGTTCAGGTTGACCTCCTGAAGCCTAAATCACCATTAATTTGACTACACAACTTATTCCTATGAAGATACATTCAAAGTAAAAAAACGGGCTCAACTCGGACTGAAAGTGCATTTAAAGCAATAATAACTGAAAATGAGTGTCACGCCTAAACCAAAGGACTTATGCACACATTCCAACATGTATTTAGTTCAGGTTGACCTCCTGAAGCCTAAATCACCATTAATTTGACTACACAACTCATTCCTATGAAGGTACATTCAAAGTAAAAAAACGGGCTCAACTCGGACTGAAAGTGCATTTAAAGCAATAAAAACTGAAAATGAGTGTCACGCCTAAACCAAAGGACTTATGCACACATTTCAACATGTATTTAGTTCAGGTTGACCTCCTGAAGCCTAAATGAGCATTAATTTGACTACACAACTCATTCCTATGAAGGTACATTCAAAGTCACAAAACGTGCTCAACTAGGCCTGAAAGTGCATTTAAAGCAATAAAAACTCAAAATGAGTGTCACGCCTAAACCAAAGGACTTATGCACACATTTCAACATGTATTTAGTTCAGGTTGACCTCCTGAAGCCTAAATCACCATTAATTTGACTACACAACTTATTCCTATGAAGATACATTCAAAGTAAAAAAACGGGCTCAACTCGGACTGAAAGTGCATTTAAAGCAATAAAAACTGAAAATGAGTGTCACGCCTAAACCAAAGGACTTATGCACACATTTCAACATGTATTTAGTTCAGGTTGACCTCCTGAAGCCTAAATCACCATTAATTTGACTACACAACTCATTCCTATGAAGGTACATTCAAAGTAAAAAAACGGGCTCAACTCGGACTGAAAGTGCATTTAAAGCAATAAAAACTGAAAATGAGTGTCACGCCTAAACCAAAGGACTTATGCACACATTTCAACATGTATTTAGTTCAGGTTGACCTCCTGAAGCCTAAATGAGCATTAATTTGACTACACAACTCATTCCTATGAAGGTACATTCAAAGTCACAAAACGTGCTCAACTAGGCCTGAAAGTGCATTTAAAGCAATAAAAACTCAAAATGAGTGTCACGCCTAAACCAAATGACTTATGCACACATTTCAACATGTATCTAGTTCAGGTTGACCTCCTGAAGCCTAAATCACCATTAATTTGACTACACAACTTATTCCTATGAAGATACATTCAAAGTAAAAAAACGGGCTCAACTCGGATTGAAAGTGCATTTAAAGCAATAAAAACTGAAAATGAGTGTCACGCCTAAACCAAAGGATTTATGCACACATTTCAACATGTATTTAGTTCAGGTTGACCTCCTGAAGCCTAAATCACCATTAATTTGACTACACAACTCATTCCTATGAAGGTACATTCAAAGTAAAAAAACGGGCTCAACTCGGACTGAAAGTGCATTTAAAGCAATAAAAACTGAAAATGAGTGTCACGCCTAAACCAAAGGACTTATGCACACATTTCAACATGTATTTAGTTCAGGTTGACCTCCTGAAGCCTAAATGAGCATTAATTTGACTACACAACTCATTCCTATGAAGGTACATTCAAAGTCACAAAACGTGCTCAACTAGGCCTGAAAGTGCATTTAAAGCAATAAAAACTCAAAATGAGTGTCACGCCTAAACCAAAGGACTTATGCCGACATTTCAACATGTATTTAGTTCAGGTTGACATTCTGAAGCCTAAATGAGCATTAATTTGACTACACAACTTATTCCTATGAAGATACATTCAAAGTAAAAAAACGGGCTCAACTCGGACTGAAAGTGCATTTAAAGCAATAAAAACTGAAAATGAGTGTCACGCCTAAACCAAAGGACTTATGCACACATTTCAACATGTATTTAGTTCAGGTTGACCTCCTGAAGCCTAAATGAGCATTAATTTGACTACACAACTCATTCCTATGAAGGTACATTCAAAGTCACAAAACGTGCTCAACTAGGCCTGAAAGTGCATTTAAAGCAATAAAAACTCAAAATGAGTGTCTGTCACGATCTGCCCGAAGCGATAATGATCGCTCCGTGCAGAACGAAAAAATAGAGGATTGGATCCCCGGAAAACAGACAACGAAAGAACTTTCTCAAAGCAAAGAGTGTCTTTAATGACAAAAACAGAAAGAGCCCGACAGGGAAAAAACGGAAACACAAAACGCTGGTCAAATAAGGACCAGGGAAGAAATAAGGAAACAACTGAAAACGCTCGCTGAAAAACAAAGTGCGAGGAGCTACTGATTAGGCAATATCTAAGTATTCAATTTAGTGACTAACGCGAATGGCAAGAGTAAAGGCCGCAAGGCAAGAAGGCAACGAGTAATCTACAAATAGAGGAGTTAGCACGAGAGATCAATGGCACGGTGAGGAATTCTCCGGCAGTGGGAGAACTGCCGGAGTCTCATTAATATAGGAGGGTAATCAGCCCGAAATTACGGACAGGTGCGCAGATGGCGGGTGAGAAAACCCGCCACCTGCTGGCGGACACGCGACGTGACAGTACCCCCCCCTCAACGGACGCCTCCCGGCGGACTACCCGGCTTGGATGGATGTGTAGCGTGGAAGTCGCGCAAAAGGGATGGATCAAGGATCCAGGAGCGAGGCACCCACTGCCGCTCCTCAGGCCCGTAGCCCTCCCAGTCGACCAGATACTGGAACCCCTTTCCCCTGCGCCGAGAGTCCAGGATGGCACGAACCGTGTACACCGGGTCACCGTCGACGACCCTCGGAGGGGGCGGCGGCGTGGGAGGAGGAGCCAAGTCACTGGAAGACACGGGTTTGAGTAGGGAGACGTGGAAGACGGGGTGAACCTTCATGGTGGGCGGCAGCCGGAGCCTGACTGCAGACGGACTGATGACGGCCTCGACCTCGAACGGTCCAGTAAATCGGGGTCCCAGTTTCGCAGACGTGCCGGCCAGCCGAAGATCCCTAGTCGCCAGCCACACCTTCTGTCCTACCACGTATGAAGGAGCCGGGCGCCGGCGACGATCCGCGATCCGCTGGTTCCTGGCCGCCGTGCGGGACAACGCAGCCCGGGCCTCCTTCCACACGCGATGGGCCCGCTTGAGGTGGTGCTGCACAGAGGGGACCTCCACCTGCCCCTCCTGGGACGGGAACAGCGGCGGCTGGTACCCGTAGGCGGCCATGAAGGGGGACCTACCAGTGGCAGAAGAGACGAGGGTGTTGTGCGCGTACTCCACCCAGGGTAAGTGGTCGACCCAGGATGAGGGACGGTGAAGGCACACACAGCGGAGGGCCGCCCCCAGATCCTGGTTGGCACGCTCGGCTTGTCCATTGGACTGGGGGTGGTACCCCGAGGTCAGACTGGCCGTGGCCCCGAGGGACCGGCAGAACTGCTTCCAGACGCGGGATACGAACTGGGGCCCCCGGTCCGAGACAATGTCCAGTGGAATGCCGTGGAGACGGAAGACGTGTTCGACAAGGAGGTCGGCGGTCTCCAGCGCCGACGGCAACCTGGACAAAGGAACAAAATGAGCCGCCTTGGAGAAGCGGTCCACGATCGTGAGTACGACAGTTCGACCCCGGGAAGGCGGGAGACCCGTGACGAAGTCCAGGGCGATGTGGGACCACGGGCGAGGAGGAATGGGCAACGGCTGGAGCAGTCCCGCCGGCGGCTGATGGGACGACTTGCCGCAGGCGCAGGAGGTGCAGGCCTTGACGAACTCCGTCACGTCGTTGCGGAGCTCCGGCCACCAGAAACGCTGGGCGACGAGTTGCACAGTCCGGTTCACCCCGGGATGACACGCCACCTTGGACCCATGTCCCCACTGCAGAACTTCAGATCGTAAGGGAGGAGGTACGAATAGCCTCCCTGCTGGGCACTCCGTCGGCACCTGAACCCCCTCCAGGGCTGCCTGGATCCGCTGCTCAACCTCCCACTGAACGGCCCCCACGACGCACCGGGCCGGGAGGATGGTCTCCGGGGATCGATCCCTCCCCGCAGGCTCGTGGAGACGGGAGAGGGCGTCGGGCTTGGTGTTCTTAGACCCGGGAGAGTAGGTGAGGGTGAAGTCGAACCTGGTAAGGAAGAGGGCCCACCGGGCCTGACGGGCGTTCAGTCTTTTGGCGGAGCGGAGGTAGGCGAGGTTCTTATGATCCGTGTAGACCGTAAAGGGTTCCTTTGCCCCCTCGAGCCAGTGCCGCCACTCCTGCAAGGCGGTCACAACTGCCAACAGTTCACGGTTGCCCACGTCGTAATTGGACTCAGCGGCACTGAGTCGACGGGAGAAGAAGGCGCAGGGGTGCAACTTCTGGTCGACCGGAGAGCGCTGGGACAGCACAGCCCCCACCCCCGAATCCGAGGCGTCCACCTCCACGATAAAGGGGAGATCAGGATCAGGGTGCTGTAGTACGGGGGGACTGGTGAACGCCGCCTTCAGGTTTGCGAACGCCGCATCCGCGGTCGAATCCCACTTAAATGGGGTTTTGATGGACGTAAGGCGGGTTAAGGGGAGCGCCTTCTGACTATAACCGCGGATAAAGCGTCGGTAGAAGTTGGCGAACCCCAGAAAGCGCTGCAGTTCCTTGCGATTGGACGGAACCGGCCAGTTAGTGACTGCACGCGTCTTAATGGGGTCCGCCCTTAACCTGCCCTGTTCAATAATGAACCCTAGGAAGGAGATGACGGGGACATGGAATTCACACTTTTCTGCCTTGACGAAGAGCCGGTTCTCCAGTAGACGTTGTAGCACCAGCCTAACGTGTTGCTGGTGCTCGTGTAGTGACTGGGAAAAAATTAAAATATCGTCAAGGTAAACGAAACAAAAGATGTTTATCATGTCCCTTAGCACATCATTAATTAGATTTTGAAAAACGGCAGGGGCGTTGGTGAGCCCAAAAGGCATAACCAGGTATTCAAAATGACCCAGAGGGGTCTTAAAAGCCGTCTTCCACTCGTCACCCTCCCGGATGCGAATCAAGTGGTAAGCGCTGCGCAAGTCTAATTTGGAGAAAATGGTGGCTGACTGCAATGGGGCGAAGGCGGAGTCCAGCAAGGGTAGCGGGTATCTATTCTTAATTGTTATTTCGTTTAATCCCCGATAGTCTACGCAGGGTCGCAGGGTCTTGTCTTTCTTCCCTACGAAGAAAAAACCCGCCCCTAACGGTGAACGCGATGGTCTAATAAGACCTGCGGCGAGCGAGCTGTTGATGTACTCCGTCAATGCCTCGCGCTCGGGTTGGGACACCTGATACAGCCGCGAGGTCGGCAACGGAGCGCCCGCCTGCAGGTCTATAGCACAATCGTAGGGGCGGTGTGGGGGCAAAGAGTGGGCACGATCCTCGCTGAACACCTCCTTTAGATCCCGATAGCAATCCGGCACTCCGTCAAGGCAGATCTCCTCGGGGGGCGTGACACGTTCATGCTTCCCGACGGCCGATTGAAGACAGTGCTGGTAACAATATGGGCTCCAGCTGTCTATCGCTGGGCGCGCCCAGGAAATCACGGGATTGTGTGTCTTCAGCCAGGGTAACCCGAGAACGATCGGGGCATTGCGAGACGGCATTAGGTAAAAACGGCGATGTTCGACATGGTTGCCGGACAGTAGAAGTTTCAACGGCTCCGTCCTATGCGTAACTACCGCCAGGAGGCGCCCATCAAGATCACAAACCCGCTTCCTATCTATCAACCTCTCCACGGAACAACCCAGCTCGGATGCGAGATCGGTGTCCATTATACAGTCATCAGCCCCCGAGTCAACCAGAGCCCGAACCCGCCACGACCGGGACCCCGTTAGTATCTCCCCCTCGAGTTCGAGTCTGTTGGGGTGTCCAGGCCGCGAGTCGACTCGCCTAGACTCGAAGGGGGGCGCGCGCGGTCGTGACTCACAGCACTCCTGGTGGGCGGGGGGTGACGACCCCGGATGGCTGGTTGCGGCGTGAGGAGATGGTGGAACGCCGTCAGTCGTCGCTCGGTCGCTGAAACGACGCTTTCTTTCCTCCGCACCAGCGTCCCTGCCTCCCAGCTGCACCTGTTCCTCCGTGGGTGTTCGTCGGAACTGGGACCGATCACCTCCACGCTCCCGGCTTCGCTCCCTCAGGCGATTGTCCATGAGGAGGGAGAGGTCGATTAATTCCTCCAGGTTGGTGCTGTGGTCGCGGGTCGCCAGCTCGTCCTTGAGTTGAGGGTGTAGCCCGCGGCGAAACAGGCCACACAGCGCCCGATCATCGTATCCACTCTGGGCGGCCAGGATCCGGAACTCGATGGAGTAATCCGCTACCGATCGCTCTCCCTGGCGGAGGGCGAGTAGCCGGCCCTCTGCCTCTCTGCCTCGCACGGGATGATGGAACACCCGGCGGAACGCAGCCACGAAGTCGGGGAACGAGGTACGGAGATTCGGCTTGGCGTCACTGGTCGCAATCGCCCACGATGCCGCCGGACCTGTTAACAGACTCATGACATAAGCCACCTTGGCGGCGTCATTAGCATAGGCAGAAGGCTGTAGGTCGAATATGAGAGAGCACAGGTGGAGGAAGTGTCCACACTGCCCGTGCTCGCCCCCGTAGCGAGGGGGGTGTGGAAGCGATGGCTCCCTCGTCATAACGGGATATGAGGAGGGCGCTTCGGGAATAATAGAATGAACCCCGGGGGGAGATGGTCTCCGCTCTTCCACCCGGACCAACCGAGGTTCTAAATCATCGGACCGATGAGCCAGCATGGAGACCGCGCCACGGAGTTCCCTAATGGCTTGGCCCTGCTGACTCATCTGTTGCTCTTGTCGGGAAAGAGCGGAAAAAATTTTTTCGATGTCTGCGGGATCCATGGTGGCCGGAGAATTCTGTCACGATCTGCCCGAAGCGATAATGATCGCTCCGTGCAGAACGAAAAAATAGAGGATTGGATCCCCGGAAAACAGACAACGAAAGAACTTTCTCAAAGCAAAGAGTGTCTTTAATGACAAAAACAGAAAGAGCCCGACAGGGAAAAAACGGAAACACAAAACGCTGGTCAAATAAGGACCAGGGAAGAAATAAGGAAACAACTGAAAACGCTCGCTGAAAAACAAAGTGCGAGGAGCTACTGATTAGGCAATATCTAAGTATTCAATTTAGTGACTAACGCGAATGGCAAGAGTAAAGGCCGCAAGGCAAGAAGGCAACGAGTAATCTACAAATAGAGGAGTTAGCACGAGAGATCAATGGCACGGTGAGGAATTCTCCGGCAGTGGGAGAACTGCCGGAGACTCATTAATATAGGAGGGTAATCAGCCCGAAATTACGGACAGGTGCGCAGATGGCGGGTGAGAAAACCCGCCACCTGCTGGCGGACACGCGACGTGACAGTGTCACGCCTAAACCAAAGGACTTATGCACACATTTCAACATGTATTTAGTTCAGGTTGACCTCCTGAAGCCTAAATCACCATTAATTTGACTACACAACTTATTCCTATGAAGATACATTCAAAGTAAAAAAACGGGCTCAACTCGGACTGAAAGTGCATTTAAAGCAATAAAAACTGAAAATGAGTGTCACGCCTAAACCAAAGGACTTATGCACACATTTCAACATGTATTTAGTTCAGGTTGACCTCCTGAAGCCTAAATCACCATTAATTTGACTACACAACTCATTCCTATGAAGGTACATTCAAAGTAAAAAAACGGGCTCAACTCGGACTGAAAGTGCATTTAAAGCAATAAAAACTGAAAATGAGTGTCACGCCTAAACCAAAGGACTTATGCACACATTTCAACATGTATTTAGTTCAGGTTGACCTCCTGAAGCCTAAATGAGCATTAATTTGACTACACAACTCATTCCTATGAAGGTACATTCAAAGTCACAAAACGTGCTCAACTAGGCCTGAAAGTGCATTTAAAGCAATAAAAACTCAAAATGAGTGTCACGCCTAAACCAAATGACTTATGCACACATTTCAACATGTATCTAGTTCAGGTTGACCTCCTGAAGCCTAAATCACCATTAATTTGACTACACAACTTATTCCTATGAAGGTACATTCAAAGTAAAAAAACGGGCTCAACTCGGACTGAAAGTGCATTTAAAGCAATAATAACTGAAAATGAGTGTCACGCCTAAACCAAAGGACTTATGCACACATTCCAACATGTATTTAGTTCAGGTTGACCTCCTGAAGCCTAAATCACCATTAATTTGACTACACAACTCATTCCTATGAAGGTACATTCAAAGTAAAAAAACGGGCTCAACTCGGACTGAAAGTGCATTTAAAGCAATAAAAACTGAAAATGAGTGTCACGCCTAAACCAAAGGACTTATGCACACATTTCAACATGTATTTAGTTCAGGTTGACCTCCTGAAGCCTAAATGAGCATGAATTTGACTACACAACTCATTCCTATGAAGGTACATTCAAAGTCACAAAACGTGCTCAACTAGGCCTGAAAGTGCATTTAAAGCAATAAAAACTCAAAATGAGTGTCACGCCTAAACCAAAGGACTTATGCACACATTTCAACATGTATTTAGTTCAGGTTGACATTCTGAAGCCTAAATGAGCATTAATTTGACTACACAACTTATTCCTATGAAGATACATTCAAAGTAAAAAAACGGACTCAACTCGGACTGAAAGTGCATTTAAAGCAATAAAAACTGAAAATGAGTGTCACGCCTAAACCAAAGGACTTATGCACACATTTCAACATGTATTTAGTTCAGGTTGACCTCCTGAAGCCTAAATCACCATTAATTTGACTACACAACTTATTCCTATGGAGATACATTCAAAGTAAAAAAACGGGCTCAACTCGGACTGAAAGTGCATTTAAAGCAATAAAAACTGAAAATGAGTGTCACGCCTAAACCAAATGACTTATGCACACATTTCAACATGTATTTAGTTCAGGTTGACCTCCTGAAGCCTAAATCACCATTAATTTGACTACACAACTTATTCCTATGAAGATACATTCAAAGTAAAAAAACGGGCTCAACTCGGACTGAAAGTGCATTTAAAGCAATAAAAACTGAAAATGAGTGTCACGCCTAAACCAAAGGACTTATGCACACATTTCAACATGTATTTAGTTCAGGTTGACCTCCTGAAGCCTAAATCACCATTAATTTGACTACACAACTCATTCCTATGAAGGTACATTCAAAGTAAAAAAACGGGCTCAACTCGGACTGAAAGTGCATTTAAAGCAATAAAAACTGAAAATGAGTGTCACGCCTAAACCAAAGGACTTATGCACACATTTCAACATGTATTTAGTTCAGGTTGACCTCCTGAAGCCTAAATGAGCATTAATTTGACTACACAACTCATTCCTATGAAGGTACATTCAAAGTCACAAAACGTGCTCAACTAGGCCTGAAAGTGCATTTAAAGCAATAAAAACTCAAAATGAGTGTCACGCCTAAACCAAATGACTTATGCACACATTTCAACATGTATCTAGTTCAGGTTGACCTCCTGAAGCCTAAATCACCATTAATTTGACTACACAACTTATTCCTATGAAGATACATTCAAAGTAAAAAAACGGGCTCAACTCGGACTGAAAGTGCATTTAAAGCAATAAAAACTGAAAATGAGTGTCACGCCTAAACCAAAGGATTTATGCACACATTTCAACATGTATTTAGTTCAGGTTGACCTCCTGAAGCCTAAATCACCATTAATTTGACTACACAACTCATTCCTATGAAGGTACATTCAAAGTAAAAAAACGGGCTCAACTCGGACTGAAAGTGCATTTAAAGCAATAAAAACTGAAAATGAGTGTCACGCCTAAACCAAAGGACTTATGCACACATTTCAACATGTATTTAGTTCAGGTTGACCTCCTGAAGCCTAAATGAGCATTAATTTGACTACACAACTCATTCCTATGAAGGTACATTCAAAGTCACAAAACGTGCTCAACTAGGCCTGAAAGTGCATTTAAAGCAATAAAAACTCAAAATGAGTGTCACGCCTAAACCAAAGGACTTATGCAGACATTTCAACATGTATTTAGTTCGGGTTGACATTCTGAAGCCTAAATGAGCATTAATTTGACTACACAACTTATTCCTATGAAGATACATTCAAAGTAAAAAAACGGGCTCAACTCGGACTGAAAGTGCATTTAAAGCAATAAAAACTGAAAATGAGTGTCACGCCTAAACCAAAGGACTTATGCACACATTTCAACATGTATTTAGTTCAGGTTGACATCCTGAAGCCTAAATGAGCATTAATTTGACTACACAACTCATTCCTATGAAGGTACATTCAAAGTCACAAAACGTGCTCAACTAGGCCTGAAAGTGCATTTAAAGCAATAAAAACTCAAAATGAGTGTCACGCCTAAACCAAAGGACTTATGCCGACATTTCAACATGTATTTAGTTCAGGTTGACATTCTGAAGCCTAAATGAGCATTAATTTGACTACACAACTTATTCCTATGAAGATACATTCAAAGTAAAAAAACGGGCTCAACTCGGACTGAAAGTGCATTTAAAGCAATAAAAACTGAAAATGAGTGTCACGCCTAAACCAAAGGACTTATGCACACATTTCAACATGTATTTAGTTCAGGTTGACCTCCTGAAGCCTAAATGAGCATTAATTTGACTACACAACTCATTCCTATGAAGGTACATTCAAAGTCACAAAACGTGCTCAACTAGGCCTGAAAGTGCATTTAAAGCAATAAAAACTCAAAATGAGTGTCACGCCTAAACCAAAGGACTTATGCACACATTTCAACATGTATTTAGTTCAGGTTGACCTCCTGAAGCCTAAATCACCATTAATTTGACTACACAACTTATTCCTATGAAGATACATTCAAAGTAAAAAAACGGGCTCAACTCGGACTGAAAGTGCATTTAAAGCAATAAAAACTGAAAATGAGTGTCACGCCTAAACCAAAGGACTTATGCACACATTTCAACATGTATTTAGTTCAGGTTGACCTCCTGAAGCCTAAATCACCATTAATTTGACTACACAACTCATTCCTATGAAGGTACATTCAAAGTAAAAAAACGGGCTCAACTCGGACTGAAAGTGCATTTAAAGCAATAAAAACTGAAAATGAGTGTCACGCCTAAACCAAAGGACTTATGCACACATTTCAACATGTATTTAGTTCAGGTTGACCTCCTGAAGCCTAAATGAGCATTAATTTGACTACACAACTCATTCCTATGAAGGTACATTCAAAGTCACAAAACGTGCTCAACTAGGCCTGAAAGTGCATTTAAAGCAATAAAAACTCAAAATGAGTGTCACGCCTAAACCAAATGACTTATGCACACATTTCAACATGTATCTAGTTCAGGTTGACCTCCTGAAGCCTAAATCACCATTAATTTGACTACACAACTTATTCCTATGAAGATACATTCAAAGTAAAAAAACGGGCTCAACTCGGATTGAAAGTGCATTTAAAGCAATAAAAACTGAAAATGAGTGTCACGCCTAAACCAAAGGATTTATGCACACATTTCAACATGTATTTAGTTCAGGTTGACCTCCTGAAGCCTAAATCACCATTAATTTGACTACACAACTCATTCCTATGAAGGTACATTCAAAGTAAAAAAACGGGCTCAACTCGGACTGAAAGTGCATTTAAAGCAATAAAAACTGAAAATGAGTGTCACGCCTAAACCAAAGGACTTATGCACACATTTCAACATGTATTTAGTTCAGGTTGACCTCCTGAAGCCTAAATGAGCATTAATTTGACTACACAACTCATTCCTATGAAGGTACATTCAAAGTCACAAAACGTGCTCAACTAGGCCTGAAAGTGCATTTAAAGCAATAAAAACTCAAAATGAGTGTCACGCCTAAACCAAAGGACTTATGCCGACATTTCAACATGTATTTAGTTCAGGTTGACATTCTGAAGCCTAAATGAGCATTAATTTGACTACACAACTTATTCCTATGAAGATACATTCAAAGTAAAAAAACGGGCTCAACTCGGACTGAAAGTGCATTTAAAGCAATAAAAACTGAAAATGAGTGTCACGCCTAAACCAAAGGACTTATGCACACATTTCAACATGTATTTAGTTCAGGTTGACCTCCTGAAGCCTAAATGAGCATTAATTTGACTACACAACTCATTCCTATGAAGGTACATTCAAAGTCACAAAACGTGCTCAACTAGGCCTGAAAGTGCATTTAAAGCAATAAAAACTCAAAATGAGTGTCACGCCTAAACCAAAGGACTTATGCACACATTTCAACATGTATTTAGTTCAGGTTGACCTCCTGAAGCCTAAATCACCATTAATTTGACTACACAACTTATTCCTATGAAGATACATTCAAAGTAAAAAAACGGGCTCAACTCGGACTGAAAGTGCATTTAAAGCAATAAAAACTGAAAATGAGTGTCACGCCTAAACCAAAGGATTTATGCACACATTTCAACATGTATTTAGTTCAGGTTGACCTCCTGAAGCCTAAATCACCATTAATTTGACTACACAACTCATTCCTATGAAGGTACATTCAAAGTAAAAAAACGGGCTCAACTCGGACTGAAAGTGCATTTAAAGCAATAAAAACTGAAAATGAGTGTCACGCCTAAACCAAAGGACTTATGCACACATTTCAACATGTATTTAGTTCAGGTTGACCTCCTGAAGCCTAAATGAGCATTAATTTGACTACACAACTCATTCCTATGAAGGTACATTCAAAGTCACAAAACGTGCTCAACTAGGCCTGAAAGTGCATTTAAAGCAATAAAAACTCAAAATGAGTGTCACGCTAAACCAAAGGACTTATGCAGACATTTCAACATGTATTTAGTTCGGGTTGACATTCTGAAGCCTAAATGAGCATTAATTTGACTACACAACTTATTCCTATGAAGATACATTCAAAGTAAAAAAACGGGCTCAACTCGGACTGAAAGTGCATTTAAAGCAATAAAAACTGAAAATGAGTGTCACGCCTAAACCAAAGGACTTATGCACACATTTCAACATGTATTTAGTTCAGGTTGACATCCTGAAGCCTAAATGAGCATTAATTTGACTACACAACTCATTCCTATGAAGGTACATTCAAAGTCACAAAACGTGCTCAACTAGGCCTGAAAGTGCATTTAAAGCAATAAAAACTCAAAATGAGTGTCACGCCTAAACCAAATGACTTATGCACACATTTCAACATGTATCTAGTTCAGGTTGACCTCCTGAAGCCTAAATCACCATTAATTTGACTACACAACTTATTCCTATGAAGATACATTCAAAGTAAAAAAACGGGCTCAACTCGGACTGAAAGTGCATTTAAAGCAATAAAAACTCAAAATGAGTGTCACGCCTAAACCAAATGACTTATGCACACATTTCAACATGTATCTAGTTCAGGTTGACCTCCTGAAGCCTAAATCACCATTAATTTGACTACACAACTTATTCCTATGAAGATACATTCAAAGTAAAAAAACGGGCTCAACTCGGACTGAAAGTGCATTTAAAGCAATAAAAACTGAAAATGAGTGTCACGCCTAAACCAAAGGATTTATGCACACATTTCAACATGTATTTAGTTCAGGTTGACCTCCTGAAGCCTAAATCACCATTAATTTGACTACACAACTCATTCCTATGAAGGTACATTCAAAGTAAAAAAACGGGCTCAACTCGGACTGAAAGTGCATTTAAAGCAATAAAAACTGAAAATGAGTGTCACGCCTAAACCAAAGGACTTATGCACACATTTCAACATGTATTTAGTTCAGGTTGACCTCCTGAAGCCTAAATGAGCATTAATTTGACTACACAACTCATTCCTATGAAGGTACATTCAAAGTCACAAAACGTGCTCAACTAGGCCTGAAAGTGCATTTAAAGCAATAAAAACTCAAAATGAGTGTCACGCTAAACCAAAGGACTTATGCAGACATTTCAACATGTATTTAGTTCGGGTTGACATTCTGAAGCCTAAATGAGCATTAATTTGACTACACAACTTATTCCTATGAAGATACATTCAAAGTAAAAAAACGGGCTCAACTCGGACTGAAAGTGCATTTAAAGCAATAAAAACTGAAAATGAGTGTCACGCCTAAACCAAAGGACTTATGCACACATTTCAACATGTATTTAGTTCAGGTTGACATCCTGAAGCCTAAATGAGCATTAATTTGACTACACAACTCATTCCTATGAAGGTACATTCAAAGTCACAAAACGTGCTCAACTAGGCCTGAAAGTGCATTTAAAGCAATAAAAACTCAAAATGAGTGTCACGCCTAAACCAAATGACTTATGCACACATTTCAACATGTATCTAGTTCAGGTTGACCTCCTGAAGCCTAAATCACCATTAATTTGACTACACAACTTATTCCTATGAAGATACATTCAAAGTAAAAAAACGGGCTCAACTCGGACTGAAAGTGCATTTAAAGCAATAAAAACTGAAAATGAGTGTCACGCCTAAACCAAAGGATTTATGCACACATTTCAACATGTATTTAGTTCAGGTTTACCTCCTGAAGCCTAAATCACCATTAATTTGACTACACAACTCATTCCTATGAAGGTACATTCAAAGTAAAAAAACGGGCTCAACTCGGACTGAAAGTGCATTTAAAGCAATAAAAACTGAAAATGAGTGTCACGCCTAAACCAAAGGACTTATGCACACATTTCAACATGTATTTAGTTCAGGTTGACCTCCTGAAGCCTAAATGAGCATTAATTTGACTACACAACTCATTCCTATGAAGGTACATTCAAAGTCACAAAACGTGCTCAACTAGGCCTGAAAGTGCATTTAAAGCAATAAAAACTCAAAATGAGTGTCACGCCTAAACCAAAGGACTTATGCCGACATTTCAACATGTATTTAGTTCAGGTTGACATTCTGAAGCCTAAATGAGCATTAATTTGACTACACAACTTATTCCTATGAAGATACATTCAAAGTAAAAAAACGGGCTCAACTCGGACTGAAAGTGCATTTAAAGCAATAAAAACTGAAAATGAGTGTCACGCCTAAACCAAAGGACTTATGCACACATTTCAACATGTATTTAGTTCAGGTTGACCTCCTGAAGCCTAAATGAGCATTAATTTGACTACACAACTCATTCCTATGAAGGTACATTCAAAGTCACAAAACGTGCTCAACTAGGCCTGAAAGTGCATTTAAAGCAATAAAAACTCAGAATGAGTGTCACGCCTAAACCAAAGGACTTATGCACACATTTCAACATGTATTTAGTTCAGGTTGACCTCCTGAAGCCTAAATCACCATTAATTTGACTACACAACTTATTCCTATGAAGATACATTCAAAGTAAAAAAACGGGCTCAACTCGGACTGAAAGTGCATTTAAAGCAATAAAAACTGAAAATGAGTGTCACGCCTAAACCAAAGGACTTATGCACACATTTCAACATGTATTTAGTTCAGGTTGACCTCCTGAAGCCTAAATCACCATTAATTTGACTACACAACTCATTCCTATGAAGGTACATTCAAAGTAAAAAAACGGGCTCAACTCGGACTGAAAGTGCATTTAAAGCAATAAAAACTGAAAATGAGTGTCACGCCTAAACCAAAGGACTTATGCACACATTTCAACATGTATTTAGTTCAGGTTGACCTCCTGAAGCCTAAATGAGCATTAATTTGACTACACAACTCATTCCTATGAAGGTACATTCAAAGTCACAAAACGTGCTCAACTAGGCCTGAAAGTGCATTTAAAGCAATAAAAACTCAAAATGAGTGTCACGCCTAAACCAAATGACTTATGCACACATTTCAACATGTATCTAGTTCAGGTTGACCTCCTGAAGCCTAAATCACCATTAATTTGACTACACAACTTATTCCTATGAAGATACATTCAAAGTAAAAAAACGGGCTCAACTCGGACTGAAAGTGCATTTAAAGCAATAAAAACTGAAAATGAGTGTCACGCCTAAACCAAAGGATTTATGCACACATTTCAACATGTATTTAGTTCAGGTTGACCTCCTGAAGCCTAAATCACCATTAATTTGACTACACAACTCATTCCTATGAAGGTACATTCAAAGTAAAAAAACGGGCTCAACTCGGACTGAAAGTGCATTTAAAGCAATAAAAACTGAAAATGAGTGTCACGCCTAAACCAAAGGACTTATGCACACATTTCAACATGTATTTAGTTCAGGTTGACCTCCTGAAGCCTAAATGAGCATTAATTTGACTACACAACTCATTCCTATGAAGGTACATTCAAAGTCACAAAACGTGCTCAACTAGGCCTGAAAGTGCATTTAAAGCAATAAAAACTCAAAATGAGTGTCACGCTAAACCAAAGGACTTATGCAGACATTTCAACATGTATTTAGTTCGGGTTGACATTCTGAAGCCTAAATGAGCATTAATTTGACTACACAACTTATTCCTATGAAGATACATTCAAAGTAAAAAAACGGGCTCAACTCGGACTGAAAGTGCATTTAAAGCAATAAAAACTGAAAATGAGTGTCACGCCTAAACCAAAGGACTTATGCACACATTTCAACATGTATTTAGTTCAGGTTGACATCCTGAAGCCTAAATGAGCATTAATTTGACTACACAAATCATTCCTATGAAGGAACATTCAAAGTAAAAAAACGGGCTCAACTCGGACTGAAAGTGCATTTAAAGCAATAAAAACTGAAAATGAGTGTCACGCCTATACCAAAGGACTTATGCACACATTTCAACATGTATTTAGTTCAGGTTGACCTCCTGAAGCCTAAATGAGCATTAATTTGACTACACAACTCATTCCAATGAAGGTACATTCAAAGTCACAAAACGTGCTCAACTAGGCCTGAAAGTGCATTTAAAGCAATAAAAACTCAAAATGAGTGTCACGCCTAAACCAAAGGACTTATGCACACATTTCAACATGTATTTAGTTCAGGTTGACCTCCTGAAGCCTAAATCACCATTAATTTGACTACACAACTTATTCCTATGAAGATACATTCAAAGTAAAAAAACGGGCTCAACTCGGACTGAAAGTGCATTTAAAGCAATAAAAACTGAAAATGAGTGTCACGCCTAAACCAAAAGACTTATGCACACATTTCAACATGTATTTAGTTCAGGTTGACGTCCTGAAGCCTAAATGAGCATTAATTTGACTACACAACTTTTTCCTATGAAGATACATTCAAAGTAAAAAAACGTGCTCTACTCGGCCTGAAAATGCATTTAAAGCAATAAAAACTCAAAATGAGTGTCACGCCTAAACCAAAGGCCTTATGCACACATTTCAACATGTATTTAGTTCAGGTTGACCAACTGAAGCCTAAATGAGCATTAATTTGACTACACAACTCATTCCTATGAAGGAACATTCAAAGTAAAAAAACGGGCTCAACTCGGACTGAAAGTGCTTTTAAAGCAATAAAAACTGAAAATGAGTGTCACGCCTAAACCAAAGGACTTATGCACACATTTCAACATGTATTTAGTTCAGGTTGACCTCCTGAAGCCTAAATGAGCATTAATTTGACTACACAACTCATTCCTATGAAGGTACATTCAAAGTCACAAAACGTGCTCAACTAGGCCTGAAAGTGCATTTAAAGCAATAAAAACTCAAATTGAGTGTCACACCTAAAGCAAAGGATTTATGCACACA
Source organism: Hippocampus zosterae (assembly GCF_025434085.1). NCBI lineage: Eukaryota > Metazoa > Chordata > Actinopteri > Syngnathiformes > Syngnathidae > Hippocampus > Hippocampus zosterae. Next base: position 22,728,950 of record NC_067462.1, on the reverse strand, counting down.
TTTCAACATGTATTTAGTTCAGGTTGACCTCCTGAAGCCTAAATCACCATTAATTTGATCACACAACTCATTCCTATGAAGATACATTCAAACTCAGAAACGTGCTCTACTCGGCCTGAAAATGCATTTAAAGCAATAAAAACTCAAAATGAGTGTCACGCCTAAGCCAAAGGACTTATGCACACATTTCAACATGTATTTAGTTCAGGTTGACCTCCTGAAGCCTAAATGAGCATTAATTTGACTACACAACTCATTCCTATGAAGATACATTCAAACTCAGAAACGTGCTCTACTCGGCCTGAAAATGCATTTAAAGCAATAAAAACTCAAAATGAGTGTCACGCCTAAACCAAAGGACTTATGCACACATTTCAACATGTATTTAGTTCAGGTTGACGTCCTGAAGCCTAAATGAGCATTAATTTGACTACACAACTTATTCCTATGAAGATACATTCAAAGTAAAAAAAACGTGCTCTACTCGGCCTGAAAATGCATTTAAAGCAATAAAAACTCAAAATGAGTGTCACGCCTAAACCAAAGGACTTATGCACACATTTCAACATGTATTTAGTTCAGGTTGACATTCTGAAGCCTAAATGAGCATTAATTTGATCACACAACTCATTCCTATGAAGATACATTCAAACTCAGAAACGTGCTCTACTCGGCCTGAAAATGCATTTAAAGCAATAAAAACTCAAAATGAGTGTCACGCCTAAACCAAAGGACTTATGCACACATTTCAACATGTATTTAATTCAGGTTGACCTCCTGAAGCCTAAATGAGCATTAATTTGACTACACAACTCATTCCTATGAAGATACATTCAAAGTAAAAAAACGTGCTCTACTCGGCCTGAAAATGCATTTAAAGCAAGAAAAAATCAAAATGAGTGTCACACCTAAACCTACATTTAAAGTAAAAAAACGTGCTCTACTCGGCCTGAAAATGCATTTAAAGCAATAAAAACTCAAATTGAGTGTCACACCTAAACCAAAGGACTTCTACACACATTTCAACATGTATTTAGTTCAGGTTGACATTCTGAAGCCTAAATGAGCATTATTTTGTCTATACAACTCATTCCTATGAAGGTACATTCAAAGTCACAAAACGTGCTCAACTAGGCCTGAAAGTGCATTTAAAGCAATAAAATCTCAAAATGAGTTTCACGCCTAAATCAAGGGACTTATGCACACATTTCATCATGTATTTAGTTTAGGGTGACCTCCTGAAGCCTAAATGAGCATTAATTTGATCACACAACTCATTCCCATGAAGATACATTCAAAGTCAGTAAGTGCCCTGCTCTGTCTGAAAATGCATTTGAATCAATAAAAACTAAAATTGAGTGTCATGCCTAAACCAAAGGACGTCTGCACACATTTCAACGTCTAAAGTGTTGTTTCCGATGCGTGCTAGTGTATGTGTGCGTGCGTGTGTGAGAGTGTGTAGGTGTGTGCATGTGTTTGTGTGTGTTTGTGTGGGTGCGTGCGTGTGTGTGTGTGCGTGTGTGTGTTGTGCGCACCCCCCCCCCCAAAAAAAAGTACTGTATTCGGATAAAAATGACGAATTACTCTGAGGTTTTAACTTTTGCTTGCACTTGATTTGTTCTGACACCGACGACGTCCACCAATGACAGCCCGAGTGGATCTAGCCCACGTGGTGTGAGAGCAGGGGGAGGTGAAAAGATGCAAAGCCTAGGTGATTGGCTGTGCATCTTTCAGTCTTCCACGTGGGTTAGTCTTTGATATTCAATCAGTGTCCAAATGTTGTTTACATGCGTAGCGTGTGCCGATGTGTGTGCCTCTCATGAGTTTGTGTGTGTGTTTGCGCGCGCGTGATCGTGTGCCCATACATGTGTGAGTGTTTCTTTGATCTAAATCATCGTTGGTGTGTTGTTTACGATACGTGCTCGTCTGTGCGTACGTTTGTGTGAGTGTGTGTGCGTGCGTTTGTGTGTGTGCTTGCTGCGTGCTGGCGCGCTCGGAAGCGTGTGTGTCACAGAGAAAGAGAGGGAGCGGGATCGCTGGCCTGTATGTACTCTATGTGAAACACACAGGACATTTGTAATTTCGTCCCTTTCACATTTTTTGGCTTTTTTAAAAATAAAACTTATTTTCATCAATGGTTCATAATGAGTGTCACGCCTAGACCAAATGACTTATGCACACATTTCAACATTTATTTAGTTCAGGTTGACCTCCTGAAGCCTAAATGAGCGTTAATTTGACCACACAACTCATTCCTATGAAGATATATTCAAACTCAGAAACGTGCTCTACTCGGCCTAAAAATGCATTTAAAGCAATAAAAACCGAAAATGAGTGTCACGCCTAAACCAAAGGACTTATGCACACATTTCAACATGTATTTAGTTCAGGTTGACCTCCTGAAGCCTAAATGAGCATTAATTTGACTACACAACTCATTCCTATGAAGGTACATTCAAAGTCACAAAATGTGCTCAACTAGGCCTGAAAGTGCATTTAAAGCAATAAAAACTCAAAATGAGTGTCACGCCTAAACCAAAGGACTTATGCACACATTTCAACATGTATTTAGTTCAGGTTGACCTCCTGAAGCCTAAATCACCATTAATTTGACTACACAACTTATTCCTATGAAGATACATTCAAAGTAAAAAAACGGGCTCAACTAGGCCTGAAAGTGCATTTAAAGCAATAAAAACTCAAAATGAGTGTCACGCCTAAACCAAAGGCCTTATGCACACATTTCAACATGTATTTAGTTCAGGTTGACCTCCTGAAGCCTAAATGAGCATTAATTTGACTACACAACTCATTCCTATGAAGGAACATTCAAAGTAAAAAAACGGGCTCAACTCGGACTGAAAGTACATTTAAAGCAATAAAAACTGAAAATGAGTGTCACGCCTAAACCAAAGGACTTATGCACACATTTCAACATGTATTTAGTTCAGGTTGACCTCCTGAAGCCTAAATGAGCATTAATTTGACTACACAAATCATTCCTATGAAGGTACATTCAAAGTCACAAAACGTGCTCAACTAGGCCTGAAAGTGCATTTAAAGCAATAAAAACTCAAAATGAGTGTCACGCCTAAACCAAAGGACTTATGCACACATTTCAACATGTATTTAGTTCAGGTTGACATTCTGAAGCCTAAATGAGCATTAATTTGACTACACAACTTATTCCTATGAAGATACATTCAAAGTAAAAAAACGGGCTCAACTCGGACTGAAAGTGCATTTAAAGCAATAAAAACTGAAAATGAGTGTCACGCCTAAACCAAAGGACTTATGCACACATTTCAACATGTATTTAGTTCAGGTTGACCTCCTGAAGCCTAAATGAGCATTAATTTGACTACACAACTCATTCCTATGAAGGTACATTCAAAGTCACAAAACGTGCTCAACTAGGCCTGAAAGTGCATTTAAAGCAATAAAAACTCAAAATGAGTGTCACGCCTAAACCAAAGGACTTATGCACACATTTCAACATGTATTTAGTTCAGGTTGACCTCCTGAAGCCTAAATCACCATTAATTTGACTACACAACTCATTCCTATGAAGGTACATTCAAAGTAAAAAAACGGGCTCAACTCGGACTGAAAGTGCATTTAAAGCAATAAAAACTGAAAATGAGTGTCACGCCTAAACCAAAGGACTTATGCACACATTTCAACATGTATTTAGTTCAGGTTGACCTCCTGAAGCCTAAATGAGCATTAATTTGACTACACAACTCATTCCTATGAAGGTACATTCAAAGTCACAAAACGTGCTCAACTAGGCCTGAAAGTGCATTTAAAGCAATAAAAACTCAAAATGAGTGTCACGCCTAAACCAAAGGACTTATGCACACATTTCAACATGTATTTAGTTCAGGTTGACATTCTGAAGCCTAAATGAGCATTAATTTGACTACACAACTTATTCCTATGAAGATACATTCAAAGTAAAAAAACGGGCTCAACTCGGACTGAAAGTGCATTTAAAGCAATAAAAACTGAAAATGAGTGTCACGCCTAAACCAAAGGACTTATGCACACATTTCAACATGTATTTAGTTCAGGTTGACATCCTGAAGCCTAAATGAGCATTAATTTGACGACACAACTCATTCCTATGAAGGTACATTCAAAGTCACAAAACGTGCTCAACTAGGCCTGAAAGTGCATTTAAAGCAATAAAAACTCAAAATGAGTGTCACGCCTAAACCAAAGGACTTATTCCGACATTTCAACATGTATTTAGTTCAGGTTGACATTCTGAAGCCTAAATGAGCATTAATTTGACTACACAACTTATTCCTATGAAGATACATTCAAAGTAAAAAAACGGGCTCAACTCGGACTGAAAGTGCATTTAAAGCAATAAAAACTGAAAATGAGTGTCACGCCTAAACCAAAGGACTTATGCACACATTTCAACATGTATTTAGTTCAGGTTGACCTCCTGAAGCCTAAATGAGCATTAATTTGACTACACAACTCATTCCTATGAAGGTACATTCAAAGTCACAAAACGTGCTCAACTAGGCCTGAAAGTGCATTTAAAGCAATAAAAACTCAAAATGAGTGTCACGCCTAAACCAAAGGACTTATGCACACATTTCAACATGTATTTAGTTCAGGTTGACCTCCTGAAGCCTAAATCACCATTAATTTGACTACACAACTTATTCCTATGAAGATACATTCAAAGTAAAAAAACGGGCTCAACTCGGACTGAAAGTGCATTTAAAGCAATAAAAACTGAAAATGAGTGTCACGCCTAAACCAAAAGACTTATGCACACATTTCAACATGTATTTAGTTCAGGTTGACGTCCCGAAGCCTAAATGAGCATTAATTTGACTACACAACTTTTTCCTATGAAGATACATTCAAAGTAAAAAAACGTGCTCTACTCGGCCTGAAAATGCATTTAAAGCAATAAAAACTCAAAATGAGTGTCACGCCTAAACCAAAGGCCTTATGCACACATTTCAACATGTATTTAGTTCAGGTTGACCAACTGAAGCCTAAATGAGCATTAATTTGACTACACAACTCATTCCTATGAAGGAACATTCAAAGTAAAAAAACGGGCTCAACTCGGACTGAAAGTGCATTTAAAGCAATAAAAACTGAAAATGAGTGTCACGCCTAAACCAAAGGACTTATGCACACATTTCAACATGTATTTAGTTCAGGTTGACCTCCTGAAGCCTAAATGAGCATTAATTTGACTACACAACTCATTCCTATGAAGGTACATTCAAAGTCACAAAACGTGCTCAACTAGGCCTGAAAGTGCATTTAAAGCAATAAAAACTCAAATTGAGTGTCACACCTAAAGCAAAGGATTTATGCACACATTTCAACATGTATTTAGTTCAGGTTGACCTCCTGAAGCCTAAATCACCATTAATTTGATCACACAACTCATTCCTATGAAGATACATTCAAACTCAGAAAAGTGCTCTACTCGGCCTGAAAATGCATTTAAAGCAATAAAAACTCAAAATGAGTGTCACGCCTAAGCCAAAGGACTTATGCACACATTTCAACATGTATTTAGTTCAGGTTGACCTCCTGAAGCCTAAATGAGCATTAATTTGACTACACAACTCATTCCTATGAAGATACATTCAAACTCAGAAACGTGCTCTACTCGGCCTGAAAATGCATTTAAAGCAATAAAAACTCAAAATGAGTGTCACGCCTAAACCAAAGGCCTTATGCACACATTTCAACATGTATTTAGTTCAGGTTGACCTCCTGAAGCCTAAATGAGCATTAATTTGACTACACAACTCATTCCTATGAAGGTACATTCAAAGTCACAAAACGTGCTCAACTAGGCCTGAAAGTGCATTTAAAGCAATAAAAACTCAAAATGAGTGTCACGCCTAAACCAAAGGACTTATGCACACATTTCAACATGTATTTAGTTCAGGTTGACATTCTGAAGCCTAAATGAGCATTAATTTGATCACACAACTCATTCCTATGAAGATACATTCAAACTCAGAAACGTGCTCTACTCGGCCTGAAAATGCATTTAAAGCAATAAAAACTCAAAATGAGTGTCACGCCTAAACCAAAGGACTTATGCACACATTTCAACATGTATTTAATTCAGGTTGACCTCCTGAAGCCTAAATGAGCATTAATTTGACTACACAACTCATTCCTATGAAGATACATTCAAAGTAAAAAAACGTGCTCTACTCGGCCTGAAAATGCATTTAAAGCAAGAAAAAATCAAAATGAGTGTCACACCTAAACCTACATTTAAAGTAAAAAAACGTGCTCTACTCGGCCTGAAAATGCATTTAAAGCAATAAAATCTCAAATTGAGTGTCACACCTAAACCAAAGGACTTCTACACACATTTCAACATGTATTTAGTTCAGGTTGACATTCTGAAGCCTAAATGAGCATTATTTTGTCTATACAACTCATTCCTATGAAGGTACATTCAAAGTCACAAAACGTGCTCAACTAGGCCTGAAAGTGCATTTAAAGCAATAAAATCTCAAAATGAGTTTCACGCCTAAATCAAGGGACTTATGCACACATTTCAACATGTATTTAGTTTAGGGTGACCTCCTGAAGCCTAAATGAGCATTAATTTGATCACACAACTCATTCCCATGAAGATACATTCAAAGTCAGTAAGTGCCCTGCTCTGTCTGAAAATGCATTTGAATCAATAAAAACTAAAATTGAGTGTCATGCCTAAACCAAAGGACGTCTGCACACATTTCAACGTCTAAAGTGTTGTTTCCGATGCGTGCTAGTGTATGTGTGCGTGCGTGTGTGAGAGTGTGTAGGTGTGTGCATGTGTTTGTGTGTGTTTGTGTGGGTGCGTGCGTGTGTGTGTGCGTGTGTGTGTTGTGCGCACCCCCCCCCAAAAAAAAGTACTGTATTCGGATAAAAATGACGAATTACTCTGAGGTTTTAACTTTTGCTTGCACTTGATTTGTTCTGACACCGACGACGTCCACCAATGACAGCCCGAGTGGATCTAGCCCACGTGGTGTGAGAGCAGGGGGAGGTGAAAAGATGCAAAGCCTAGGTGATTGGCTGTGCATCTTTCAGTCTTCCACGTGGGTTAGTCTTTGATATTCAATCAGTGTCCAAATGTTGTTTACATGCGTAGCGTGTGCGGATGTGTGTGCCTCTCATGAGTTTGTGTGTGTGTTTGCGCGCGCGTGATCGTGTGCCCATACATGTGTGAGTGTTTCTTTGATCTAAATCATCGTTGGTGTGTTGTTTACGATACGTGCTCGTCTGTGCGTACGTTTGTGTGAGTGTGTGTGCGTGCGTTTGTGTGTGTGCTTGCTGCGTGCTGGCGCGCTCGGAAGCGTGTGTGTCACAGAGAAAGAGAGGGAGCGGGATCGCTGGCCTGTATGTACTCTATGTGAAACACACAGGACATTTGTAATTTCGTCCCTTTCACATTTTTTGGCTTTTTTAAAAATAAAACTTATTTTCATCAATGGTTCATAATGAGTGTCACGCCTAGACCAAATGACTTATGCACACATTTCAACATTTATTTAGTTCAGGTTGACCTCCTGAAGCCTAAATGAGCGTTAATTTGACCACACAACTCATTCCTATGAAGATATATTCAAACTCAGAAACGTGCTCTACTCGGCCTAAAAATGCATTTAAAGCAATAAAAACTCAAAATGAGTGTCACACCTAAACCAAAGGACTTATGCACACATTTCAACATGTATTTAGTTCAGGTTGACCTCCTGAAGCCTAAATGAGCATTAATTTGACTACACAACTCATTCCTATGAAGGAACATTCAAAGTAAAAAAACGGGCTCAACTCGGACTGAAAGTGCATTTAAAGCAATAAAAACTGAAAATGAGTGTCACGCCTAAACCAAAGGACTTATGCACACATTTCAACATGTATTTAGTTCAGGTTGACCTCCTGAAGCCTAAATGAGCATTAATTTGACTACACAACTTTTTCCTATGAAGATACATTCAAAGTAAAAAAACGTGCTCTACTCGGCCTGAAAGTGCATTTAAAGCAATAAAAACTCAAAATGAGTGTCACGCCTAAACCAAAGGACTTATGCACACATTTCAACATGTATTTAGTTCAGGTTGACCTCCTTAAGCCTAAATGAGCATTTATTTGACTACACAACTCATTCCTATGAAGATACATTCAAAGTCACAAAACGTGCTCAACTAGGCCTGAAAGTGCATTTAAAGCAATAAAAACTGAAAATGAGTGTCACGCCTAAACCAAAGGACTTATGCACACATTTAAACATGTATTTAGTTCAGGTTGACCTCCTGAAGCCTAAATCACCATTAATTTGATCACACAACTCATTCCTTTGAAGGTACATTCAAAGTCACAAAACGTGCTCAACTAGGCCTGAAAGTGCATTTCAAGCAATAAAAACTCAAAATGAGTGTCACGCCTAAACCAAAGGACTTATGCACACATTTCAACATGTATTTAGTTCAGGTTGACGTCCTGAAGCCTAAATGAGCATTAATTTGACTACACAACTTATTCCTATGAAGATACATTCAAAGTAAAAAAACGTGCTCTACTCGGCCTGAAAATGCATTTAAAGATATAAAAACTCAAAATGAGTGTCACGCCTAAACCAAAGGCCTTATGCACACATTTCAACATGTATTTAGTTCAGGTTGACCAACTGAAGCCTAAATGAGCATTAATTTGACCACACAACTCATTCCTATGAAGGAACATTCAAAGTAAAAAAACGGGCTCAACTCGGACTGAAAGTGCATTTAAAGCAATAAAAACTGAAAATGAGTGTCACGCCTAAACCAAAGGACTTATGCACACATTTCAACATGTATTTAGTTCAGGTTGACCTCCTGAAGCCTAAATGAGCATTAAGTTGACTACACAACTCATTCCTATGAAGGTACATTCAAAGTCACAAAACGTGCTCAACTAGGCCTGAAAGTGCATTTAAAGCAATAAAAACTCAAAATGAGTGTCACGCCTAAACCAAAGGACTTATGCACACATTTCAACATGTATTTAGTTCAGGTTGACCTCCTGAAGCCTAAATCACCATTAATTTGACTACACAACTTATTCCTATGAAGATACATTCAAAGTAAAAAAACGGGCTCAACTAGGCCTGAAAGTGCATTTAAAGCAATAAAAACTCAAAATGAGTGTCACGCCTAAACCAAAGGCCTTATGCACACATTTCAACATGTATTTAGTTCAGGTTGACCTCCTGAAGCCTAAATGAGCATTAATTTGACTACACAACTCATTCCTATGAAGGAACATTCAAAGTAAAAAAACGGGCTCAACTCGGACTGAAAGTACATTTAAAGCAATAAAAACTGAAAATGAGTGTCACGCCTAAACCAAAGGACTTATGCACACATTTCAACATGTATTTAGTTCAGGTTGACCTCCTGAAGCCTAAATGAGCATTAATTTGACTACACAACTCATTCCTATGAAGGTACATTCAAAGTCACAAAACGTGCTCAACTAGGCCTGAAAGTGCATTTAAAGCAATAAAAACTCAAAATGAGTGTCACGCCTAAACCAAAGGACTTATGCACACATTTCAACATGTATTTAGTTCAGGTTGACATTCTGAAGCCTAAATGAGCATTAATTTGACTACACAACTTATTCCTATGAAGATACATTCAAAGTAAAAAAACGGGCTCAACTCGGACTGAACGTGCATTTAAAGCAATAAAAACTGAAAATGAGTGTCACGCCTAAACCAAAGGACTTATGCACACATTTCAACATGTATTTAGTTCAGGTTGACCTCCTGAAGCCTAAATGAGCATTAATTTGACTACACAACTCATTCCTATGAAGGTACATTCAAAGTCACAAAACGTGCTCAACTAGGCCTGAAAGTGCATTTAAAGCAATAAAAACTCAAAATGAGTGTCACGCCTAAACCAAAGGACTTATGCACACATTTCAACATGTATTTAGTTCAGGTTGACCTCCTGAAGCCTAAATCACCATTAATTTGACTACACAACTTATTCCTATGAAGATACATTCAAAGTAAAAAAACGGGCTCAACTCGGACTGAAAGTGCATTTAAAGCAATAAAAACTGAAAATGAGTGTCACGCCTAAACCAAAGGACTTATGCACACATTTCAACATGTATTTAGTTCAGGTTGACCTCCTGAAGCCTAAATCACCATTAATTTGACTACACAACTCATTCCTATGAAGGTACATTCAAAGTAAAAAAACGGGCTCAACTCGGACTGAAAGTGCATTTAAAGCAATAAAAACTGAAAATGAGTGTCACGCCTAAACCAAAGGACTTATGCACACATTTCAACATGTATTTAGTTCAGGTTGACCTCCTGAAGCCTAAATCACCATTAATTTGACTACACAACATATTCCTATGAAGATACATTCAAAGTAAAAAAACGGGCTCAACTCGGACTGAAAGTGCATTTAAAGCAATAAAAACTGAAAATGAGTGTCACGCCTAAACCAAAGGACTTATGCACACATTTCAACATGTATTTAGTTCAGGTTGACGTCCTGAAGCCTAAATGAGCATTAATTTGACTACACAACTTTTTCCTATGAAGATACATTCAAAATAAAAAAAACGTGCTCTACTCGGCCTGAAAATGCATTTAAAGCAATAAAAACTCAAAATGAGTGTCACGCCTAAACCAAAGGCCTTATGCACACATTTCAACATGTATTTAGTTCAGGTTGACCTCCTGAAGCCTAAATGAGCATTAATTTGACTACACAACTCATTCCTATGAAGGAACATTCAAAGTAAAAAAGCGGGCTCAACTCGGACTGAAAGTACATTTAAAGCAATAAAAACTGAAAATGAGTGTCACGCCTAAACCAAAGGACTTATGCACACATTTCAACATGTATTTAGTTCAGGTTGACCTCCTGAAGCCTAAATGAGCATTAATTTGACTACACAACTCATTCCTATGAAGGAACATTCAAAGTAAAAAAACTGGCTCAACTCGGACTGAAAGTACATTTAAAGCAATAAAAACTGAAAATGAGTGTCACGCCTAAACCAAAGGACTTATGCACACATTTCAACATGTACTGTATTTAGTTCAGGTTGACCTCCTGAAGCCTAAATGAGCATTAATTTGACTACACAACTCATTCCTATGAAGGTACATTCAAAGTCACAAAACGTGCTCAACTAGGCCTGAAAGTGCATTTAAAGCAATAAAAACTGAAAATGAGTGTCACGCCTAAACCAAAGGACTTATGCACACATTTCAACATGTATTTAGTTCAGGTTGACCTCCTGAAGCCTAAATGAGCATTAATTTGACTACACAACTCATTCCTATGAAGGAACATTCAAAGTAAAAAAACTGGCTCAACTCGGACTGAAAGTACATTTAAAGCAATAAAAACTGAAAATGAGTGTCACGCCTAAACCAAAGGACTTATGCACACATTTCAACATGTATTTAGTTCAGGTTGACCTCCTGAAGCCTAAATGAGCATTAATTTGACTACACAACTCATTCCTATGAAGGTACATTCAAAGTCACAAAACGTGCTCAACTAGGCCTGAAAGTGCATTTAAAGCAATAAAAACTCAAAATGAGTGTCACGCCTAAACCAAAGGACTTATGCACACATTTCAACATGTATTTAGTTCAGGTTGACATTCTGAAGCCTAAATGAGCATTAATTTGACTACACAACTTATTCCTATGAAGATACATTCAAAGTAAAAAAACGGGCTCAACTCGGACTGAAAGTGCATTTAAAGCAATAAAAACTGAAAATGAGTGTCACGCCTAAACCAAAGGACTTATGCACACATTTCAACATGTATTTAGTTCAGGTTGACCTCCTGAAGCCTAAATGAGCATTAATTTGACTACACAACTGATTCCTATGAAGGTACATTCAAAGTCACAAAACGTGCTCAACTAGGCCTGAAAGTGCATTTAAAGCAATAAAAACTCAAAATGAGTGTCACGCCTAAACCAAAGGACTTATGCACACATTTCAACATGTATTTAGTTCAGGTTGACCTCCTGAAGCCTAAATCACCATTAATTTGACTACACAACTTATTCCTATGAAGATACATTCAAAGTAAAAAAACGGGCTCAACTCGGACTGAAAGTGCATTTAAAGCAATAAAAACTGAAAATGAGTGTCACGCCTAAACCAAAGGACTTATGCACACATTTCAACATGTATTTAGTTCAGGTTGACCTCCTGAAGCCTAAATCACCATTAATTTGACTACACAACTCATTCCTATGAAGGTACATTCCAAGTAAAAAAACGGGCTCAACTCGGACTGAAAGTGCATTTAAAGCAAGAAAAATTCAAAATGAGTGTCACGCCTAAACCAAAGGCCTTATGCACACATTTCAACATGTATTTAGTTCAGGTTGACCTCCTGAAGCCTAAATGAGCATTAATTTGACTACACAACTCATTCCTATGAAGGAACATTCAAAGTAAAAAAACGGGCTCAACTCGGACTGAAAGTACATTTAAAGCAATAAAAACTGAAAATGAGTGTCACGCCTAAACCAAAGGACTTATGCACACATTTCAACATGTATTTAGTTCAGGTTGACCTCCTGAAGCCTAAATGAGCATTAATTTGACTACACAACTCATTCCTATGAAGGTACATTCAAAGTCACAAAACGTGCTCAACTAGGCCTGAAAGTGCATTTAAAGCAATAAAAACTCAAAATGAGTGTCACGCCTAAACCAAAGGACTTATGCACACATTTCAACATGTATTTAGTTCAGGTTGACATTCTGAAGCCTAAATGAGCATTAATTTGACTACACAACTTATTCCTATGAAGATACATTCAAAGTAAAAAAACGGGCTCAACTCGGACTGAAAGTGCATTTAAAGCAATAAAAACTGAAAATGAGTGTCACGCCTAAACCAAAGGACTTATGCACACATTTCAACATGTATTTAGTTCAGGTTGACCTCCTGAAGCCTAAATGAGCATTAATTTGACTACACAACTCATTCCTATGAAGGTACATTCAAAGTCACAAAACGTGCTCAACTAGGCCTGAAAGTGCATTTAAAGCAATAAAAACTGAAAATGAGTGTCACGCCTAAACCAAAGGACTTATGCACACATTTCAACATGTATTTAGTTCAGGTTGACCTCCTGAAGCCTAAATCACCATTAATTTGACTACACAACTTATTCCTATGAAGATACATTCAAAGTAAAAAAACGGGCTCAACTCGGACTGAAAGTGCATTTAAAGCAATAAAAACTGAAAATGAGTGTCACGCCTAAACCAAAGGACTTATGCACACATTTCAACATGTATTTAGTTCAGGTTGACGTCCTGAAGCCTAAATGAGCATTAATTTGACTACACAACTTTTTCCTATGAAGATACATTCAAAGTAAAAAAAACGTGCTCTACTCGGGCTGAAAATGCATTTAAAGCAATAAAAACTCAAAATGAGTGTCACGCCTAAACCAAAGGCCTTATGCACACATTTCAACATGTATTTAGTTCAGGTTGACCTCCTGAAGCCTAAATGAGCATTAATTTGACTACACAACTCATTCCTATGAAGGAACATTCAAAGTAAAAAAGCGGGCTCAACTCGGACTGAAAGTACATTTAAAGCAATAAAAACTGAAAATGAGTGTCACGCCTAAACCAAAGGACTTATGCACACATTTCAACATGTATTTAGTTCAGGTTGACCTCCTGAAGCCTAAATCACCATTAATTTGACTACACAACTTATTCCTATGAAGATACATTCAAAGTAAAAAAACGGGCTCAACTCGGACTGAAAGTGCATTTAAAGCAATAAAAACTGAAAATGAGTGTCACGCCTAAACCAAAGGACTTATGCACACATTTCAACATGTATTTAGTTCAGGTTGACCTCCTGAAGCCTAAATCACCATTAATTTGACTACACAACTCATTCCTATGAAGGTACATTCAAAGTAAAAAAACGGGCTCAACTCGGACTGAAAGTGCATTTAAAGCAATAAAAACTGAAAATGAGTGTCACGCCTAAACCAAAGGACTTATGCACACATTTCAACATGTATTTAGTTCAGGTTGACCTCCTGAAGCCTAAATCACCATTAATTTGACTACACAACTTATTCCTATGAAGATACATTCAAAGTAAAAAAACGGGCTCAACTCGGACTGAAAGTGCATTTAAAGCAATAAAAACTGAAAATGAGTGTCACGCCTAAACCAAAGGACTTATGCACACATTTCAACATGTATTTAGTTCAGGTTGACGTCCTGAAGCCTAAATGAGCATTAATTTGACTACACAACTTTTTCCTATGAAGATACATTCAAAGTAAAAAAAACGTGCTCTACTCGGGCTGAAAATGCATTTAAAGCAATAAAAACTCAAAATGAGTGTCACGCCTAAACCAAAGGCCTTATGCACACATTTCAACATGTATTTAGTTCAGGTTGACCTCCTGAAGCCTAAATGAGCATTAATTTGACTACACAACTCATTCCTATGAAGGAACATTCAAAGTAAAAAAGCGGGCTCAACTCGGACTGAAAGTACATTTAAAGCAATAAAAACTGAAAATGAGTGTCACGCCTAAACCAAAGGACTTATGCACACATTTCAACATGTATTTAGTTCAGGTTGACCTCCTGAAGCCTAAATGAGCATTAATTTGACTACACAACTCATTCCTATGAAGGAACATTCAAAGTAAAAAAACTGGCTCAACTCGGACTGAAATTACATTTAAAGCAATAAAAACTGAAAATGAGTGTCACGCCTAAACCAAAGGACTTATGCACACATTTCAACATGTATTTAGTTCAGGTTGACCTCCTGAAGCCTAAATGAGCATTAATTTGACTACACAACTCATTCCTATGAAGGTACATTCAAAGTCACAAAACGTGCTCAACTAGGCCTGAAAGTGCATTTAAAGCAATAAAAACTGAAAATGAGTGTCACGCCTAAACCAAAGGACTTATGCACACATTTCAACATGTATTTAGTTCAGGTTGACCTCCTGAAGCCTAAATGAGCATTAATTTGACTACACAACTCATTCCTATGAAGGAACATTCAAAGTAAAAAAACTGGCTCAACTCGGACTGAAAGTACATTTAAAGCAATAAAAACTGAAAATGAGTGTCACGCCTAAACCAAAGGACTTATGCACACATTTCAACATGTATTTAGTTCAGGTTGACCTCCTGAAGCCTAAATGAGCATTAATTTGACTACACAACTCATTCCTATGAAGGTACATTCAAAGTCACAAAACGTGCTCAACTAGGCCTGAAAGTGCATTTAAAGCAATAAAAACTCAAAATGAGTGTCACGCCTAAACCAAAGGACTTATGCACACATTTCAACATGTATTTAGTTCAGGTTGACATTCTGAAGCCTAAATGAGCATTAATTTGACTACACAACTTATTCCTATGAAGATACATTCAAAGTAAAAAAACGGGCTCAACTCGGACTGAAAGTGCATTTAAAGCAATAAAAACTGAAAATGAGTGTCACGCCTAAACCAAAGGACTTATGCACACATTTCAACATGTATTTAGTTCAGGTTGACCTCCTGAAGCCTAAATGAGCATTAATTTGACTACACAACTCATTCCTATGAAGGTACATTCAAAGTCACAAAACGTGCTCAACTAGGCCTGAAAGTGCATTTAAAGCAATAAAAACTCAAAATGAGTGTCACGCCTAAACCAAAGGACTTATGCACACATTTCAACATGTATTTAGTTCAGGTTGACCTCCTGAAGCCTAAATCACCATTAATTTGACTACACAACTTATTCCTATGAAGATACATTCAAAGTAAAAAAACGGGCTCAACTCGGACTGAAAGTGCATTTAAAGCAATAAAAACTGAAAATGAGTGTCACGCCTAAACCAAAGGACTTATGCACACATTTCAACATGTATTTAGTTCAGGTTGACCTCCTGAAGCCTAAATCACCATTAATTTGACTACACAACTCATTCCTATGAAGGTACATTCCAAGTAAAAAAACGGGCTCAACTCGGACTGAAAGTGCATTTAAAGCAAGAAAAACTCAAAATGAGTGTCACGCCTAAACCAAAGGCCTTATGCACACATTTCAACATGTATTTAGTTCAGGTTGACCTCCTGAAGCCTAAATGAGCATTAATTTGACTACACAACTCATTCCTATGAAGGAACATTCAAAGTAAAAAAACGGGCTCAACTCGGACTGAAAGTACATTTAAAGCAATAAAAACTGAAAATGAGTGTCACGCCTAAACCAAAGGACTTATGCACACATTTCAACATGTATTTAGTTCAGGTTGACCTCCTGAAGCCTAAATGAGCATTAATTTGACTACACAACTCATTCCTATGAAGGTACATTCAAAGTCACAAAACGTGCTCAACTAGGCCTGAAAGTGCATTTAAAGCAATAAAAACTCAAAATGAGTGTCACGCCTAAACCAAAGGACTTATGCACACATTTCAACATGTATTTAGTTCAGGTTGACGTCCTGAAGCCTAAATGAGCATTAATTTGACTACACAACTTTTTCCTATGAAGATACATTCAAAATAAAAAAAAACGTGCTCTACTCGGCCTGAAAATGCATTTAAAGCAATAAAAACTCAAAATGAGTGTCACGCCTAAACCAAAGGCCTTATGCACACATTTCAACATGTATTTAGTTCAGGTTGACCTCCTGAAGCCTAAATGAGCATTAATTTGACTACACAACTCATTCCTATGAAGGAACATTCAAAGTAAAAAAGCGGGCTCAACTCGGACTGAAAGTACATTTAAAGCAATACAAACTGAAAATGAGTGTCACGCCTAAACCAAAGGACTTATGCACACATTTCAACATGTATTTAGTTCAGGTTGACCTCCTGAAGCCTAAATGAGCATTAATTTGACTACACAACTCATTCCTATGAAGGTACATTCAAAGTCACAAAACGTGCTCAACTAGGCCTGAAAGTGCATTTAAAGCAATAAAAACTCAAAATGAGTGTCACGCCTAAACCAAAGGACTTATGCACACATTTCAACATGTATTTAGTTCAGGTTGACCTCCTGAAGCCTAAATCACCATTAATTTGACTACACAACTTATTCCTATGAAGATACATTCAAAGTAAAAAAACGGGCTCAACTCGGACTGAAAGTGCATTTAAAGCAATAAAAACTGAAAATGAGTGTCACGCCTAAACCAAAGGACTTATGCACACATTTCAACATGTATTTAGTTCAGGTTGACCTCCTGAAGCCTAAATCACCATTAATTTGACTACACAACTCATTCCTATGAAGGTACATTCCAAGTAAAAAAACGGGCTCAACTCGGACTGAAAGTGCATTTAAAGCAAGAAAAACTCAAAATGAGTGTCACGCCTAAACCAAAGGCCTTATGCACACATTTCAACATGTATTTAGTTCAGGTTGACCTCCTGAAGCCTAAATGAGCATTAATTTGACTACACAACTCATTCCTATGAAGGAACATTCAAAGTAAAAAAACGGGCTCAACTCGGACTGAAAGTACATTTAAAGCAATAAAAACTGAAAATGAGTGTCACGCCTAAACCAAAGGACTTATGCACACATTTCAACATGTATTTAGTTCAGGTTGACCTCCTGAAGCCTAAATGAGCATTAATTTGACTACACAACTCATTCCTATGAAGGTACATTCAAAGTCACAAAACGTGCTCAACTAGGCCTGAAAGTGCATTTAAAGCAATAAAAACTCAAAATGAGTGTCACGCCTAAACCAAAGGACTTATGCACACATTTCAACATGTATTTAGTTCAGGTTGACGTCCTGAAGCCTAAATGAGCATTAATTTGACTACACAACTTTTTCCTATGAAGATACATTCAAAATAAAAAAAAACGTGCTCTACTCGGCCTGAAAATGCATTTAAAGCAATAAAAACTCAAAATGAGTGTCACGCCTAAACCAAAGGCCTTATGCACACATTTCAACATGTATTTAGTTCAGGTTGACCTCCTGAAGCCTAAATGAGCATTAATTTGACTACACAACTCATTCCTATGAAGGAACATTCAAAGTAAAAAAGCGGGCTCAACTCGGACTGAAAGTACATTTAAAGCAATACAAACTGAAAATGAGTGTCACGCCTAAACCAAAGGACTTATGCACACATTTCAACATGTATTTAGTTCAGGTTGACCTCCTGAAGCCTAAATGAGCATTAATTTGACTACACAACTCATTCCTATGAAGGAACATTCAAAGTAAAAAAACTGGCTCAACTCGGACTGAAAGTACATTTAAAGCAATAAAAACTGAAAATGAGTGTCACGCCTAAACCAAAGGACTTATGCACACATTTCAACATGTATTTAGTTCAGGTTGACCTCCTGAAGCCTAAATGAGCATTAATTTGACTACACAACTCATTCCTATGAAGGTACATTCAAAGTCACAAAACGTGCTCAACTAGGCCTGAAAGTGCATTTAAAGCAATAAAAACTGAAAATGAGTGTCACGCCTAAACCAAAGGACTTATGCACACATTTCAACATGTATTTAGTTCAGGTTGACCTCCTGAAGCCTAAATGAGCATTAATTTGACTACACAACTCATTCCTATGAAGGAACATTCAAAGTAAAAAAACTGGCTCAACTCGGACTGAAAGTACATTTAAAGCAATAAAAACTGAAAATGAGTGTCACGCCTAAACCAAAGGACTTATGCACACATTTCAACATGTATTTAGTTCAGGTTGACCTCCTGAAGCCTAAATGAGCATTAATTTGACTACACAACTCATTCCTATGAAGGTACATTCAAAGTCACAAAACGTGCTCAACTAGGCCTGAAAGTGCATTTAAAGCAATAAAAACTCAAAATGAGTGTCACGCCTAAACCAAAGGACTTATGCACACATTTCAACATGTATTTAGTTCAGGTTGACATTCTGAAGCCTAAATGAGCATTAATTTGACTACACAACTTATTCCTATGAAGATACATTCAAAGTAAAAAAACGGGCTCAACTCGGACTGAAAGTGCATTTAAAGCAATAAAAACTGAAAATGAGTGTCACGCCTAAACCAAAGGACTTATGCACACATTTCAACATGTATTTAGTTCAGGTTGACCTCCTGAAGCCTAAATGAGCATTAATTTGACTACACAACTCATTCCTATGAAGGTACATTCAAAGTCACAAAACGTGCTCAACTAGGCCTGAAAGTGCATTTAAAGCAATAAAAACTCAAAATGAGTGTCACGCCTAAACCAAAGGACTTATGCACACATTTCAACATGTATTTAGTTCAGGTTGACCTCCTGAAGCCTAAATCACCATTAATTTGACTACACAACTTATTCCTATGAAGATACATTCAAAGTAAAAAAACGGGCTCAACTCGGACTGAAAGTGCATTTAAAGCAAGAAAAACTCAAAATGAGTGTCACGCCTAAACCAAAGGCCTTATGCACACATTTCAACATGTATTTAGTTCAGGTTGACCTCCTGAAGCCTAAATGAGCATTAATTTGACTACACAACTCATTCCTATGAAGGAACATTCAAAGTAAAAAAACGGGCTCAACTCGGACTGAAAGTACATTTAAAGCAATAAAAACTGAAAATGAGTGTCACGCCTAAACCAAAGGACTTATGCACACATTTCAACATGTATTTAGTTCAGGTTGACCTCCTGAAGCCTAAATGAGCATTAATTTGACTACACAACTCATTCCTATGAAGGTACATTCAAAGTCACAAAACGTGCTCAACTAGGCCTGAAAGTGCATTTAAAGCAATAAAAACTCAAAATGAGTGTCACGCCTAAACCAAAGGACTTATGCACACATTTCAACATGTATTTAGTTCAGGTTGACATTCTGAAGCCTAAATGAGCATTAATTTGACTACACAACTTATTCCTATGAAGATACATTCAAAGTAAAAAAACGGGCTCAACTCGGACTGAAAGTGCATTTAAAGCAATAAAAACTGAAAATGAGTGTCACGCCTAAACCAAAGGACTTATGCACACATTTCAACATGTATTTAGTTCAGGTTGACCTCCTGAAGCCTAAATGAGCATTAATTTGACTACACAACTCATTCCTATGAAGGTACATTCAAATTCACAAAACGTGCTCAACTAGGCCTGAAAGTGCATTTAAAGCAATAAAAACTCAAAATGAGTGTCACGCCTAAACCAAAGGACTTATGCACACATTTCAACATGTATTTAGTTCAGGTTGACCTCCTGAAGCCTAAATCACCATTAATTTGACTACACAACTTATTCCTATGAAGATACATTCAAAGTAAAAAAACGGGCTCAACTCGGACTGAAAGTGCATTTAAAGCAATAAAAACTGAAAATGAGTGTCACGCCTAAACCAAAGGACTTATGCACACATTTCAACATGTATTTAGTTCAGGTTGACCTCCTGAAGCCTAAATCACCATTAATTTGACTACACAACTCATTCCTATGAAGGTACATTCAAAGTAAAAAAACGGGCTCAACTCGGACTGAAAGTGCATTTAAAGCAATAAAAACTGAAAATGAGTGTCACGCCTAAACCAAAGGACTTATGCACGCACACATTTCAACATGTATTTAGTTCAGGTTGACCTCCTGAAGCCTAAATCACCATTAATTTGACTACACAACTTATTTCTATGAAGATACATTCAAAGTAAAAAAACGGGCTCAACTCGGACTGAAAGTGCATTTAAAGCAATAAAAACTGAAAATGAGTGTCACGCCTAAACCAAAGGACTTATGCACACATTTCAACATGTATTTAGTTCAGGTTGACGTCCTGAAGCCTAAATGAGCATTAATTTGACTACACAACTTTTTCCTATGAAGATACATTCAAAGTAAAAAAAACGTGCTCTACTCGGCCTGAAAATGCATTTAAAGCAATAAAAACTCAAAATGAGTGTCACGCCTAAACCAAAGGCCTTATGCACACATTTCAACATGTATTTAGTTCAGGTTGACCTCCTGAAGCCTAAATGAGCATTAATTTGACTACACAACTCATTCCTATGAAGGAACATTCAAAGTAAAAAAGCGGGCTCAACTCGGACTGAAAGTACATTTAAAGCAATAAAAACTGAAAATGAGTGTCACGCCTAAACCAAAGGACTTATGCACACATTTCAACATGTATTTAGTTCAGGTTGACCTCCTGAAGCCTAAATGAGCATTAATTTGACTACACAACTCATTCCTATGAAGGAACATTCAAAGTAAAAAAACTGGCTCAACTCGGACTGAAATTACATTTAAAGCAATAAAAACTGAAAATGAATGTCACGCCTAAACCAAAGGACTTATGCACACATTTCAACATGTATTTAGTTCAGGTTGACCTCCTGAAGCCTAAATGAGCATTAATTTGACTACACAACTCATTCCTATGAAGGTACATTCAAAGTCACAAAACGTGCTCAACTAGGCCTGAAAGTGCATTTAAAGCAATAAAAACTGAAAATGAGTGTCACGCCTAAACCAAAGGACTTATGCACACATTTCAACATGTATTTAGTTCAGGTTGACCTCCTGAAGCCTAAATGAGCATTAATTTGACTACACAACTCATTCCTATGAAGGAACATTCAAAGTAAAAAAACTGGCTCAACTCGGACTGAAAGTACATTTAAAGCAATAAAAACTGAAAATGAGTGTCACGCCTAAACCAAAGGACTTATGCACACATTTCAACATGTATTTAGTTCAGGTTGACCTCCTGAAGCCTAAATGAGCATTAATTTGACTACACAACTCATTCCTATGAAGGTACATTCAAAGTCACAAAACGTGCTCAACTAGGCCTGAAAGTGCATTTAAAGCAATAGAAACTCAAAATGAGTGTCACGCCTAAACCAAAGGACTTATGCACACATTTCAACATGTATTTAGTTCAGGTTGACATTCTGAAGCCTAAATGAGCATTAATTTGACTACACAACTTATTCCTATGAAGATACATTCAAAGTAAAAAAACGGGCTCAACTCGGACTGAAAGTGCATTTAAAGCAATAAAAACTGAAAATGAGTGTCACGCCTAAACCAAAGGACTTATGCACACATTTCAACATGTATTTAGTTCAGGTTGACCTCCTGAAGCCTAAATGAGCATTAATTTGACTACACAACTCATTCCTATGAAGGTACATTCAAAGTCACAAAACGTGCTCAACTAGGCCTGAAAGTGCATTTAAAGCAATAAAAACTCAAAATGAGTGTCACGCCTAAACCAAAGGACTTATGCACACATTTCAACATGTATTTAGTTCAGGTTGACCTCCTGAAGCCTAAATCACCATTAATTTGACTACACAACTTATTCCTATGAAGATACATTCAAAGTAAAAAAACGGGCTCAACTCGGACTGAAAGTGCATTTAAAGCAATAAAAACTGAAAATGAGTGTCACGCCTAAACCAAAGGACTTATGCACACATTTCAACATGTATTTAGTTCAGGTTGACCTCCTGAAGCCTAAATCACCATTAATTTGACTACACAACTCATTCCTATGAAGGTACATTCAAAGTAAAAAAACGGGCTCAACTCGGACTGAAAGTGCATTTAAAGCAAGAAAAACTCAAAATGAGTGTCACGCCTAAACCAAAGGCCTTATGCACACATTTCAACATGTATTTAGTTCAGGTTGACCTCCTGAAGCCTAAATGAGCATTAATTTGACTACACAACTCATTCCTATGAAGGAACATTCAAAGTAAAAAAACGGGCTCAACTCGGACTGAAAGTACATTTAAAGCAATAAAAACTGAAAATGAGTGTCACGCCTAAACCAAAGGACTTATCACACATTTCAACATGTATTTAGTTCAGGTTGACCTCCTGAAGCCTAAATGAGCATTAATTTGACTACACAACTCATTCCTATGAAGGTACATTCAAAGTCACAAAACGTGCTCAACTAGGCCTGAAAGTGCATTTAAAGCAATAAAAACTCAAAATGAGTGTCACGCCTAAACCAAAGGACTTATGCACACATTTCAACATGTATTTAGTTCAGGTTGACATTCTGAAGCCTAAATGAGCATTAATTTGACTACACAACTTATTCCTATGAAGATACATTCAAAGTAAAAAAACGGGCTCAACTCGGACTGAAAGTGCATTTAAAGCAATAAAAACTGAAAATGAGTGTCACGCCTAAACCAAAGGACTTATGCACACATTTCAACATGTATTTAGTTCAGGTTGACCTCCTGAAGCCTAAATGAGCAATAATTTGACTACACAACTCATTCCTATGAAGATACATTCAAAGTAAAAAAACGTGCTCTACTCGGCCTGAAAATGCATTTAAAGCAATAAAAACTCAAAATGAGTGTCACGCCTAAACCAAAGGCCTTATGCACACATTTCAACATGTATTTAGTTCAGGTTGACCAACTGAAGCCTAAATGAGCATTAATTTGACCACACAACTCATTCCTATGAAGATACATTCAAAGTAAAAAAACGGGCTCAACTCGGACTGAAAGTGCATTTAAAGCAATAAAAACTGAAAATGAGTGTCACGCCTAAACCAAAGGACTTATGCACACATTTCAACATGTATTTAGTTCAGGTTGACCTCCTGAAGCCTAAATGAGCATTAAGTTGACTACACAACTCATTCCTATGAAGGTACATTCAAAGTCACAAAACGTGCTCAACTAGGCCTGAAAGTGCATTTAAAGCAATAAAAACTCAAAATGAGTGTCACGCCTAAACCAAAGGACTTATGCACACATTTCAACATGTATTTAGTTCAGGTTGACCTCCTGAAGCCTAAATCACCATTAATTTGACTACACAACTTATTCCTATGAAGATACATTCAAAGTAAAAAAACGGGCTCAACTCGGACTGAAAGTGCATTTAAAGCAATAAAAACTGAAAATGAGTGTCACGCCTAAACCAAAGGACTTATGCACACATTTCAACATGTATTTAGTTCAGGTTGACGTCCTGAAGCCTAAATGAGCATTAATTTGACTACACAACTTTTTCCTATGAAGATACATTCAAAGTAAAAAAGCGTGCTCTACTCGGCCTGAAAATGCATTTAAAGCAATAAAAACTCAAAATGAGTGTCACGCCTAAACCAAAGGCCTTATGCACACATTTCAACATGTATTTAGTTCAGGTTGACCTCCTGAAGCCTAAATGAGCATTAATTTGACTACACAACTCATTCCTATGAAGGAACATTCAAAGTAAAAAAACGGGCTCAACTCGGACTGAAAGTACATTTAAAGCAATAAAAACTGAAAATGAGTGTCACGCCTAAACCAAAGGACTTATGCACACATTTCAACATGTATTTAGTTCAGGTTGACCTCCTGAAGCCTAAATGAGCATTAATTTGACTACACAACTTATTCCTATGAAGATACATTCAAAGTAAAAAAACGGGCTCAACTCGGACTGAAGGTGCATTTAAAGCAATAAAAACTCAAAATGAGTGTCACGCCTAAACCAAAGGACTTATGCACACATTTCAACATGTATTTAGTTCAGGTTGACATTCTGAAGCCTAAATGAGCATTAATTTGACTACACAACTTATTCCTATGAAGATACATTCAAAGTAAAAAAACGGGCTCAACTCGGACTGAAAGTGCATTTAAAGCAATAAAAACTGAAAATGAGTGTCACGCCTAAACCAAAGGACTTATGCACACATTTCAACATGTATTTAGTTCAGGTTGACCTCCTGAAGCCTAAATGAGCAATAATTTGACTACACAACTCATTCTTATGAAGGTACATTCAAAGTCACAAAACGTGCTCAACTAGGCCTGAAAGTGCATTTAAAGCAATAAAAACTCAAAATGAGTGTCACGCCTAAACCAAAGGACTTATGCACACATTTCAACATGTATTTAGTTCAGGTTGACCTCCTGAAGCCTAAATGAGCATTAATTTGACTACACAACTCATTCCTATGAAGGTACATTCAAAGTTACAAAACGTGCTCAACTAGGCCTGAAAGTGCATTTAAAGCAATAAAAACTCAAAATGAGTGTCACGCCTAAACCAAAGGACTTATGCACACATTTCAACATGTATTTAGTTCAGTTTGACATTCTGAAGCCTAAATGAGCATTAATTTGACTACACAACTTATTCCTATGAAGATACATTCAAAGTAAAAAAACGGGCTCAACTCGGACTGAAGGTGCATTTAAAGCAATAAAAACTGAAAATGAGTGTCACGCCTAAACCAAAGGACTTATGCACACATTTCAACATGTATTTAGTTCAGGTTGACCTCCTGAAGCCTAAATGAGCATTAATTTGACTACACAACTCATTCCTATGAAGGTACATTCAAAGTCACAAAACGTGCTCAACTAGGCCTGAAAGTGCATTTAAAGCAATAAAAACTCAAAATGAGTGTCACGCCTAAACCAAAGGACTTATGCACACATTTCAACATGTATTTAGTTCAGGTTGACCTCCTGAAGCCTAAATCACCATTAATTTGACTACACAACTTATTCCTATGAAGATACATTCAAAGTAAAAAAACGGGCTCAACTCGGACTGAAAGTGCATTTAAAGCAATAAAAACTGAAAATGAGTGTCACGCCTAAACCAAAGGACTTATGCACACATTTCAACATGTATTTAGTTCAGGTTGACCTCCTGAAGCCTAAATGAGCATTAATTTGACTACACAACTCATTCCTATGAAGGTACATTCAAAGTCACAAAACGTGCTCAACTAGGCCTGAAAGTGCATTTAAAGCAATAAAAACTGAAAATGAGTGTCACGCCTAAACCAAAGGACTTATGCACACATTTCAACATGTATTTAGTTCAGGTTGACCTCCTGAAGCCTAAATGAGCATTAATTTGACTACACAACTCATTCCTATGAAGGAACATTCAAAGTAAAAAAACTTGCTCAACTCGGACTGAAAGTACATTTAAAGCAATAAAAACTGAAAATGAGTGTCACGCCTAAACCAAAGGACTTATGCACACATTTCAACATGTATTTAGTTCAGGTTGACCTCCTGAAGCCTAAATGAGCATTAATTTGACTACACAACTCATTCCTATGAAGGTACATTCAAAGTCACAAAACGTGCTCAACTAGGCCTGAAAGTGCATTTAAAGCAATAAAAACTCAAAATGAGTGTCACGCCTAAACCAAAGGACTTATGCACACATTTCAACATGTATTTAGTTCAGGTTGACATTCTGAAGCCTAAATGAGCATTAATTTGACTACACAACTTATTCCTATGAAGATACATTCAAAGTAAAAAAACGGGCTCAACTCGGACTGAAAGTGCATTTAAAGCAATAAAAACTGAAAATGAGTGTCACGCCTAAACCAAAGGACTTATGCACACATTTCAACATGTATTTAGTTCAGGTTGACCTCCTGAAGCCTAAATGAGCATTAATTTGACTACACAACTCATTCCTATGAAGGTACATTCAAAGTCACAAAACGTGCTCAACTAGGCCTGAAAGTGCATTTAAAGCAATAAAAACTCAAAATGAGTGTCACGCCTAAACCAAAGGACTTATGCACACATTTCAACATGTATTTAGTTCAGGTTGACCTCCTGAAGCCTAAATCACCATTAATTTGACTACACAACTTATTCCTATGAAGATACATTCAAAGTAAAAAAACGGGCTCAACTCGGACTGAAAGTGCATTTAAAGCAATAAAAACTGAAAATGAGTGTCACGCCTAAACCAAAGGACTTATGCACACATTTCAACATGTATTTAGTTCAGGTTGACCTCCTGAAGCCTAAATCACCATTAATTTGACTACACAACTCATTCCTATGAAGGTACATTCAAAGTAAAAAAACGGGCTCAACTCGGACTGAAAGTGCATTTAAAGCAATAAAAACTCAAAATGAGTGTCACTCATTCCTATGAAGGTACATTCAAAGTCACAAAACGTGCTCAACTAGGCCTGAAAGTGCATTTAAAGCAATAAAAACTGGAAATGAGTGTCACGCCTAAACCAAAGGACTTATGCACACATTTCAACATGTATTTAGTTCAGGTTGACCTCCTGAAGCCTAAATGAGCATTAATTTGACTACACAACTCATTCCTATGAAGGTACATTCAAAGTCACAAAACGTGCTCAACTAGGCCTGAAAGTGCATTTAAAGCAATAAAAACTGAAAATGAGTGTCACGCCTAAACCAAAGGACTTATGCACACATTTCAACATGTATTTAGTTCAGGTTGACCTCCTGAAGCCTAAATGAGCATTAATTTGACTACACAACTCATTCCTATGAAGGAACATTCAAAGTAAAAAAACTGGCTCAACTCGGACTGAAAGTACATTTAAAGCAATAAAAACTGAAAATGAGTGTCACGCCTAAACCAAAGGACTTATGCACACATTTCAACATGTATTTAGTTCAGGTTGACCTCCTGAAGCCTAAATGAGCATTAATTTGACTACACAACTCATTCCTATGAAGGTACATTCAAAGTCACAAAACGTGCTCAACTAGGCCTGAAAGTGCATTTAAAGCAATAAAAACTGAAAATGAGTGTCACGCCTAAACCAAAGGACTTATGCACACATTTCAACATGTATTTAGTTCAGGTTGACCTCCTGAAGCCTAAATGAGCATTAATTTGACTACACAACTCATTCCTATGAAGGTACATTCAAAGTCACAAAATGTGCTCAACTAGGCCTGAAAGTGCATTTAAAGCAATAAAAACTGAAAATGAGTGTCACGCCTAAACCAAAGGACTTATGCACACATTTCAACATGTATTTAGTTCAGGTTGACCTCCTGAAGCCTAAATGAGCATTAATTTGACTACACAACTCATTCCTATGAAGGTACATTCAAAGTCACAAAACGTGCTCAACTAGGCCTGAAAGTGCATTTAAAGCAATAAAAACTGAAAATGAGTGTCACGCCTAAACCAAAGGACTTATGCACACATTTCAACATGTATTTAGTTCAGGTTGACCTCCTGAAGCCTAAATCACCATTAATTTGACTACACAACTCATTCCTATGAAGGTACATTCAAAGTAAAAAAACGGGCTCAACTCGGACTGAAAGTGCATTTAAAGCAAGAAAAACTCAAAATGAGTGTCACGCCTAAACCAAAGGCCTTATGCACACATTTCAACATGTATTTAGTTCAGGTTGACCTCCTGAAGCCTAAATGAGCATTAATTTGACTACACAACTCATTCCTATGAAGGAACATTCAAAGTAAAAAAACGGGCTCAACTCGGACTGAAAGTACATTTAAAGCAATAAAAACTGAAAATGAGTGTCACGCCTAAACCAAAGGACTTATGCACACATTTCAACATGTATTTAGTTCAGGTTGACCTCCTGAAGCCTAAATGAGCATTAATTTGACTACACAACTCATTCCTATGAAGGTACATTCAAAGTCACAAAACGTGCTCAACTAGGCCTGAAAGTGCATTTAAAGCAATAAAAACTCAAAATGAGTGTCACGCCTAAACCAAAGGACTTATGCACACATTTCAACATGTATTTAGTTCAGGTTGACCTCCTGAAGCCTAAATGAGCATTAATTTGACTACACAACTCATTCCTATGAAGGAACATTCAAAGTAAAAAAACTGGCTCAACTCGGACTGAAAGTACATTTAAAGCAATAAAAACTGAAAATGAGTGTCACGCCTAAACCAAAGGACTTATGCACACATTTCAACATGTATTTAGTTCAGGTTGACCTCCTGAAGCCTAAATGAGCATTAATTTGACTACACAACTCATTCCTATGAAGGTACATTCAAAGTCACAAAACGTGCTCAACTAGGCCTGAAAGTGCATTTAAAGCAATAAAAACTGAAAATGAGTGTCACGCCTAAACCAAAGGACTTATGCACACATTTCAACATGTATTTAGTTCAGGTTGACCTCCTGAAGCCTAAATGAGCATTAATTTGACTACACAACTCATTCCTATGAAGGTACATTCAAAGTCACAAAACGTGCTCAACTAGGCCTGAAAGTGCATTTAAAGCAATAAAAACTGAAAATGAGTGTCACGCCTAAACCAAAGGACTTATGCACACATTTCAACATGTATTTAGTTCAGGTTGACCTCCTGAAGCCTAAATGAGCATTAATTTGACTACACAACTCATTCCTATGAAGGTACATTCAAAGTCACAAAACGTGCTCAACTAGGCCTGAAAGTGCATTTAAAGCAATAAAAACTCAAAATGAGTGTCACGCCTAAACCAAAGGACTTATGCACACATTTCAACATGTATTTAGTTCAGGTTGACCTCCTGAAGCCTAAATCACCATTAATTTGACTACACAACTTATTCCTATGAAGATACATTCAAAGTAAAAAAACGGGCTCAACTCGGACTGAAAGTGCATTTAAAGCAATAAAAACTGAAAATGAGTGTCACGCCTAAACCAAAGGACTTATGCACACATTTCAACATGTATTTAGTTCAGGTTGACCTCCTGAAGCCTAAATCACCATTAATTTGACTACACAACTCATTCCTATGAAGGTACATTCAAAGTAAAAAAACGGGCTCAACTCGGACTGAAAGTGCATTTAAAGCAAGAAAAACTCAAAATGAGTGTCACGCCTAAACCAAAGGTCTTATGCACACATTTCAACATGTATTTAGTTCAGGTTGACCTCCTGAAGCCTAAATGAGCATTAATTTGACTACACAACTCATTCCTATGAAGGAACATTCAAAGTAAAAAAACGGGCTCAACTCGGACTGAAAGTACATTTAAAGCAATAAAAACTGAAAATGAGTGTCACGCCTAAACCAAAGGACTTATGCACACATTTCAACATGTATTTAGTTCAGGTTGACCTCCTGAAGCCTAAATGAGCATTAATTTGACTACACAACTCATTCCTATGAAGGTACATTCAAAGTCACAAAACGTGCTCAACTAGGCCTGAAAGTGCATTTAAAGCAATAAAAACTCAAAATGAGTGTCACGCCTAAACCAAAGGACTTATGCACACATTTCAACATGTATTTAGTTCAGGTTGACATTCTGAAGCCTAAATGAGCATTAATTTGACTACACAACTTATTCCTATGAAGATACATTCAAAGTAAAAAAACGGGCTCAACTCGGACTGAAAGTGCATTTAAAGCAATAAAAACTGAAAATGAGTGTCACGCCTAAACCAAAGGACTTATGCACACATTTCAACATGTATTTAGTTCAGGTTGACCTCCTGAAGCCTAAATGAGCAATAATTTGACTACACAACTCATTCCTATGAAGGTACATTCAAAGTCACAAAACGTGCTCAACTAGGCCTGAAAGTGCATTTAAAGCAATAAAAACTCAAAATGAGTGTCACGCCTAAACCAAAGGACTTATGCACACATTTCAACATGTATTTAGTTCAGGTTGACCTCCTGAAGCCTAAATCACCATTAATTTGACTACACAACTTATTCCTATGAAGATACATTCAAAGTAAAAAAACGGGCTCAACTCGGACTGAAAGTGCATTTAAAGCAATAAAAACTGAAAATGAGTGTCACGCCTAAACCAAAGGACTTATGCACACATTTCAACATGTATTTAGTTCAGGTTGACCTCCTGAAGCCTAAATGAGCATTAATTTGACTACACAACTCATTCCTATGAAGGTACATTCAAAGTCACAAAACGTGCTCAACTAGGCCTGAAAGTGCATTTAAAGCAATAAAAACTCAAAATGAGTGTCACGCCTAAACCAAAGGACTTATGCACACATTTCAACATGTATTTAGTTCAGGTTGACCTCCTGAAGCCTAAATCACCATTAATTTGACTACACAACTTATTCCTATGAAGATACATTCAAAGTAAAAAAACGGGCTCAACTCGGACTGAAAGTGCATTTAAAGCAATAAAAACTGAAAATGAGTGTCACGCCTAAACCAAAGGACTTATGCACACATTTCAACATGTATTTAGTTCAGGTTGACCTCCTGAAGCCTAAATGAGCATTAATTTGACTACACAACTCATTCCTATGAAGGTACATTCAAAGTTACAAAACGTGCTCAACTAGGCCTGAAAGTGCATTTAAAGCAATAAAAACTGAAAATGAGTGTCACGCCTAAACCAAAGGACTTATGCACACATTTCAACATGTATTTAGTTCAGGTTGACCTCCTGAAGCCTAAATGAGCATTAATTTGACTACACAACTCATTCCTATGAAGGAACATTCAAAGTAAAAAAACTGGCTCAACTCGGACTGAAAGTACATTTAAAGCAATAAAAACTGAAAATGAGTGTCACGCCTAAACCAAAGGACTTATGCACACATTTCAACATGTATTTAGTTCAGGTTGACATTCTGAAGCCTAAATGAGCATTAATTTGACTACACAACTTATTCCTATGAAGATACATTCAAAGTAAAAAAACGGGCTCAACTCGGACTGAAAGTGCATTTAAAGCAATAAAAACTGAAAATGAGTGTCACGCCTAAACCAAAGGACTTATGCACACATTTCAACATGTATTTAGTTCAGGTTGACCTCCTGAAGCCTAAATGAGCATTAATTTGACTACACAACTCATTCCTATGAAGGTACATTCAAAGTCACAAAACGTGCTCAACTAGGCCTGAAAGTGCATTTAAAGCAATAAAAACTCAAAATGAGTGTCACGCCTAAACCAAAGGACTTATGCACACATTTCAACATGTATTTAGTTCAGGTTGACCTCCTGAAGCCTAAATCACCATTAATTTGACTACACAACTTATTCCTATGAAGATACATTCAAAGTAAAAAAACGGGCTCAACTCGGACTGAAAGTGCATTTAAAGTAATAAAAACTGAAAATGAGTGTCACGCCTAAACCAAAGGACTTATGCACACATTTCAACATGTATTTAGTTCAGGTTGACCTCCTGAAGCCTAAATCACCATTAATTTGACTACACAACTCATTCCTATGAAGGTACATTCAAAGTAAAAAAACGGGCTCAACTCGGACTGAAAGTGCATTTAAAGCAATAAAAACTCAAAATGAGTGTCACGCCTAAACCAAAGGCCTTATGCACACATTTCAACATGTATTTAGTTCAGGTTGACCTCCTGAAGCCTAAATGAGCATTAATTTGACTACACAACTCATTCCTATGAAGGAACATTCAAAGTAAAAAAACGGGCTCAACTCAGACTGAAAGTACATTTAAAGCAATAAAAACACGAAAATGAGTGTCACGCCTAAACCAAAGGACTTATGCACACATTTCAACATGTATTTAGTTCAGGTTGACCTCCTGAAGCCTAAATGAGCATTAATTTGACTACACAACTCATTCCTATGAAGGTACATTCAAAGTCACAAAACGTGCTCAACTAGGCCTGAAAGTGCATTTAAAGCAATAAAAACTGGAAATGAGTGTCACGCCTAAACCAAAGGACTTATGCACACATTTCAACATGTATTTAGTTCAGGTTGACCTCCTGAAGCCTAAATGAGCATTAATTTGACTACACAACTCATTCCTATGAAGGTACATTCAAAGTCACAAAACGTGCTCAACTAGGCCTGAAAGTGCATTTAAAGCAATAAAAACTGAAAATGAGTGTCACGCCTAAACCAAAGGACTTATGCACACATTTCAACATGTATTTAGTTCAGGTTGACCTCCTGAAGCCTAAATGAGCATTAATTTGACTACACAACTCATTCCTATGAAGGAACATTCAAAGTAAAAAAACTGGCTCAACTCGGACTGAAAGTACATTTAAAGCAATAAAAACTGAAAATGAGTGTCACGCCTAAACCAAAGGACTTATGCACACATTTCAACATGTATTTAGTTCAGGTTGACCTCCTGAAGCCTAAATGAGCATTAATTTGACTACACAACTCATTCCTATGAAGGTACATTCAAAGTCACAAAACGTGCTCAACTAGGCCTGAAAGTGCATTTAAAGCAATAAAAACTGAAAATGAGTGTCACGCCTAAACCAAAGGACTTATGCACACATTTCAACATGTATTTAGTTCAGGTTGACCTCCTGAAGCCTAAATGAGCATTAATTTGACTACACAACTCATTCCTATGAAGGTACATTCAAAGTCACAAAACGTGCTCAACTAGGCCTGAAAGTGCATTTAAAGCAATAAAAACTGAAAATGAGTGTCACGCCTAAACCAAAGGACTTATGCACACATTTCAACATGTATTTAGTTCAGGTTGACCTCCTGAAGCCTAAATGAGCATTAATTTGACTACACAACTCATTCCTATGAAGGTACATTCAAAGTCACAAAACGTGCTCAACTAGGCCTGAAAGTGCATTTAAAGCAATAAAAACTCAAAATGAGTGTCACGCCTAAACCAAAGGACTTATGCACACATTTCAACATGTATTTAGTTCAGGTTGACATTCTGAAGCCTAAATGAGCATTAATTTGACTACACAACTTATTCCTATGAAGATACATTCAAAGTAAAAAAACGGGCTCAACTCGGACTGAAAGTGCATTTAAAGCAATAAAAACTGAAAATGAGTGTCACGCCTAAACCAAAGGACTTATGCACACATTTCAACATGTATTTAGTTCAGGTTGACCTCCTGAAGCCTAAATGAGCATTAATTTGACTACACAACTCATTCCTATGAAGGTACATTCAAAGTCACAAAACGTGCTCAACTAGGCCTGAAAGTGCATTTAAAGCAATAAAAACTCAAAATGAGTGTCACGCCTAAACCAAAGGACTTATGCACACATTTCAACATGTATTTAGTTCAGGTTGACCTCCTGAAGCCTAAATCACCATTAATTTGACTACACAACTTATTCCTATGAAGATACATTCAAAGTAAAAAAACGTGCTCTACTCGGCCTGAAAATGCATTTAAAGCAATAAAAACTGAAAATGAGTGTCACGCCTAAACCAAAGGACTTATGCACACATTTCAACATGTATTTAGTTCAGGTTGACATTCTGAAGCCTAAATGAGCATTAATTTGACTACACAACTTATTCCTATGAAGATACATTCAAAGTAAAAAAACGGGCTCAACTCGGACTGAAAGTGCATTTAAAGCAATAAAAACTGAAAATGAGTGTCACGCCTAAACCAAAGGACTTATGCACACATTTCAACATGTATTTAGTTCAGGTTGACCTCCTGAAGCCTAAATGAGCATTAATTTGACTACACAACTCATTCCTATGAAGGTACATTCAAAGTCACAAAACGTGCTCAACTCGGACTGAAAGTGCATTTAAAGCAATAAAAACTGAAAATGAGTGTCACGCCTAAACCAAAGGACTTATGCACACATTTCAACATGTATTTAGTTCAGGTTGACCTCCTGAAGCCTAAATCACCATTAATTTGACTACACAACTCTTTCCTATGAAGGTACATTCAAAGTAAAAAAACGGGCTCAACTCGGACTGAAAGTGCATTTAAAGCAAGAAAAACTCAAAATGAGTGTCACGCCTAAACCAAAGGCCTTATGCACACATTTCAACATGTATTTAGTTCAGGTTGACCTCCTGAAGCCTAAATGAGCATTAATTTGACTACACAACTCATTCCTATGAAGGAACATTCAAAGTAAAAAAACTGGCTCAACTCGGACTGAAAGTACATTTAAAGCAATAAAAACTGAAAATGAGTGTCACGCCTAAACCAAAGGACTTATGCACACATTTCAACATGTATTTAGTTCAGGTTGACCTCCTGAAGCCTAAATGAGCATTAATTTGACTACACAACTCATTCCTATGAAGGTACATTCAAAGTCACAAAACGTGCTCAACTAGGCCTGAAAGTGCATTTAAAGCAATAAAAACTCAAAATGAGTGTCACGCCTAAACCAAAGGACTTATGCACACATTTCAACATGTATTTAGTTCAGGTTGACCTCCTGAAGCCTAAATCACCATTAATTTGACTACACAACTTATTCCTATGAAGATACATTCAAAGTAAAAAAACGGGCTCAACTCGGACTGAAAATGCATTTAAAGCAATAAAAACTGAAAATGAGTGTCACGCCTAAACCAAAGGACTTATGCACACATTTCAACATGTATTTAGTTCAGGTTGACCTCCTGAAGCCTAAATCACCATTAATTTGACTACACAACTTATTCCTATGAAGATACATTCAAAGTAAAAAAACGGGCTCAACTCGGACTGAAAGTGCATTTAAAGCAATAAAAACTGAAAATGAGTGTCACGCCTAAACCAAAGGACTTATGCACACATTTCAACATGTATTTAGTTCAGGTTGACCTCCTGAAGCCTAAATCACCATTAATTTGACTACACAACTTATTCCTATGAAGATACATTCAAAGTAAAAAAACGGGCTCAACTCGGACTGAAAATGCATTTAAAGCAATAAAAACTGAAAATGAGTGTCACGCCTAAACCAAAGGACTTATGCACACATTTCAACATGTATTTAGTTCAGGTTGACCTCCTGAAGCCTAAATCACCATTAATTTGACTACACAACTTATTCCTATGAAGATACATTCAAAGTAAAAAAACGGGCTCAACTCGGACTGAAAGTGCATTTAAAGCAATAAAAACTGAAAATGAGTGTCACGCCTAAACCAAAGGACTTATGCACACATTTCAACATGTATTTAGTTCAGGTTGACGTCCTGAAGCCTAAATGAGCATTAATTTGACTACACAACTCATTCCTATGAAGATACATTCAAAATAAAAAAAACGTGCTCTACTCGGCCTGAAAATGCATTTAAAGCAATAAAAACTCAAAATGAGTGTCACGCCTAAACCAAAGGCCTTATGCACACATTTCAACATGTATTTAGTTCAGGTTGACCTCCTGAAGCCTAAATGAGCATTAATTTGACTACACAACTCATTCCTATGAAGGAACATTCAAAGTAAAAAAGCGGGCTCAACTCGGACTGAAAGTACATTTAAAGCAATAAAAACTGAAAATGAGTGTCACGCCTAAACCAAAGGACTTATGCACACATTTCAACATGTATTTAGTTCAGGTTGACCTCCTGAAGCCTAAATGAGCATTAATTTGACTACACAACTCATTCCTATGAAGGAACATTCAAAGTAAAAAAACTGGCTCAACTCGGACTGAAAGTACATTTAAAGCAATAAAAACTGAAAATGAGTGTCACGCCTAAACCAAAGGACTTATGCACACATTTCAACATGTATTTAGTTCAGGTTGACCTCCTGAAGCCTAAATGAGCATTAATTTGACCACACAACTCATTCCTATGAAGGTACATTCAAAGTCACAAAACGTGCTCAACTAGGCCTGAAAGTGCATTTAAAGCAATAAAAACTGAAAATGAGTGTCACGCCTAAACCAAAGGACTTATGCACACATTTCAACATGTATTTAGTTCAGGTTGACCTCCTGAAGCCTAAATGAGCATTAATTTGACTACACAACTCATTCCTATGAAGGAACATTCAAAGTAAAAAAACTGGCTCAACTCGGACTGAAAGTACATTTAAAGCAATAAAAACTGAAAATGAGTGTCACGCCTAAACCAAAGGACTTATGCACACATTTCAACATGTATTTAGTTCAGGTTGACCTCCTGAAGCCTAAATGAGCATTAATTTGACTACACAACTCATTCCTATGAAGGTACATTCAAAGTCACAAAACGTGCTCAACTAGGCCTGAAAGTGCATTTAAAGCAATAAAAACTCAAAATGAGTGTCACGCCTAAACCAAAGGACTTATGCACACATTTCAACATGTATTTAGTTCAGGTTGACATTCTGAAGCCTAAATGAGCATTAATTTGACTACACAACTTATTCCTATGAAGATACATTCAAAGTAAAAAAACGGGCTCAACTCGGACTGAAAGTGCATTTAAAGCAATAAAAACTGAAAATGAGTGTCACGCCTAAACCAAAGGACTTATGCACACATTTCAACATGTATTTAGTTCAGGTTGACCTCCTGAAGCCTAAATGAGCATTAATTTGACTACACAACTGATTCCTATGAAGGTACATTCAAAGTCACAAAACGTGCTCAACTAGGCCTGAAAGTGCATTTAAAGCAATAAAAACTCAAAATGAGTGTCACGCCTAAACCAAAGGACTTATGCACACATTTCAACATGTATTTAGTTCAGGTTGACCTCCTGAAGCCTAAATCACCATTAATTTGACTACACAACTTATTCCTATGAAGATACATTCAAAGTAAAAAAACGGGCTCAACTCGGACTGAAAGTGCATTTAAAGCAATAAAAACTGAAAATGAGTGTCACGCCTAAACCAAAGGACTTATGCACACATTTCAACATGTATTTAGTTCAGGTTGACCTCCTGAAGCCTAAATGAGCATTAATTTGACTACACAACTCATTCCTATGAAGGTACATTCAAAGTCACAAAACGTGCTCAACTAGGCCTGAAAGTGCATTTAAAGCAATAAAAACTCAAAATGAGTGTCACGCCTAAACCAAAGGACTTATGCACACATTTCAACATGTATTTAGTTCAGGTTGACCTCCTGAAGCCTAAATCACCATTAATTTGACTACACAACTTATTCCTATGAAGATACATTCAAAGTAAAAAAACGGGCTCAACTCGGACTGAAAGTGCATTTAAAGCAATAAAAACTGAAAATGAGTGTCACGCCTAAACCAAAGGACTTATGCACACATTTCAACATGTATTTAGTTCAGGTTGACCTCCTGAAGCCTAAATCACCATTAATTTGACTACACAACTCTTTCCTATGAAGGTACATTCAAAGTAAAAAAACGGGCTCAACTCGGACTGAAAGTGCATTTAAAGCAAGAAAAACTCAAAATGAGTGTCACGCCTAAACCAAAGGCCTTATGCACACATTTCAACATGTATTTAGTTCAGGTTGACCTCCTGAAGCCTAAATGAGCATTAATTTGACTACACAACTCATTCCTATGAAGGAACATTCAAAGTAAAAAAACTGGCTCAACTCGGACTGAAAGTACATTTAAAGCAATAAAAACTGAAAATGAGTGTCACGCCTAAACCAAAGGACTTATGCACACATTTCAACATGTATTTAGTTCAGGTTGACCTCCTGAAGCCTAAATGAGCATTAATTTGACTACACAACTCATTCCTATGAAGGTACATTCAAAGTCACAAAACGTGCTCAACTAGGCCTGAAAGTGCATTTAAAGCAATAAAAACTCAAAATGAGTGTCACGCCTAAACCAAAGGACTTATGCACACATTTCAACATGTATTTAGTTCAGGTTGACCTCCTGAAGCCTAAATCACCATTAATTTGACTACACAACTTATTCCTATGAAGATACATTCAAAGTAAAAAAACGGGCTCAACTCGGACTGAAAATGCATTTAAAGCAATAAAAACTGAAAATGAGTGTCACGCCTAAACAAAAGGACTTATGCACACATTTCAACATGTATTTAGTTCAGGTTGACCTCCTGAAGCCTAAATCACCATTAATTTGACTACACAACTTATTCCTATGAAGATACATTCAAAGTAAAAAAACGGGCTCAACTCGGACTGAAAGTGCATTTAAAGCAATAAAAACTGAAAATGAGTGTCACGCCTAAACCAAAGGACTTATGCACACATTTCAACATGTATTTAGTTCAGGTTGACGTCCTGAAGCCTAAATGAGCATTAATTTGACTACACAACTCATTCCTATGAAGATACATTCAAAATAAAAAAAAGGTGCTCTACTCGGCCTGAAAATGCATTTAAAGCAATAAAAACTCAAAATGAGTGTCACGCCTAAACCAAAGGCCTTATGCACACATTTCAACATGTATTTAGTTCAGGTTGACCTCCTGAAGCCTAAATGAGCATTAATTTGACTACACAACTCATTCCTATGAAGGAACATTCAAAGTAAAAAAGCGGGCTCAACTCGGACTGAAAGTACATTTAAAGCAATAAAAACTGAAAATGAGTGTCACGCCTAAACCAAAGGACTTATGCACACATTTCAACATGTATTTAGTTCAGGTTGACCTCCTGAAGCCTAAATGAGCATTAATTTGACTACACAACTCATTCCTATGAAGGAACATTCAAAGTAAAAAAACTGGCTCAACTCGGACTGAAAGTACATTTAAAGCAATAAAAACTGAAAATGAGTGTCACGCCTAAACCAAAGGACTTATGCACACATTTCAACATGTATTTAGTTCAGGTTGACCTCCTGAAGCCTAAATGAGCATTAATTTGACTACACAACTCATTCCTATGAAGGTACATTCAAAGTCACAAAACGTGCTCAACTAGGCCTGAAAGTGCATTTAAAGCAATAAAAACTGAAAATGAGTGTCACGCCTAAACCAAAGGACTTATGCACACATTTCAACATGTATTTAGTTCAGGTTGACCTCCTGAAGCCTAAATGAGCATTAATTTGACTACACAACTCATTCCTATGAAGGAACTTTCAAAGTAAAAAAACTGGCTCAACTCGGACTGAAAGTACATTTAAAGCAATAAAAACTGAAAATGAGTGTCACGCCTAAACCAAAGGACTTATGCACACATTTCAACATGTATTTAGTTCAGGTTGACCTCCTGAAGCCTAAATGAGCATTAATTTGACTACACAACTCATTCCTATGAAGGTACATTCAAAGTCACAAAACGTGCTCAACTAGGCCTGAAAGTGCATTTAAAGCAATAAAAACTCAAAATGAGTGTCACGCCTAAACCAAAGGACTTATGCACACATTTCAACATGTATTTAGTTCAGGTTGACATTCTGAAGCCTAAATGAGCATTAATTTGACTACACAACTTATTCCTATGAAGATACATTCAAAGTAAAAAAACGGGCTCAACTCGGACTGAAAGTGCATTTAAAGCAATAAAAACTGAAAATGAGTGTCACGCCTAAACCAAAGGACTTATGCACACATTTCAACATGTATTTAGTTCAGGTTGACCTCCTGAAGCCTAAATGAGCATTAATTTGACTACACAACTGATTCCTATGAAGGTACATTCAAAGTCACAAAACGTGCTCAACTAGGCCTGAAAGTGCATTTAAAGCAATAAAAACTCAAAATGAGTGTCACGCCTAAACCAAAGGACTTATGCACACATTTCAACATGTATTTAGTTCAGGTTGACCTCCTGAAGCCTAAATCACCATTAATTTGACTACACAACTTATTCCTATGAAGATACATTCAAAGTAAAAAAACGGGCTCAACTCGGACTGAAAGTGCATTTAAAGCAATAAAAACTGAAAATGAGTGTCACGCCTAAACCAAAGGACTTATGCACACATTTCAACATGTATTTAGTTCAGGTTGACCTCCTGAAGCCTAAATCACCATTAATTTGACTACACAACTCATTCCTATGAAGGTACATTCCAAGTAAAAAAACGGGCTCAACTCGGACTGAAAGTGCATTTAAAGCAAGAAAAACTCAAAATGAGTGTCACGCCTAAACCAAAGGCCTTATGCACACATTTCAACATGTATTTAGTTCAGGTTGACCTCCTGAAGCCTAAATGAGCATTAATTTGACTACACAACTCATTCCTATGAAGGAACATTCAAAGTAAAAAAACGGGCTCAACTCGGACTGAAAGTACATTTAAAGCAATAAAAACTGAAAATGAGTGTCACGCCTAAACCAAAGGACTTATGCACACATTTCAACATGTATTTAGTTCAGGTTGACCTCCTGAAGCCTAAATGAGCATTAATTTGACTACACAACTCATTCCTATGAAGGTACATTCAAAGTCACAAAACGTGCTCAACTAGGCCTGAAAGTGCATTTAAAGCAATAAAAACTCAAAATGAGTGTCACGCCTAAACCAAAGGACTTATGCACACATTTCAACATGTATTTAGTTCAGGTTGACCTCCTGAAGCCTAAATCACCATTAATTTGACTACACAACTTATTCCTATGAAGATACATTCAAAGTAAAAAAACGGGCTCAACTCGGACTGAAAGTGCATTTAAAGCAATAAAAACTGAAAATGAGTGTCACGCCTAAACCAAAGGACTTATGCACACATTTCAACATGTATTTAGTTCAGGTTGACCTCCTGAAGCCTAAATCACCATTAATTTGACTACACAACTCATTCCTATGAAGGTACATTCAAAGTACAAAAACGGGCTCAACTCGGACTGAAAGTGCATTTAAAGCAATAAAAACTGAAAATGCGTGTCACGCCTAAACCAAAGGACTTATGCACACATTTCAACATGTATTTAGTTCAGGTTGACCTCCTGAAGCCTAAATCACCATTAATTTGACTACACAACTTATTCCTATGAAGATACATTCAAAGTAAAAAAACGGGCTCAACTCGGACTGAAAGTGCATTTAAAGCAATAAAAACTGAAAATGAGTGTCACGCCTAAACCAAAGGACTTATGCACACATTTCAACATGTATTTAGTTCAGGTTGACGTCCTGAAGCCTAAATGAGCATTAATTTGACTACACAACTTTTTCCTATGAAGATACATTCAAAGTAAAAAAAACGTGCTCTACTCGGCCTGAAAATGCATTTAAAGCAATAAAAACTCAAAATGAGTGTCACGCCTAAACCAAAGGCCTTATGCACACATTTCAACATGTATTTAGTTCAGGTTGACCTCCTGAAGCCTAAATGAGCATTAATTTGACTACACAACTCATTCCTATGAAGGAACATTCAAAGTAAAAAAGCGGGCTCAACTCGGACTGAAAGTACATTTAAAGCAATAAAAACTGAAAATGAGTGTCACGCCTAAACCAAAGGACTTATGCACACATTTCAACATGTATTTAGTTCAGGTTGACCTCCTGAAGCCTAAATGAGCATTAATTTGACTACACAACTCATTCCTATGAAGGAACATTCAAAGTAAAAAAACTGGCTCAACTCGGACTGAAAGTACATTTAAAGCAATAAAAACTGAAAATGAGTGTCACGCCTAAACCAAAGGACTTATGCACACATTTCAACATGTATTTAGTTCAGGTTGACCTCCTGAAGCCTAAATGAGCATTAATTTGACTACACAACTCATTCCTATGAAGGTACATTCAAAGTCACAAAACGTGCTCAACTAGGCCTGAAAGTGCATTTAAAGCAATAAAAACTGAAAATGAGTGTCACGCCTAAACCAAAGGACTTATGCACACATTTCAACATGTATTTAGTTCAGGTTGACCTCCTGAAGCCTAAATGAGCATTAATTTGACTACACAACTCATTCCTATGAAGGAACATTCAAAGTAAAAAAACTGGCTCAACTCGGACTGAAAGTACATTTAAAGCAATAAAAACTGAAAATGAGTGTCACGCCTAAACCAAAGGACTTATGCACACATTTCAACATGTATTTAGTTCAGGTTGACCTCCTGAAGCCTAAATGAGCATTAATTTGACTACACAACTCATTCCTATGAAGGTACATTCAAAGTCACAAAACGTGCTCAACTAGGCCTGAAAGTGCATTTAAAGCAATAGAAACTCAAAATGAGTGTCACGCCTAAACCAAAGGACTTATGCACACATTTCAACATGTATTTAGTTCAGGTTGACATTCTGAAGCCTAAATGAGCATTAATTTGACTACACAACTTATTCCTATGAAGATACATTCAAAGTAAAAAAACGGGCTCAACTCGGACTGAAAGTGCATTTAAAGCAATAAAAACTGAAAATGAGTGTCACGCCTAAACCAAAGGACTTATGCACACATTTCAACATGTATTTAGTTCAGGTTGACCTCCTGAAGCCTAAATGAGCATT
The DNA here is from genome assembly GCF_025434085.1 of Hippocampus zosterae. Lineage (NCBI taxonomy): Eukaryota > Metazoa > Chordata > Actinopteri > Syngnathiformes > Syngnathidae > Hippocampus > Hippocampus zosterae. Next base: position 22,686,094 of record NC_067462.1, on the reverse strand, counting down.
AATTTGACTACACAACTCATTCCTATGAAGGTACATTCAAAGTCACAAAACGTGCTCAACTAGGCCTGAAAGTGCATTTAAAGCAATAAAAACTCAAAATGAGTGTCACGCCTAAACCAAAGGACTTATGCACACATTTCAACATGTATTTAGTTCAGGTTGACCTCCTGAAGCCTAAATCACCATTAATTTGACTACACAACTTATTCCTATGAAGATACATTCAAAGTAAAAAAACGGGCTCAACTCGGACTGAAAGTGCATTTAAAGCAATAAAAACTGAAAATGAGTGTCACGCCTAAACCAAAGGATTTATGCACACATTTCAACATGTATTTAGTTCAGGTTGACCTCCTGAAGCCTAAATCACCATTAATTTGACTACACAACTTATTCCTATGAAGATACATTCAAAGTAAAAAAACGGGCTCAACTCGGACTGAAAGTGCATTTAAAGCAATAAAAACTGAAAATGAGTGTCACGCCTAAACCAAAGGCCTTATGCACACATTTCAACATGTATTTAGTTCAGGTTGACCTCCTGAAGCCTAAATCACCATTAATTTGACTACACAACTTATTCCTATGAAGATACATTCAAAGTAAAAAAACGGGCTCAACTCGGACTGAAAGTGCATTTAAAGCAATAAAAACTGAAAATGAGTGTCACGCCTAAACCAAAGGACTTATGCACACATTTCAACATGTATTTAGTTCATGTTGACCTCCTGAAGCCTAAATGAGCATTAATTTGACTACACAACTCATTCCTATGAAGGTACATTCAAAGTCACAAAACGTGCTCAACTAGGCCTGAAAGTGCATTTAAAGCAATAAAAACTGAAAATGAGTGTCAAGCCTAAACCAAAGGACTTATGCACACATTTCAACATGTATTTAGTTCAGGTTGACCTCCTGAAGCCTAAATGAGCATTAATTTGACTACACAACTCATTCCTATGAAGGAACATTCAAAGTAAAAAAACTGGCTCAACTCGGACTGAAAGTACATTTAAAGCAATAAAAACTGAAAATGAGTGTCACGCCTAAACCAAAGGACTTATGCACACATTTCAACATGTATTTAGTTCAGGTTGACCTCCTGAAGCCTAAATGAGCATTAATTTGACTACACAACTCATTCCTATGAAGGTACATTCAAAGTCACAAAACGTGCTCAACTAGGCCTGAAAGTGCATTTAAAGCAATAAAAACTCAAAATGAGTGTCACGCCTAAACCAAAGGACTTATGCACACATTTCAACATGTATTTAGTTCAGGTTGACATTCTGAAGCCTAAATGAGCATTAATTTGACTACACAACTTATTCCTATGAAGATACATTCAAAGTAAAAAAACGGGCTCAACTCGGACTGAAAGTGCATTTAAAGCAATAAAAACTGAAAATGAGTGTCACGCCTAAACCAAAGGACTTATGCACACATTTCAACATGTATTTAGTTCAGGTTGACCTCCTGAAGCCTAAATGAGCATTAATTTGACTACACAACTCATTCCTATGAAGGTACATTCAAAGTCACAAAACGTGCTCAACTAGGCCTGAAAGTGCATTTAAAGCAATAAAAACTCAAAATGAGTGTCACGCCTAAACCAAAGGACTTATGCACACATTTCAACATGTATTTAGTTCAGGTTGACCTCCTGAAGCCTAAATCACCATTAATTTGACTACACAACTTATTCCTATGAAGATACATTCAAAGTAAAAAAACGGGCTCAACTCGGACTGAAAGTGCATTTAAAGCAATAAAAACTGAAAATGAGTGTCACGCCTAAACCAAAGGACTTATGCACACATTTCAACATGTATTTAGTTCAGGTTGACCTCCTGAAGCCTAAATCACCATTAATTTGACTACACAACTCATTCCTATGAAGGTACATTCAAAGTAAAAAAACGGGCTCAACTCGGACTGAAAGTGCATTTAAAGCAAGAAAAACTCAAAATGAGTGTCACGCCTAAACCAAAGGCCTTATGCACACATTTCAACATGTATTTAGTTCAGGTTGACCTCCTGAAGCCTAAATGAGCATTAATTTGACTACACAACTCATTCCTATGAAGGAACATTCAAAGTAAAAAAACGGGCTCAACTCGGACTGAAAGTACATTTAAAGCAATAAAAACTGAAAATGAGTGTCACGCCTAAACCAAAGGACTTATGCACACATTTCAACATGTATTTAGTTCAGGTTGACCTCCTGAAGCCTAAATGAGCATTAATTTGACTACACAACTCATTCCTATGAAGGTACATTCAAAGTCACAAAACGTGCTCAACTAGGCCTGAAAGTGCATTTAAAGCAATAAAAACTCAAAATGAGTGTCACGCCTAAACCAAAGGACTTATGCACACATTTCAACATGTATTTAGTTCAGGTTGACATTCTGAAGCCTAAATGAGCATTAATTTGACTACACAACTTATTCCTATGAAGATACATTCAAAGTAAAAAAACGGGCTCAACTCGGACTGAAAGTGCATTTAAAGCAATAAAAACTGAAAATGAGTGTCACGCCTAAACCAAAGGACTTATGCACACATTTCAACATGTATTTAGTTCAGGTTGACCTCCTGAAGCCTAAATGAGCATTAATTTGACTACACAACTCATTCCTATGAAGGTACATTCAAAGTCACAAAACGTGCTCAACTAGGCCTGAAAGTGCATTTAAAGCAATAAAAACTCAAAATGAGTGTCACGCCTAAACCAAAGGACTTATGCACACATTTCAACATGTATTTAGTTCAGGTTGACCTCCTGAAGCCTAAATCACCATTAATTTGACTACACAACTTATTCCTATGAAGATACATTCAAAGTAAAAAAACGGGCTCAACTCGGACTGAAAGTGCATTTAAAGCAATAAAAACTGAAAATGAGTGTCACGCCTAAACCAAAGGACTTATGCACACATTTCAACATGTATTTAGTTCAGGTTGACCTCCTGAAGCCTAAATGAGCATTAATTTGACTACACAACTCATTCCTATGAAGGTACATTCAAAGTCACAAAACGTGCTCAACTAGGCCTGAAAGTGCATTTAAAGCAATAAAAACTGAAAATGAGTGTCACGCCTAAACCAAAGGACTTATGCACACATTTCAACATGTATTTAGTTCAGGTTGACCTCCTGAAGCCTAAATGAGCATTAATTTGACTACACAACTCATTCCTATGAAGGAACATTCAAAGTAAAAAAACTGGCTCAACTCGGACTGAAAGTACATTTAAAGCAATAAAAACTGAAAATGAGTGTCACGCCTAAACCAAAGGACTTATGCACACATTTCAACATGTATTTAGTTCAGGTTGACCTCCTGAAGCCTAAATGAGCATTAATTTGACTACACAACTCATTCCTATGAAGGTACATTCAAAGTCACAAAACGTGCTCAACTAGGCCTGAAAGTGCATTTAAAGCAATAAAAATTCAAAATGAGTGTCACGCCTAAACCAAAGGACTTATGCACACATTTCAACATGTATTTAGTTCAGGTTGACATTCTGAAGCCTAAATGAGCATTAATTTGACTACACAACTTATTCCTATGAAGATACATTCAAAGTAAAAAAACGGGCTCAACTCGGACTGAAAGTGCATTTAAAGCAATAAAAACTGAAAATGAGTGTCACGCCTAAACCAAAGGACTTATGCACACATTTCAACATGTATTTAGTTCAGGTTGACCTCCTGAAGCCTAAATGAGCATTAATTTGACTACACAACTCATTCCTATGAAGGTACATTCAAAGTCACAAAACGTGCTCAACTAGGCCTGAAAGTGCATTTAAAGCAATAAAAACTCAAAATGAGTGTCACGCCTAAACCAAAGGACTTATGCACACATTTCAACATGTATTTAGTTCAGGTTGACCTCCTGAAGCCTAAATCACCATTAATTTGACTACACAACTTATTCCTATGAAGATACATTCAAAGTAAAAAAACGGGCTCAACTCGGACTGAAAGTGCATTTAAAGCAATAAAAACTGAAAATGAGTGTCACGCCTAAACCAAAGGACTTATGCACACATTTCAACATGTATTTAGTTCAGGTTGACCTCCTGAAGCCTAAATCACCATTAATTTGACTACACAACTCATTCCTATGAAGGTACATTCAAAGTAAAAAAACGGGCTCAACTCGGACTGAAAGTGCATTTAAAGCAATAAAAACTCAAAATGAGTGTCACGCCTAAACCAAAGGCCTTATGCACACATTTCAACATGTATTTAGTTCAGGTTGACCTCCTGAAGCCTAAATGAGCATTAATTTGACTACACAACTCATTCCTATGAAGGAACATTCAAAGTAAAAAAACGGGCTCAACTCGGACTGAAAGTACATTTAAAGCAATAAAAACTGAAAATGAGTGTCACGCCTAAACCAAAGGACTTATGCACACATTTCAACATGTATTTAGTTCAGGTTGACCTCCTGAAGCCTAAATGAGCATTAATTTGACTACACAACTCATTCCTATGAAGGTACATTCAAAGTCACAAAACGTGCTCAACTAGGCCTGAAAGTGCATTTAAAGCAATAAAAACTCAAAATGAGTGTCACGCCTAAACCAAAGGACTTATGCACACATTTCAACATGTATTTAGTTCAGGTTGACCTCCTGAAGCCTAAATGAGCATTAATTTGACTACACAACTCATTCCTATGAAGGTACATTCAAAGTCACAAAACGTGCTCAACTAGGCCTGAAAGTGCATTTAAAGCAATAAAAACTCAAAATGAGTGTCACGCCTAAACCAAAGGACTTATGCACACATTTCAACATGTATTTAGTTCAGGTTGACATTCTGAAGCCTAAATGAGCATTAATTTGACTACACAACTTATTCCTATGAAGATACATTCAAAGTAAAAAAACGGGCTCAACTCGGACTGAAAGTGCATTTAAAGCAATAAAAACTGAAAATGAGTGTCACGCCTAAACCAAAGGACTTATGCACACATTTCAACATGTATTTAGTTCAGGTTGACCTCCTGAAGCCTAAATGAGCATTAATTTGACTACACAACTCATTCCTATGAAGGTACATTCAAAGTCACAAAACGTGCTCAACTAGGCCTGAAAGTGCATTTAAAGCAATAAAAACTCAAAATGAGTGTCACGCCTAAACCAAAGGACTTATGCACACATTTCAACATGTATTTAGTTCAGGTTGACCTCCTGAAGCCTAAATCACCATTAATTTGACTACACAACTTATTCCTATGAAGATACATTCAAAGTAAAAAAACGGGCTCAACTCGGACTGAAAGTGCATTTAAAGCAATAAAAACTGAAAATGAGTGTCACGCCTAAACCAAAGGACTTATGCACACATTTCAACATGTATTTAGTTCAGGTTGACCTCCTGAAGCCTAAATGAGCATTAATTTGACTACACAACTCATTCCTATGAAGGTACATTCAAAGTCACAAAACGTGCTCAACTAGGCCTGAAAGTGCATTTAAAGCAATAAAAACTGAAAATGAGTGTCACGCCTAAACCAAAGGACTTATGCACACATTTCAACATGTATTTAGTTCAGGTTGACCTCCTGAAGCCTAAATGAGCATTAATTTGACTACACAACTCATTCCTATGAAGGAACATTCAAAGTAAAAAAACTGGCTCAACTCGGACTGAAAGTACATTTAAAGCAATAAAAACTGAAAATGAGTGTCACGCCTAAACCAAAGGACTTATGCACACATTTCAACATGTATTTAGTTCAGGTTGACCTCCTGAAGCCTAAATGAGCATTAATTTGACTACACAACTCATTCCTATGAAGGTACATTCAAAGTCACAAAACGTGCTCAACTAGGCCTGAAAGTGCATTTAAAGCAATAAAAATTCAAAATGAGTGTCACGCCTAAACCAAAGGACTTATGCACACATTTCAACATGTATTTAGTTCAGGTTGACATTCTGAAGCCTAAATGAGCATTAATTTGACTACACAACTTATTCCTATGAAGATACATTCAAAGTAAAAAAACGGGCTCAACTCGGACTGAAAGTGCATTTAAAGCAATAAAAACTGAAAATGAGTGTCACGCCTAAACCAAAGGACTTATGCACACATTTCAACATGTATTTAGTTCAGGTTGACCTCCTGAAGCCTAAATGAGCATTAATTTGACTACACAACTCATTCCTATGAAGGTACATTCAAAGTCACAAAACGTGCTCAACTAGGCCTGAAAGTGCATTTAAAGCAATAAAAACTCAAAATGAGTGTCACGCCTAAACCAAAGGACTTATGCACACATTTCAACATGTATTTAGTTCAGGTTGACCTCCTGAAGCCTAAATCACCATTAATTTGACTACACAACTTATTCCTATGAAGATACATTCAAAGTAAAAAAACGGGCTCAACTCGGACTGAAAGTGCATTTAAAGCAATAAAAACTGAAAATGAGTGTCACGCCTAAACCAAAGGACTTATGCACACATTTCAACATGTATTTAGTTCAGGTTGACCTCCTGAAGCCTAAATCACCATTAATTTGACTACACAACTCATTCCTATGAAGGTACATTCAAAGTAAAAAAACGGGCTCAACTCGGACTGAAAGTGCATTTAAAGCAATAAAAACTCAAAATGAGTGTCACGCCTAAACCAAAGGCCTTATGCACACATTTCAACATGTATTTAGTTCAGGTTGACCTCCTGAAGCCTAAATGAGCATTAATTTGACTACACAACTCATTCCTATGAAGGAACATTCAAAGTAAAAAAACGGGCTCAACTCGGACTGAAAGTACATTTAAAGCAATAAAAACTGAAAATGAGTGTCACGCCTAAACCAAAGGACTTATGCACACATTTCAACATGTATTTAGTTCAGGTTGACCTCCTGAAGCCTAAATGAGCATTAATTTGACTACACAACTCATTCCTATGAAGGTACATTCAAAGTCACAAAACGTGCTCAACTAGGCCTGAAAGTGCATTTAAAGCAATAAAAACTCAAAATGAGTGTCACGCCTAAACCAAAGGACTTATGCACACATTTCAACATGTATTTAGTTCAGGTTGACCTCCTGAAGCCTAAATGAGCATTAATTTGACTACACAACTCATTCCTATGAAGGTACATTCAAAGTCACAAAACGTGCTCAACTAGGCCTGAAAGTGCATTTAAAGCAATAAAAACTCAAAATGAGTGTCACGCCTAAACCAAAGGACTTATGCACACATTTCAACATGTATTTAGTTCAGGTTGACATTCTGAAGCCTAAATGAGCATTAATTTGACTACACAACTTATTCCTATGAAGATACATTCAAAGTAAAAAAACGGGCTCAACTCGGACTGAAAGTGCATTTAAAGCAATAAAAACTGAAAATGAGTGTCACGCCTAAACCAAAGGACTTATGCACACATTTCAACATGTATTTAGTTCAGGTTGACCTCCTGAAGCCTAAATGAGCATTAATTTGACTACACAACTCATTCCTATGAAGGTACATTCAAAGTCACAAAACGTGCTCAACTAGGCCTGAAAGTGCATTTAAAGCAATAAAAACTCAAAATGAGTGTCACGCCTAAACCAAAGGACTTATGCACACATTTCAACATGTATTTAGTTCAGGTTGACCTCCTGAAGCCTAAATCACCATTAATTTGACTACACAACTTATTCCTATGAAGATACATTCAAAGTAAAAAAACGGGCTCAACTCGGACTGAAAGTGCATTTAAAGCAATAAAAACTGAAAATGAGTGTCACGCCTAAACCAAAGGACTTATGCACACATTTCAACATGTATTTAGTTCAGGTTGACCTCCTGAAGCCTAAATCACCATTAATTTGACTACACAACTCATTCCTATGAAGGTACATTCAAAGTAAAAAAACGGGCTCAACTCGGACTGAAAGTGCATTTAAAGCAAGAAAAACTCAAAATGAGTGTCACGCCTAAACCAAAGGCCTTATGCACACATTTCAACATGTATTTAGTTCAGGTTGACCTCCTGAAGCCTAAATGAGCATTAATTTGACTACACAACTCATTCCTATGAAGGAACATTCAAAGTAAAAAAACGGGCTCAACTCGGACTGAAAGTACATTTAAAGCAATAAAAACTGAAAATGAGTGTCACGCCTAAACCAAAGGACTTATGCACACATTTCAACATGTATTTAGTTCAGGTTGACCTCCTGAAGCCTAAATGAGCATTAATTTGACTACACAACTCATTCCTATGAAGGTACATTCAAAGTCACAAAACGTGCTCAACTAGGCCTGAAAGTGCATTTAAAGCAATAAAAACTCAAAATGAGTGTCACGCCTAAACCAAAGGACTTATGCACACATTTCAACATGTATTTAGTTCAGGTTGACATTCTGAAGCCTAAATGAGCATTAATTTGACTACACAACTTATTCCTATGAAGATACATTCAAAGTAAAAAAACGGGCTCAACTCGGACTGAAAGTGCATTTAAAGCAATAAAAACTGAAAATGAGTGTCACGCCTAAACCAAAGGACTTATGCACACATTTCAACATGTATTTAGTTCAGGTTGACCTCCTGAAGCCTAAATGAGCATTAATTTGACTACACAACTCATTCCTATGAAGGTACATTCAAAGTCACAAAACGTGCTCAACTAGGCCTGAAAGTGCATTTAAAGCAATAAAAACTCAAAATGAGTGTCACGCCTAAACCAAAGGACTTATGCACACATTTCAACATGTATTTAGTTCAGGTTGACCTCCTGAAGCCTAAATCACCATTAATTTGACTACACAACTTATTCCTATGAAGATACATTCAAAGTAAAAAAACGGGCTCAACTCGGACTGAAAGTGCATTTAAAGCAATAAAAACTGAAAATGAGTGTCACGCCTAAACCAAAGGACTTATGCACACATTTCAACATGTATTTAGTTCAGGTTGACCTCCTGAAGCCTAAATGAGCATTAATTTGACTACACAACTCATTCCTATGAAGGTACATTCAAAGTCACAAAACGTGCTCAACTAGGCCTGAAAGTGCATTTAAAGCAATAAAAACTGAAAATGAGTGTCACGCCTAAACCAAAGGACTTATGCACACATTTCAACATGTATTTAGTTCAGGTTGACCTCCTGAAGCCTAAATGAGCATTAATTTGACTACACAACTCATTCCTATGAAGGAACATTCAAAGTAAAAAAACTGGCTCAACTCGGACTGAAAGTACATTTAAAGCAATAAAAACTGAAAATGAGTGTCACGCCTAAACCAAAGGACTTATGCACACATTTCAACATGTATTTAGTTCAGGTTGACCTCCTGAAGCCTAAATGAGCATTAATTTGACTACACAACTCATTCCTATGAAGGTACATTCAAAGTCACAAAACGTGCTCAACTAGGCCTGAAAGTGCATTTAAAGCAATAAAAATTCAAAATGAGTGTCACGCCTAAACCAAAGGACTTATGCACACATTTCAACATGTATTTAGTTCAGGTTGACATTCTGAAGCCTAAATGAGCATTAATTTGACTACACAACTTATTCCTATGAAGATACATTCAAAGTAAAAAAACGGGCTCAACTCGGACTGAAAGTGCATTTAAAGCAATAAAAACTGAAAATGAGTGTCACGCCTAAACCAAAGGACTTATGCACACATTTCAACATGTATTTAGTTCAGGTTGACCTCCTGAAGCCTAAATCACCATTAATTTGACTACACAACTCATTCCTATGAAGGTACATTCAAAGTCACAAAACGTGCTCAACTAGGCCTGAAAGTGCATTTAAAGCAATAAAAACTCAAAATGAGTGTCACGCCTAAACCAAAGGACTTATGCACACATTTCAACATGTATTTAGTTCAGGTTGACCTCCTGAAGCCTAAATCACCATTAATTTGACTACACAACTTATTCCTATGAAGATACATTCAAAGTAAAAAAACGGGCTCAACTCGGACTGAAAGTGCATTTAAAGCAATAAAAACTGAAAATGAGTGTCACGCCTAAACCAAAGGACTTATGCACACATTTCAACATGTATTTAGTTCAGGTTGACCTCCTGAAGCCTAAATCACCATTAATTTGACTACACAACTCATTCCTATGAAGGTACATTCAAAGTAAAAAAACGGGCTCAACTCGGACTGAAAGTGCATTTAAAGCAATAAAAACTCAAAATGAGTGTCACGCCTAAACCAAAGGCCTTATGCACACATTTCAACATGTATTTAGTTCAGGTTGACCTCCTGAAGCCTAAATGAGCATTAATTTGACTACACAACTCATTCCTATGAAGGAACATTCAAAGTAAAAAAACGGGCTCAACTCGGACTGAAAGTACATTTAAAGCAATAAAAACTGAAAATGAGTGTCACGCCTAAACCAAAGGACTTATGCACACATTTCAACATGTATTTAGTTCAGGTTGACCTCCTGAAGCCTAAATGAGCATTAATTTGACTACACAACTCATTCCTATGAAGGTACATTCAAAGTCACAAAACGTGCTCAACTAGGCCTGAAAGTGCATTTAAAGCAATAAAAACTGAAAATGAGTGTCACGCCTAAACCAAAGGACTTATGCACACATTTCAACATGTATTTAGTTCAGGTTGACCTCCTGAAGCCTAAATGAGCATTAATTTGACTACACAACTCATTCCTATGAAGGTACATTCAAAGTCACAAAACGTGCTCAACTAGGCCTGAAAGTGCATTTAAAGCAATAAAAACTGAAAATGAGTGTCACGCCTAAACCAAAGGACTTATGCACACATTTCAACATGTATTTAGTTCAGGTTGACCTCCTGAAGCCTAAATGAGCATTAATTTGACTACACAACTCATTCCTATGAAGATACATTCAAACTCAGAAACGTGCTCTACTCGGCCTGAAATTGCATTAAAAGCAATAAAAACTCAAAATGAGTGTCACGCCTAAACCAAAGGACTTATGCACACATTTCAACATGTATTTAGTTCAGGTTGACATTCTGAAGCCTAAATGAGCATTAATTTGACTACACAACTTATTCCTATGAAGATACATTCAAAGTCAAAAAACGTGCTCTACTCGGCCTGAAAATGCATTTAAAGCAATAAAAACTCAAATTGAGTGTCACACCTAAACCAAAGGACTTATGCACACAATTCAACATGTATTTAGTTCAGGTTGACCTCCTGAAGCCTAAATGAGCATTTATTTGACTACACAACTCATTCCTATGAAGGTACATTCAAAGTCACAAAACGTGCTCAACTAGGCCTGAAAGTGCATTTAAAGCAATAAAAACTCAAAATGAGTGTCACGCCTAAACCAAAGGACTTATGCACACATTTCAACATGTATTTAGTTCAGGTTGACCTCCTGAAGCCTAAATCCCCATTAATTTGATCACACAACTCATTCCTATGAAGATACATTCAAACTCAGAAACGTGCTCTACTCGGCCTGAAAATGCATTTAAAGCAATAAAAACTGAAAATGAGTGTCACGCCTAAACCAAAGGACTTATGCACACATTTCAACATGTATTTAGTTCAGGTTGACCTCCTGAAGACTAAATGAGCATTAATTTGACTACACAACTCATTCCTATGAAGGAACATTCAAAGTAAAAAAACGGGCTCAACTCGGACTGAAAGTGCATTTAAAGCAATAAAAACTGAAAATGAGTGTCACGCCTAAACCAAAGGACTTATGCACACATTTCAACATGTATTTAGTTCAGGTTGACTTCCTGAAGCCTAAATGAGCATTAATTTGACTACACAACTCATTCCTATGAAGGTGCATTCAAAGGCACAAAACGTGCTCAACTAGGCCTGAAAGTGCATTTAAAGCAATAAAAACTGAAAATGAGTGTCACGCCTAAACCAAAGGACTTATGCACACATTTCAACATGTATTTAGTTCAGGTTGACATTCTGAAGCCTAAATGAGCATTAATTTGACTACACAACTTATTCCTATGAAGATACATTCAAAGTCAAAAAACGTGCTCTACTCGGCCTGAAAAAGCATTTAAAGCAAGAAAAAATCAAAATGAGTGTCACACCTAAACCTACATTTAAAGTAAAAAAACGTGCTCTACTCGGCCTGAAAATGCATTTAAAGCAATAAAAACTCAAATTGAGTGTCACACCTAAACCAAAGGACTTATACACACATTTCAACATGTGTTTAGTTCAGGTTGACATTCTGAAGCCTAAATGAGCATTATTTTGTCTATACAACTCATTCCTATGAAGGTACATTCAAAGTCACAAAACGTGCTCAACTAGGCCTGAAAGTGCATTTAAAGCAATAAAATCTCAAAATGAGTTTCACGCCTAAATCAAAGGACTTATGCACACATTTCAACATGTATTTAGTTTAGGTTGACTTCCTGAAGCCTAAATGAGCATTAATTTGATCACACAACTCATTCCCATGAAGATACATTCAAAGTCAGTAAGTGCCCTGCTCTGTCTGAAAATGCATTTGAATCAATAAAAACTAAAATTGAGTGTCATGCCTAAACCAAAGGACGTCTGCACACATTTCAACGTCTAAAGTGTTGTTTCCGATGCGTGCTAGTGTATGTGTGCGTGCGTGTGTGAGAGTGTGTAAGTGTGTGCGTGTGTTTGTGTGTGTTTGTGTGGGTGCGTGTGTGTGTGTTGTGCGCACCCCCCCCGCCCCAAAAAAAGTACTGTATTCGGATAAAAATGACGAATTACTCAGAGGTTTTAACTTTTGCTTGCACTTGATTTGTTCTGACACCGACGACGTCCACCAAAGACAGCCCGAGTGGATCTAGCCCACGTGGTGTGAGAGCAGGGGGAGGTGAAAAGATGCAAAGCCTAGGTGATTGGCTGTGCATCTTTCAGTCTTCCACGTGGGTTAGTCTTTGATATTCAATCAGTGTCCAAATGTTGTTTACATGCGTAGCGTGTGCGGATGTGTGTGCCTCTCATGAGTTTGTGTGTGTGTTTGCGCGCGCATGATCGTGTGCCCATACATGTGTGAGTGTTTCTTTGATCTAAATCATCGTTGGTGTGTTGTTTACGATACGTGCTCGTCTGTGCGTACGTTTGTGTGAGTGTGTGTGCGTGCGTTCGTGTGTGTGCTTGCTGCGTGCTGGCGCGCTCGGAAGCGTGTGTGTCACAGAGAAAGAGAGGGAGCGGGATCGCTGGCCTGTATGTACTCTATGTGAAACACACAGGACATTTGTAATTTCGTCCCTTTCACATTTTTTGGCTTTTTTAAAAATAAAAATTATTTTCATCAATGGTTCATAATGAGTGTCACGCCTAGACCAAATGACTTATGCACACATTTCAACATGTATTTGTCACGTCGCGTGTCCGCCAGCAGGTGGCGGGTTTTCTCACCCGCCATCTGCGCACCTGTCCGTAATTTCGGGCTGATTACCCTCCTATATTAATGAGACTCCGGCAGTTCTCCCACTGCCGGAGAATTCCTCACCGTGCCATTGATCTCTCGTGCTAACTCCTCTATTTGTAGATTACTCGTTGCCTTCTTGCCTTGCGGCCTTGACTCTTGCCATTCGCGTTAGTCACTAAATTGTATACTTAGATATTGCCTAATCAGTAGCTCCTCGCACTTTGTTTTTCAGCGAGCGTTTTCAGTTGTTTCCTTATTTCTTCCCTGGTCCTTATTTGACCAGCGTTTTGTGTTTCCGTTTTTTCCCTGTCGGGCTCTTTCTGTTTTTGTCATTAAAGACACTCTTTGCTTTGAGAAAATTCTTTCGTTGTCTGTTTTCCGGGGATCCAATCCTTTATTTTTTCGTTCTGCACGGAGCGATCATTATCGCTTCGGGCAGATCGTGACAGAATTCTCCGGCCACCATGGATCCCGCAGACATCGAAAAATTTTTTTCCGCTCTTTCCCGACAAGAGCAACAGATGAGTCAGCAGGGCCAAGCCATTAGGGAACTCCGTGGCGCGGTCTCCATGCTGGCTCATCGGTCCGATGATTTAGAACCTCGGTTGGTCCGGGTGGAAGAGCGGAGACCATCTCCCCCCGGGGTTCATTCTATTATTCCCGAAGCGCCCTCCTCATATCCCGTTATGACGAGGGAGCCATCGCTTCCACACCCCCCTCGCTACGGGGGCGAGCACGGGCAGTGTGGACACTTCCTCCACCTGTGCTCTCTCATATTCGACCTACAGCCTTCTGCCTATGCTAATGACGCCGCCAAGGTGGCTTATGTCATGAGTCTGTTAACAGGTCCGGCGGCATCGTGGGCGATTGCGACCAGTGACGCCAAGCCGAATCTCCGTACCTCGTTCCCCGACTTCGTGGCTGCGTTCCGCCGGGTGTTCCATCATCCCGTGCGAGGCAGAGAGGCAGAGGGCCGGCTACTCGCCCTCCGCCAGGGAGAGCGATCGGTAGCGGATTACTCCATCGAGTTCCGGATCCTGGCCGCCCAGAGTGGATACGATGATCGGGCGCTGTGTGGCCTGTTTCGCCGCGGGCTAAACCCTCAACTCAAGGACGAGCTGGCGACCCGCGACCACAGCACCAACCTGGAGGAATTAATCGACCTCTCCCTCCTCATGGACAATCGCCTGAGGGAGCGAAGCCGGGAGCGTGGAGGTGATCGGTCCCAGTTCCGACGAACACCCACGGAGGAACAGGTGCAGCTGGGAGGCAGGGACGCTGGTGCGGAGGAAAGAAAGCGTCGTTTCAGCGACCGAGCGACGACTGACGGCGTTCCACCATCTCCTCACGCCGCAACCAGCCATCCGGGGTCGTCACCCCCTGCCCATCAGGAGTACTGTGAGTCACGACCGCGCGCGCCCCCCTTCGAGTCTAGGCGAGTCGACTCGCGGCCTGGACACCCCAACAGACTCGAACTCGAGGGGGAGATATTAACGGGGTCCCGGTCGTGGCGGGTTCGGGCTCTGGTTGACTCGGGGGCTGATGACTGTATAATGGACACCGATCTCGCATCCGAGCTGGGTTGTTCCGTGGAGAGGTTGATAGATAGGAAGCGGGTTTGTGATCTTGATGGGCGCCTCCTGGCGGTAGTTACGCATAGGACGGAGCCGTTGAAACTTCTACTGTCCGGCAACCATGTCGAACATCGCCGTTTTTACCTAATGCCGTCTCGCAATGCCCCGATCGTTCTCGGGATACCCTGGCTGAAGACACACAATCCCGTGATTTCCTGGGCGCGCCCAGCGATAGACAGCTGGAGCCCATATTGTTACCAGCACTGTCTTCAATCGGCCGTCGGGAAGCATGAACGTGTCACGCCCCCCGAGGAGATCTGCCTTGACGGAGTGCCGGATTGCTATCGGGATCTAAAGGAGGTGTTCAGCGAGGATCGTGCCCACTCTTTGCCCCCACACCGCCCCTACGATTGTGCTATAGACCTGCAGGCGGGCGCTCCGTTGCCGACCTCGCGGCTGTATCAGGTGTCCCAACCCGAGCGCGAGGCATTGACGGAGTACATCAACAGCTCGCTCGCCGCAGGTCTTATTAGACCATCGCGTTCACCGTTAGGGGCGGGTTTTTTCTTCGTAGGGAAGAAAGACAAGACCCTGCGACCCTGCGTAGACTATCGGGGATTAAACGAGATAACAATTAAGAATAGATACCCGCTACCCTTGCTGGACTCCGCCTTCGCCCCATTGCAGTCAGCCACCATTTTCTCCAAATTAGACTTGCGCAGCGCTTACCACTTGATTCGCATCCGGGAGGGTGACGAGTGGAAGACGGCTTTTAAGACCCCTCTGGGTCATTTTGAATACCTGGTTATGCCTTTTGGGCTCACCAACGCCCCTGCCGTTTTTCAAAATCTAATTAATGATGTGCTAAGGGACATGATAAACATCTTTTGTTTCGTTTACCTTGACGATATTTTAATTTTTTCCCAGTCACTACACGAGCACCAGCAACACGTTAGGCTGGTGCTACAACGTCTACTGGAGAACCGGCTCTTCGTCAAGGCAGAAAAGTGTGAATTCCATGTCCCCGTCATCTCCTTCCTAGGGTTCATTATTGAACAGGGCAGGTTAAGGGCGGACCCCATTAAGACGCGTGCAGTCACTAACTGGCCGGTTCCGTCCAATCGCAAGGAACTGCAGCGCTTTCTGGGGTTCGCCAACTTCTACCGACGCTTTATCCGCGGTTATAGTCAGAAGGCGCTCCCCTTAACCCGCCTTACGTCCATCAAAACCCCATTTAAGTGGGATTCGACCGCGGATGCGGCGTTCGCAAACCTGAAGGCGGCGTTCACCAGTCCCCCCGTACTACAGCACCCTGATCCTGATCTCCCCTTTATCGTGGAGGTGGACGCCTCGGATTCGGGGGTGGGGGCTGTGCTGTCCCAGCGCTCTCCGGTCGACCAGAAGTTGCACCCCTGCGCCTTCTTCTCCCGTCGACTCAGTGCCGCTGAGTCCAATTACGACGTGGGCAACCGTGAACTGTTGGCAGTTGTGACCGCCTTGCAGGAGTGGCGGCACTGGCTCGAGGGGGCAAAGGAACCCTTTACGGTCTACACGGATCATAAGAACCTCGCCTACCTCCGCTCCGCCAGAAGACTGAACGCCCGTCAGGCCCGGTGGGCCCTCTTCCTTACCAGGTTCGACTTCATCCTCACCTACTCTCCCGGGTCTAAGAACACCAAGCCCGACGCCCTCTCCCGTCTCCACGAGCCTGCGGGGAGGGATCGATCCCCGGAGACCATCCTCCCGGCCCGGTGCGTCGTGGGGGCCGTCCAGTGGGAGGTTGAGCAGCGGATCCAGGCAGCCCTGGAGGGGGTTCAGGTGCCGACGGAGTGCCCAGCAGGGAGGCTATTCGTACCTCCTCCCTTACGATCTGAAGTTCTGCAGTGGGGACATGGGTCCAAGGTGGCGTGTCATCCCGGGGTGAACCGGACTGTGCAACTCGTCGCCCAGCGTTTCTGGTGGCCGGAGCTCCGCAACGACGTGACGGAGTTCGTCAAGGCCTGCACCTCCTGCGCCTGCGGCAAGTCGTCCCATCAGCCGCCGGCGGGACTGCTCCAGCCGTTGCCCATTCCTCCTCGCCCGTGGTCCCACATCGCCCTGGACTTCGTCACGGGTCTCCCGCCTTCCCGGGGTCGAACTGTCGTACTCACGATCGTGGACCGCTTCTCCAAGGCGGCTCATTTTGTTCCTTTGTCCAGGTTGCCGTCGGCGCTGGAGACCGCCGACCTCCTTGTCGAACACGTCTTCCGTCTCCACGGCATTCCACTGGACATTGTCTCGGACCGGGGGCCCCAGTTCGTATCCCGCGTCTGGAAGCAGTTCTGCCGGTCCCTCGGGGCCACGGCCAGTCTGACCTCGGGGTACCACCCCCAGTCCAATGGACAAGCCGAGCGTGCCAACCAGGATCTGGGGGCGGCCCTCCGCTGTGTGTGCCTTCACCGTCCCTCATCCTGGGTCGACCACTTACCCTGGGTGGAGTACGCGCACAACACCCTCGTCTCTTCTGCCACTGGTAGGTCCCCCTTCATGGCCGCCTACGGGTACCAGCCGCCGCTGTTCCCGTCCCAGGAGGGGCAGGTGGAGGTCCCCTCTGTGCAGCACCACCTCAAGCGGGCCCATCGCGTGTGGAAGGAGGCCCGGGCTGCGTTGTCCCGCACGGCGGCCAGGAACCAGCGGATCGCGGATCGTCGCCGGCGCCCGGCTCCTTCATACGTGGTAGGACAGAAGGTGTGGCTGGCGACTAGGGATCTTCGGCTGGCCGGCACGTCTGCGAAACTGGGACCCCGATTTACTGGACCGTTCGAGGTCGAGGCCGTCATCAGTCCGTCTGCAGTCAGGCTCCGGCTGCCGCCCACCATGAAGGTTCACCCCGTCTTCCACGTCTCCCTACTCAAACCCGTGTCTTCCAGTGACTTGGCTCCTCCTCCCACGCCGCCGCCCCCTCCGCGGGTCGTCGACGGTGACCCGGTGTACACGGTTCGTGCCATCCTGGACTCTCGGCGCAGGGGAAAGGGGTTCCAGTATCTGGTCGACTGGGAGGGCTACGGGCCTGAGGAGCGGCAGTGGGTGCCTCGCTCCTGGATCCTTGATCCATCCCTTTTGCGCGACTTCCACGCTACACATCCGTCCAAGCCGGGTAGTCCGCCGGGAGGCGTCCATTGAGGGGGGGGTACTGTCACGTCGCGTGTCCGCCAGCAGGTGGCGGGTTTTCTCACCCGCCATCTGCGCACCTGTCCGTAATTTCGGGCTGATTACCCTCCTATATTAATGAGACTCCGGCAGTTCTCCCACTGCCGGAGAATTCCTCACCGTGCCATTGATCTCTCGTGCTAACTCCTCTATTTGTAGATTACTCGTTGCCTTCTTGCCTTGCGGCCTTGACTCTTGCCATTCCCGTTAGTCACTAAATTGTATACTTAGATATTGCCTAATCAGTAGCTCCTCGCACTTTGTTTTTCAGCGAGCGTTTTCAGTTGTTTCCTTATTTCTTCCCTGGTCCTTATTTGACCAGCGTTTTGTGTTTCCGTTTTTTCCCTGTCGGGCTCTTTCTGTTTTTGTCATTAAAGACACTCTTTGCTTTGAGAAAATTCTTTCGTTGTCTGTTTTCCGGGGATCCAATCCTTTATTTTTTCGTTCTGCACGGAGCGATCATTATCGCTTCGGGCAGATGGTGACAGTATTTAGTTCAGGTTGACCTCCTGAAGACTAAATGAGCATTAATTTGACTACACAACTCATTCCTATGAAGGAACATTCAAAGTAAAAAAACGGGCTCAACTCGGACTGAAAGTGCATTTAAAGCAAGAAAAAATCAAAATGAGTGTCACACCTAAACCTACATTTAAAGTAAAAAAACGTGCTCTACTCGGCCTGAAAATGCATTTAAAGCAATAAAAACTCAAATTGAGTGTCACGCCTAAACCAAAGGACTTATACACACATTTCAACATGTATTTAGTTCAGGTTGACCTCCTGAAGCCTAAATGAGCATTTATTTGACTACACAACTCATTCCTATGAAGGAACATTCAAAGTAAAAATACGGGCTCAACTCGAACTGAAAGTGCATTTAAAGCAATAAAAACTGAAAATGAGTGTCACGCCTAAACCAAAGGACTTATGCACACATTTCAACATGTATTTAGTTCAGGTTGACCTCCTGAAGCCTAAATGAGCATTAATTTGACTACACAACTCATTCCTATGAAGGAACATTCAAAGTAAAAAAACGGGCTCAACTCGGACTGAAAGTGCATTTAAAGCAATAAAAACTCAAAATGAGTGTCACGCCTAAACCAAAGGACTAATGCACACATTTCAACATGTATTTAGTTCAGGTTGACCTCCTGAAGCCTAAATGAGCATTAATTTGACTACACAACTCATTCCTATGAAGGTACATTCAAAGTCACAAAACGTGCTCAACTAGGCCTGAAAGTGCATTTAAAGCAATAAAAACTCAAAATGAGTCTCACGCCTAAACCAAAGGACTTATGCACACATTTCAACATGTATTTAGTTCAGGTTGACCTCCTGAAGCCTAAATCACCATTAATTTGTTCACACAACTCATTCCTATGAAGATACATTCAAACTCAGAAACGTGCTCTACTCGGCCTGAAAATGCATTTAAAGCAATAAAAACTC
The DNA here is from genome assembly GCF_025434085.1 of Hippocampus zosterae. Classification (NCBI taxonomy): domain Eukaryota; kingdom Metazoa; phylum Chordata; class Actinopteri; order Syngnathiformes; family Syngnathidae; genus Hippocampus; species Hippocampus zosterae. Next base: position 22,666,468 of record NC_067462.1, on the reverse strand, counting down.
AAAATGAGTGTCACGCCTAAACCAAAGGACTTATGCACACATTTCAACATGTATTTAGTTCAGGTTGACCTCCTGAAGCCTAAATGAGCATTAATTTGACTACACAACTTATTCCTATGAAGATACATTCAAAGTCAAAAAAATTGCTCTACTCGGCCTGATAATGCAATTAAAGCAATAAAAACTCAAATTGAGTGTCACACCTAAACCAAAGGACTTATGCACACATTTCAACATGTATTTAGTTCAGGTTGACCTCCTGAAGCCTAAATGAGCATTTATTTGACTACACAACTCATTCCTATGAAGATACATTCAAACTCAGAAACGTGCTCTACTCGGCCTGAAAATGCATTTAAAGCAATAAAACCTCAAAATGAGTGTCACGCCTAAACGAAAGGACTTATGCACACATTTCAACATGTATTTAGTTCAGGTTGACCTCCTGAAGCCTAAATGAGCAGTAATTTGACTACACAACTCATTCCTATGAAGATACATTCAAAGTTAAAAAAACGTGCTCTACTCGGCCTGAAAATGCATTTAAAGCAAGAAAAAATCAAAATGAGTGTCACACCTAAACCTACATTTAAAGTAAAAAAACGTGCTCTACTCGGCCTGAAAATGCATTTAAAGCAATAAAAACTCAAATTGAGTGTCACACCTAAACCAAAGGACTTATACACACATTTCAACATGTGTTTAGTTCAGGTTGACATTCTGAAGCCTAAATGAGCATTATTTTGTCTATACAACTCATTCCTATGAAGGTACATTCAAAGTCACAAAACGTGCCTCAACTCGGACTGAAAGTGCATTTAAAGCAATAAAATCTCAAAATGAGTTTCACGCCTAAATCAAAGGACTTATGCACACATTTCAACATGTATTTAGTTTAGGTTGACCTCCTGAAGCCTAAATGAGCATTAATTTGATCACACAACTCATTCCCATGAAGATACATTCAAAGTCAGTAAGTGCCCTGCTCTGTCTGAAAATGCATTTGAATCAATAAAAACTAAAATTGAGTGTCATGCCTAAACCAAAGGACATCTGCACACATTTCAACGTCTAAAGTGTTGTTTCCGATGCGTGCTAGTGTATGTGTGCGTGCGTGTGTGAGAGTAGGTAGGTGTGTGCGTGTGTTTGTGTGTGTTTGTGTGGGTGCGTGCGTGTGTGTGCGTGTGTTGTGCGCCCCCCCCCCCAAAAAAAGTACTGTATTCGGATAAAAATGACGAATTACTCAGAGGTTTTAACTTTTGCTTGCACTTGATTTGTTCTGACACCGACGACGTCCACCAATGACAGCCCGAGTGGATCTAGCCCACGTGGTGTGAGAGCAGGGGGAGGTGAAAAGATGCAAAGCCTAGGTGATTGGCTGTGCATCTTTCAGTCTTCCACGTGGGTTAGTCTTTGATCTTCAATCAGTGTCCAAATGTTGTTTACATGCGTAGCGTGTGCGGATGTGTGCCTCTCATGAGTTTGTGTGTGTGTTTGCGCGCGCGTGATCGTGTGCCCATACACGTGTGAGTGTTTCTTTGATCTAAATCATCGTTGGTGTGTTGTTTACATACGTGCTCGTCTGTGCGTACGTTTGTGTGAGTGTGTGTGCGTGCGTTTGTGTGTGTGCTTGCTGCGTGCTGGCGCGCTCGGAAGCGTGTGTGTCACAGAGAAAGAGAGGGAGCGGGATCGCTGGCCTGTATGTACTCTATGTGAAACACACAGGACATTTGTAATTTCGTCCCTTTCACATTTTTTGGCTTTTTTAAAAATAAAACTTATTTTCATCAATGGTTCATAATGGGTGTCACGCCTAGACCAAATGACTTATGCACACATTTCAACATTTATTTAGTTCAGGTTGACCTCCTGAAGCCTAAATGAGCGTTAATTTGACCACACAACTCATTCCTATGAAGGTACATTCAAAGTCACAAAACGTGCTCAACTAGGCCTGAAAGTGCATTTAAAGCAATAAAAACTCAAAATGAGTGTCACGCCTAAACCAAAGGACTTATGCACACATTTCAACATGTATTTAGTTCGGTTTGACCTCCTGAAGCCTAAATGAGCATTATTTTGTCTATACAACTCATTCCTATGAAGGTACATTCAAAGTCACAAAACGTGCTCAACTAGGCCTGAAAGTGCATTTAAAGCAATAAAATCTCAAAATGAGTTTCACGCCTAAATCAAAGGACTTATGCACACATTTCAACATGTATTTAGTTTAGGTTGACCTCCTGAAGCCTAAATGAGCATTAATTTGATCACACAACTCATTCCCATGAAGATACATTCAAAGTCAGTAAGTGCCCTGCTCTGTCTGAAAATGCATTTGAATCAATAAAAACTAAAATTGAGTGTCATGCCTAAACCAAAGGACGTCTGCACACATTTCAACGTCTAAAGTGTTGTTTCCGATGCGTGCTAGTGTATGTGTGCGTGCGTGTGAGAGTGTGTAAGTGTTTGCGTGTGTTTGTGTGTTTGTGTGGGTGCGTGCGTGTGTGTGTGCGTGTGTGTGTTGTGCGCACCCCCCCCCCCCAAAAAAGTACTGTATTCGGATAAAAATGACGAATTACTCAGAGGTTTTAACTTTTGCTTGCACTTGATTTGTTCTGACACCGACGACGTCCACCAATGACAGCCCGAGTGGATCTAGCCCACGTGGTGTGAGAGCAGGGGGAGGTGAAAAGATGCAAAGCCTAGGTGATTGGCTGTGCATCTTTCAGTCTTCCACGTGGGTTAGTCTTTGATATTCAATCAGTGTCCAAATGTTGTTTACATGCGTAGCGTGTGCGGATGTGTGTGCCTCTCATGAGTTTGTGTGTGTGTTTGCGCGCGCGTGATCGTGTGCCCATACATGTGTGAGTGTTTCTTTGATCTAAAGCAGGCATGTCCAAAGTCCGGCCCGCGGGCCAAATCCGGCCCGCGGTCGAATTTCATCCGGCCCTCGGCCCCCGTCATAAAATCAGTGCCGTCTGGCCCGCAGGTTGGGCGCAATGGAACACGTGTTGCTGTCACGTCGCGTGTCCGCCAGCAGGTGGCGGGTTTTCTCCCCCGCCATCTGCGCACCTGTCCGTAATTTCGGGCTGATTACCCTCCTATATTAATGAGACTCCGGCAGCTCTCCCACTGCCGGAGAATTCCTTACCGTGCCATTGCTCTCGATTTGCTATTCTCGTCGTTCGACTATTTCTCGCTGCCCTATTGCCTTACGGCCTCAATCATTCGCGTACTTCTTATAGTGATCAGATTGTTATCTCGGTTGTTCCTCGCCCTTTATCGTTTCGCGAGCGTTTTCAGTTGTCTTCCTTATTTTTTCCTGGTCCTTATTTGACCAGCGTTTTCTGTTACCGTTTTCCCTGTTCGGGCTCCTTTTGTTCTTTATTAAAAACCCTTTGTTCTCACAAGATCTTTTCGTTGTCTGCTTCTCCGGGGATCCACCTCTTTTTTCTGTTGTGCACGAGGCGATCCCTCATCGCCTCGGGCTCAACGTGACAGAATTCTCCGGCCACCATGGATCCCGCAGACATCGAAAGGATTTTGTCCGCTCTTTCCCGACAAGAGCAACGGATGAGTCAGCAGGGCCAAGCCATTAGGGAACTCCGTGGCGCGGTCTCCATGCTGGCTCATCGGTCCGATGATTTAGAACCTCGGTTGGTCCGGGTGGAAGAGCGGAGACCATCTCCCCCCGGGGTTCGTTCTATTATTCCCGAAGCGCCCTCCTCATATCCCATTATGACGAGGGAGCCATCGCTTCCACACCCCCCTCGCTACGGGGGCGAGCACGGGCAGTGTGGACACTTCCTCCACCTGTGCTCTCTCATATTCGACCTACAGCCTTCTGCTTATGCTAATGACGCCGCCAAGGTGGCTTATGTCATGAGTCTGTTAACAGGTCCGGCGGCATCGTGGGCGATTGCGACCAGTGACGCTAAGCCGAATCTCCGTACTTCGTTCCCCGACTTCGTGGCTGCGTTCCGCCGGGTGTTCCATCATCCCGTGCGAGGCAGAGAGGCAGAGGGCCGGCTACTCGCCCTCCACCAGGGAGAGCGATCGGTAGCGGATTACTCCATCGAGTTCCGGATCCTGGCCGCCCAGAGTGGATACGGTGATCGGGCGCTGTGTGGCCTGTTTCGCCGCGGGCTAAACCCTCTACTCAAGGACGAGCTGGCGACCCGCGACCACAGCACCAACCTGGAGGAATTAATCGACCTCTCCCTCCTCATGGACAATCGCCTGAGGGAGCGAAGCCGGGAGCGTGGAGGTGATCGGTCCCAGTTCCGACGAACACCCACGGAGGAACAGGTGCAGCTGGGAGGCAGAGACGCTGGTGCGGAGGAAAGAAAGCGTCGTTTCAGCGACCGAGCGACGACTGACGGTGTTCCACCATCTCCTCACGCCGCAACCAGCCATCCGGGGTCGTCACCCCCCGCCCACCAGGAGTGCTGTGAGTCACGACCGCGCGCGCCCCCCTTCGAGTCTAGGCGAGTCGACTCGCGGCCTGGACACCCCAACAGACTCGAACTCGAGGGGGAGATATTAACGGGGTCCCGGTCGTGGCGGGTTCGGGCTCTGGTAGACTCGGGGGCAGATGACTGTGTAATGGACACCGATCTCGCATCCGAGCTGGGTTGTTCCGTGGAGAGGTTGATAGATAGGAAGCGGGTTTGTGATCTTGATGGGCGCCTCCTGGCGGTAGTTACGCATAGGACGGAGCCGTTGAAACTTCTACTGTCCGGCAACCATGTCGAACATCGCCGTTTTTACCTAATGCAGTCTCGCAATGCCCCGATCGTTCTCGGGTTACCCTGGCTGAAGACACACAATCCCGTGATTTCCTGGGCGCGCCCAGCGATAGACAGCTGGAGCCCATATTGTTACCAGCACTGTCTACAATCGGCCGTCGGGAAGCATGAACGTGTCACCCCCCCCGAGGAGATCTGCCTTGACGGAGTGCCGGATTGCTATCGGGATCTAAAGGAGGTGTTCAGCGAGGATCGTGCCCACTCTTTGCCTCCACACCGCCCCTACGATTGTGCTATAGACCTGCAGGCGGGCGCTGCGTTGCCGACCTCGCGGCTGTATCAGGTGTCCCAACCCGAGCGCGAGGCATTGACGGAGTACATAAACAGCTCGCTCGCCGCAGGTCTTATTAGACCATCGCGTTCACCGTTAGGGGCGGGTTTTTTCTTCGTAGGGAAGAAGGATAAGTCCCTACGACCCTGCGTAGACTATCGTGGATTAAATGAAATTACAATTAAAAATAGATACCCGCTACCCTTGTTAGACTCCGCCTTCGCTCCATTACAGTCAGCCACCATATTCTCAAAATTAGACTTACGCAGCGCGTACCACTTGGTTCGCATCCGGGAGGGTGACGAGTGGAAGACGGCTTTTAAGACCCCTCTGGGTCATTTTGAATACCTGGTTATGCCTTTTGGGCTCACCAACGCCCCTGCCGTTTTCCAAAATCTAATCAATGATGTGCTAAGGGACATGATAAACATCTTTTGTTTCGTTTACCTTGACGATATTCTAATTTTTTCCCAGTCATTACACGAGCACCAGCAACACGTTAGGCTGGTGCTACAACGTCTACTGGAGAACCGGCTCTTCGTCAAGGCAGAAAAGTGTGAATTCCATGTCCCCGTCATCTCCTTCCTAGGGTTCATTATTGAACAGGGCAGGTTAAGGGCGGACCCCATTAAGACGCGTGCAGTCACTAACTGGCCGGTTCCAGCCAATCGCAAGGAACTGCAGCGCTTTCTGGGGTTCGCCAACTTCTACCGACGCTTCATCCGCGGTTATAGTCAGAAGGCGCTCCCCTTAACCCGCCTTACGTCCATTAAAACCCCATTTAAGTGGGATCCGACCGCGGATGCGGCGTTCGCAAACCTGAAGGCGGCGTTCACCAGTCCCCCCGTACTACAGCACCCTGATCCTGATCTCCCCTTTATCGTGGAGGTGGATGCCTCGGATTCGGGGGTGGGGGCTGTGCTGTCCCAGCGCTCTCCGGTCGACCAGAAGTTGCACCCCTGCGCCTTCTTCTCCCGTCGACTCAGCTCCGCCGAGTCCAATTACGACGTGGGCAACCGTGAACTGTTGGCAGTTGTGACCGCCTTGCAGGAGTGGCGGCACTGGCTCGAGGGGGCAAAGGAACCCTTTACGGTCTACACGGATCATAAGAACCTCGCCTACCTCCGCTCCGCCAAAAGACTGAACGCCCGTCAGGCCCGGTGGGCCCTCTTCCTTACCAGGTTCGACTTCATCCTCACCTACTCTCCCGGGTCTAAGAACACCAAGCCCGACGCCCTCTCCCGTCTCCACGAGCCTGCGGGGAGGGATCGATCCCCGGAGACCATCCTCCCGACCCGGTGCGTCGTGGGGGCCGTCCAGTGGGAGGTTGAGCAGCGGATCCAGGCAGCCCTGGAGGGGGTTCAGGTGCCGACGGAGTGCCCAGCAGGGAGGCTATTCGTACCTCCTCCCTTACGATCTGAAGTTCTGCAGTGGGGACATGGGTCCAGGGTGGCGTGTCATCCCGGGGTGAACCGGACTGTGCAACTCGTCGCCCAGCGTTTCTGGTGGCCGGAGCTCCGCAACGACGTGACGGAGTTCATCAAGGCCTGCACCTCCTGCGCCTGCGGCAAGTCGTCCCATCAGCCGCCGGCGGGACTGCTCCAGCCGTTGCCCATTCCTCCTCGCCCGTGGTCCCACATCGCCCTGGACTTCGTCACGGGTCTCCCGCCTTCCCGGGGTCGAACTGTCGTACTCACGATCGTGGACCGCTTCTCCAAGGCGGCTCATTTTGTTCCTTTGTCCAGGTTGCCGTCGGCGCTGAAGACCGCCGACCTCCTTGTCGAACACGTCTTCCGTCTCCACGGCATTCCACTGGACATTGTCTCGGACCGGGGGCCCCAGTTCGTATCCCGCGTCTGGAAGCAGTTCTGCCGGTCCCTCGGGGCCACGGCCAGTCTGACCTCGGGGTACCACCCCCAGTCCAATGGACAAGCCGAGCGTGCCAACCAGGATCTGGGGGCGGCCCTCCGCTGTGTGTGCCTTCACCGTCCCTCATCCTGGGTCGACCACTTACCCTGGGTGGAGTACGCGCACAACACCCTCGTCTCTTCTGCCACTGGTAGGTCCCCCTTCATGGCCGCCTACGGGTACCAGCCGCCGCTGTTCCCGTCCCAGGAGGGGCAGGTGGAGGTCCCCTCTGTGCAGCACCACCTCAAGCGGGCCCATCGCGTGTGGAAGGAGGCCCGGGCTGCGTTGTCCCGCACGGCGGCCAGGAACCAGCGGATCGCGGATCGTCGCCGGCGCCCGGCTCCTTCATACGTGGTAGGACAGAAGGTGTGGTTGGCGACTAGGGATCTTCGGCTGGCCGGCACGTCTGCGAAACTGGGACCCCGATTTACTGGACCGTTCGAGGTCGAGGCCGTCATCAGTCCATCTGCAGTCAGGCTCCGGCTGCCACCCACCATGAAGGTTCACCCCGTCTTCCACGTCTCCCTACTCAAACCCGTGTCTTCCAGTGACTTGGCTCCTCCTCCCACGCCGCCGCCCCCTCCGCGGGTCGTCGACGGTGACCCGGTGTACACGGTTCGTGCCATCCTGGACTCTCGGCGCAGGGGAAAGGGGTTCCAGTATCTGGTCGACTGGGAGGGCTACGGGCCTGAGGAGCGGCAGTGGGTGCCTCGCTCCTGGATCCTTGATCCGTCCCTTTTGCGCGACTTCCACGCTGCACATCCATCCAAGCCGGGTAGTCCGCCGGGAGGCGTCCATTGAGGGGGGGGTACTGTCACGTCGCGTGTCCGCCAGCAGGTGGCGGGTTTTCTCCCCCGCCATCTGCGCACCTGTCCGTAATTTCGGGCTGATTACCCTCCTATATTAATGAGACTCCGGCAGCTCTCCCACTACCGGAGAATTCCTTACCGTGCCATTGCTCTCGATTTGCTATTCTCGTCGTTCGACTATTTCTCGCTGCCCTATTGCCTTACGGCCTCAATCATTCGCGTACTTCTTATAGTGATCAGATTGTTATCTCGGTTGTTCCTCGCCCTTTATCGTTTCGCGAGCGTTTTCAGTTGTCTTCCTTATTTTTTCCTGGTCCTTATTTGACCAGCGTTTTCTGTTACCGTTTTCCCTGTTCGGGCTCCTTTTGTTCTTTATTAAAAACCCTTTGTTCTCACAAGATCTTTTCGTTGTCTGCTTCTCCGGGGATCCACCTCTTTTTTCTGTTGTGCACGAGGCGATCCCTCATCGCCTCGGGCTCAACGTGACAGTTGCATTGACTTAGGTCTCGTAGACTGGTGAGTGATGTTTCATAGAGTACTGCTTCCCTCTAGTGGCTAAATAAGTAATAGCGTTCACTAAATGAGTAATAGCATTTAGACACTAGAGGGCATCACTCACGAGTTAACAAGACATCACTCCGTGTTTATATTGACTGATTTGTCATATTTCAAATGATCCTTGCAGTTGTGGATATGTGTATTGCTTGTTCATTTCCCTGTTGTTCGAGTCAAAGGTTTTGTGACTATTGAAAAGTCATGGTGATACATTTTATGTTTCAAATCAATCAATTTGCACTCAGGAGACTTCTGTTTAAGAAAAAGTCAAGTGAATACGCAGTTGCATGTGATATACCTGTTTCAAATGAACCAAAAGAAATTCTTAAGATTGTTGAAATTCAAATAAAAATGGAAATGTGAAACAGACTGGCTTACTAAAATTTGCTGAACAATATTGTTGTTCAATGTAAAGAATGTCAGCCAAGGTCGGCCCCCCGACATTTTACCATATAAAATCTGGCCCCCTTGGCAAAAAGTTTGGACACCCCTGATCTAAAGCATCGTTGGGGTGTTGTTTATGATACGTGCTCGTCTGTGCGTAAGTTTGTGTGAGTGTGTGTGCGTGCGTTTGTGTGTGTGCTTGCTGCGTGCTGGCGCGCTCGGAAGCGTGTGTGTCACAGAGAAAGAGAGGGAGCGGGATCGCTGGCCTGTATGTACTCTATGTGAAACACACAGGACATTTGTAATTTCGTCCATTTCACATTTTTTGGCTTTTTTAAAAATAAAACTTAATCTCATCAATGGTTCATAATGAGTGTCACGCCTAGACCAAATGACTTATGCACACATTTCAACATTTATTTAGTTCAGGTTGACCTCCTGAAGCCTAAATGAGCGTTAATTTGACCACACAACTCATTCCTATGAAGATATATTCAAACTCAGAAACGTGCTCTACTCGGCCTGAAAATGCATTTAAAGCAATAAAAACTCAAAATGAGTGTCACACCTAAACCAAAGGACTTATGCACACATTTCAACATGTATTTAGTTCAGGTTGACCTCCTGAAGCCTAAATGAGCATTTATTTGACTACACAACTCATTCCTATGAAGGTACATTCAAAGTCACAAAACGTGCTCAACTAGGCCTGAAAGTGCATTTAAAGCAATAAAAACTCAAAATGAGTGTCACGCCTAAACCAAAGGACTTATGCACACATTTCAACATGTATTTAGTTCAGGTTGACCTCCTGAAGCCTAAATCACCATTAATTTGATCACACAACTCATTCCTATGAAGACACATTCAAACTCAGAAACGTGCTCTCCTCGGCCTGAAAATGCATTTAAAGCAATAAAAACTCAAAATGAGTGTCACGCCTAAACCAAAGGACTTATGCACACATTTCAACATGTATTTAGTTCAGGTTGACCTCCTGAAGCCTAAATCACCATTAATTTGACTACACAACTTATTCCTATGAAAATACATTCAAAGTAAAAAAACGGGCTCAACTCGGACTGAAAGTGCATTTAAAACAATAAAAACTGAAAATGAGTGTCACGCCTAAACCAAAGGACTTATGCACACATTTCAACATGTATTTAGTTCAGGTTGACCTCCTGAAGCCTAAATGAGCATTAATTTGACTACACAACCCATTCCTATGAAGGAACATTCAAAGTAAAAAAACTGGCTCAACTCGGACTGAAAGTACATTTAAAGCAATAAAAACTGAAAATGAGTGTCACGCCTAAACCAAAGGACTTATGCACACATTTCAACATGTATTTAGTTCAGGTTGACCTCCTGAAGCCTAAATGAGCATTAATTTGACTACACAACTCATTCCTATGAAGGTACATTCAAAGTCACAAAACGTGCTCAACTAGGCCTGAAAGTGCATTTAAAGCAATAAAAACTCAAAATGAGTGTCACGCCTAAACCAAAGGACTTATGCACACATTTCAACATGTATTTAGTTCAGGTTGACCTCCTGAAACCTAAATCACCATTAATTTGACTACACAACTTATTCCTATGAAGATACATTCAAAGTAAAAAAACGGGCTCAACTCGGACTGAAAGTGCATTTAAAGCAATAAAAACTGAAAATGAGTGTCACGCCTAAACCAAAGGACTTATGCACACATTCCAACATGTATTTAGTTCAGGTTGACCTCCTGAAGCCTAAATCACCATTAATTTGACTACACAACTCATTCCTATGAAGGTACATTCAAAGTAAAAAAACGGGCTCAACTCGGACTGAAAGTGCATTTAAAGCAATAAAAACTGAAAATGAGTGTCACGCCTAAACCAAAGGCCTTATGCACACATTTCAACATGTATTTAGTTCAGGTTGACCTCCTGAAGCCTAAATGAGCATTAATTTGACTACACAACTCATTCCTATGAAGGTACATTCAAAGTCACAAAACGTGCTCAACTAGGCCTGAAAGTGCATTTAAAGCAATAAAAACTCAAAATGAGTGTCACGCCTAAACCAAAGGACTTATGCACACATTTCAACATGTATTTAGTTCAGGTTGACATTCTGAAGCCTAAATGAGCATTAATTTGACTACACAACTTATTCCTATGAAGATACATTCAAAGTAAAAAAACGGACTCAACTCGGACTGAAAGTGCATTTAAAGCAATAAAAACTGAAAATGAGTGTCACGCCTAAACCAAAGGACTTATGCACACATTTCAACATGTATTTAGTTCAGGTTGACCTCCTGAAGCATAAATCACCATTAATTTGACTACACAACTTATTCCTATGGAGATACATTCAAAGTAAAAAAACGGGCTCAACTCGGACTGAAAGTGCATTTAAAGCAATAAAAACTGAAAATGAGTGTCACGCCTAAACCAAAGGACTTATGCACACATTTCAACATGTATTTAGTTCAGGTTGACGTCCTGAAGCCTAAATGAGCATTAATTTGACTACACAACTTTTTCCTATGAAGATACATTCAAAGTAAAAAAACGTGCTCTACTCGGCCTGAAAATGCATTTAAAGCAATAAAAACTCAAAATGAGTGTCACGCCTAAACCAAAGGCCTTATGCACACATTTCAACATGTATTTAGTTCAGGTTGACCTCCTGAAGCCTAAATCACCATTAATTTGACTACACAACTTATTCCTATGGAGATACATTCAAAGTAAAAAAACGGGCTCAACTCGGACTGAAAGTGCATTTAAAGCAATAAAAACTGAAAATGAGTGTCACGCCTAAACCAAAGGACTTATGCACACATTTCAACATGTATTTAGTTCAGGTTGACGTCCTGAAGCCTAAATGAGCATTAATTTGACTACACAACTCATTCCTATGAAGGTACATTCAAAGTCACAAAACGTGCTCAACTAGGCCTGAAAGTGCATTTAAAGCAATAAAAACTCAAAATGAGTGTCACGCCTAAACCAAAGGACTTATGCACACATTTCAACATGTATTTAGTTCAGGTTGACATTCTGAAGACTAAATGAGCATTAATTTGACTACACAACTTATTCCTATGAAGATACATTCAAAGTAAAAAAACGGGCTCCACTCGGACTGAAAGTGCATTTAAAGCAATAAAAACTGAAAATGAGTGTCACGCCTAAACCAAAGGACTTATGCACACATTTCAACATGTATTTAGTTCAGGTTGACCTCCTGAAGCCTAAATGAGCATTAATTTGACTACACAACTCATTCCTATGAAGGTACATTCAAAGTCACAAAACGTGCTCAACTAGGCCTGAAAGTGCATTTAAAGCAATAAAAACTCAAAATGAGTGTCACGCCTAAACCAAAGGACTTATGCACACATTTCAACATGTATTTAGTTCAGGTTGACCTCCTGAAGCCTAAATCACCATTAATTTGACTACACAACTTATTCCTATGAAGATACATTCAAAGTAAAAAAACGGGCTCAACTCGGACTGAAAGTGCATTTGAAGCAATAAAAACTGAAAATGAGTGTCACGCCTAAACCAAAGGACTTATGCACACATTTCAACATGTATTTAGTTCAGGTTGACCTCCTGAAGCCTAAATCACCATCAATTTGACTACACAACTTATTCCTATGAAGGTACATTCAAAGTCACAAAACGTGCTCAACTAGGCCTGAAAGTGCATTTAAAGCAATAAAAACTCAAAATGAGTGTCACGCCTAAACCAAAGGACTTATGCACACATTTCAACATGTATTTAGTTCAGGTTGACCTCCTGAAGCCTAAATGAGCATTTATTTGACTACACAACTCATTCCTATGAAGATACATTCAAAGTCACAAAACGTGCTCAACTAGGCCTGAAAGTGCATTTAAAGCAATAAAAACTGAAAATGAGTGTCACGCCTAAACCAAAGGACTTATGCACACATTTAAACATGTATTTAGTTCAGGTTGACCTCCTGAAGCCTAAATCACCATTAATTTGACTACACAACTTATTCCTATGAAGGTACATTCAAAGTCACAAAACGTGCTCAACTAGGCCTGAAAGTGCATTTAAAGCAATAAAAACTCAAAATGAGTGTCACGCCTAAACCAAAGGACTTATGCACACATTTCAACATGTATTTAGTTCAGGTTGACCTCCTGAAGCCTAAATGAGCATTAATTTGACTACACAACTTTTTCCTATGAAGGTACATTCAAAGTCACAAAACGTGCTCAACTAGGCCTGAAAGTGCATTTAAAGCAATAAAAACTCAAAATGAGTGTCACGCCTAAACCAAAGGACTTATGCACACATTTCAACATGTATTTAGTTCAGGTTGACATTCTGAAGCCTAAATGAGCATTAATTTGACTACACAACTTATTCCTATGAAGATACATTCAAAGTAAAAAAACGGACTCAACTCGGACTGAAAGTGCATTTAAAGCAATAAAAACTGAAAATGAGTGTCACGCCTAAACCAAAGGACTTATGCACACATTTCAACATGTATTTAGTTCAGGTTGACCTCCTGAAGCCTAAATCACCATTAATTTGACTACACAACTTATTCCTATGGAGATACATTCAAAGTAAAAAAACGTGCTCAACTCGGACTGAAAGTGCATTTAAAGCAATAAAAACTGAAAATGAGTGTCACGCCTAAACCAAAGGACTTATGCACACATTTCAACATGTATTTAGTTCAGGTTGACGTCCTGAAGCCTAAATGAGCATTAATTTGACTACACAACTTATTCCTATGGAGATACATTCAAAGTAAAAAAACGGGCTCAACTCGGACTGAAAGTGCATTTAAAGCAATAAAAACTGAAAATGAGTGTCACGCCTAAACCAAAGGACTTATGCACACATTTCAACATGTATTTAGTTCAGGTTGACGTCCTGAAGCCTAAATGAGCATTAATTTGACTACACAACTTTTTCCTATGAAGATACATTCAAAGTAAAAAAACGTGCTCTACTCGGCCTGAAAATGCATTTAAAGCAATAAAAACTCAAAATGAGTTTCACGCCTAAACCAAAGGCCTTATGCACACATTTCAACATGTATTTAGTTCAGGTTGACCTCCTGAAGCCTAAATGAGCATTAATTTGACTACACAACTCATTCCTATGAAGGAACATTCAAAGTAAAAAAACGGGCTCAACTCGGACTGAAAGTACATTTAAAGCAATAAAAACTGAAAATGAGTGTCACGCCTAAACCAAAGGACTTATGCACACATTTCAACATGTATTTAGTTCAGGTTGACCTCCTGAAGCCTAAATGAGCATTAATTTGACTACACTACTCATTCCTATGAAGGTACATTCAAAGTCACAAAACGTGCTCAACTAGGCCTGAAAGTGCATTTAAAGCAATAAAAACTCAAAATGAGTGTCACGCCTAAACCAAAGGACTTATGCAGACATTTCAACATGTATTTAGTTCGGGTTGACATTCTGAAGCCTAAATGAGCATTAATTTGACTACACAACTTATTCCTATGAAGATACATTCAAAGTAAAAAAACGGGCTCAACTCGGACTGAAAGTGCATTTAAAGCAATAAAAACTGAAAATGAGTGTCACGCCTAAACCAAAGGACTTATGCACACATTTCAACATGTATTTAGTTCAGGTTGACCTCCTGAAGCCTAAATGAGCATTAATTTGACTACACAACTCATTCCTATGAAGGTACATTCAAAGTCACAAAACGTGCTCAACTAGGCCTGAAAGTGCATTTAAAGCAATAAAAACTCAAAATGAGTGTCACGCCTAAACCAAAGGACTTATGCCGACATTTCAACATGTATTTAGTTCAGGTTGACATTCTGAAGCCTAAATGAGCATTAATTTGACTACACAACTTATTCCTATGAAGATACATTCAAAGTAAAAAAACGGGCTCAACTCGGACTGAAAGTGCATTTAAAGCAATAAAAACTGAAAATGAGTGTCACGCCTAAACCAAAGGACTTATGCACACATTTCAACAAGTATTTAGTTCAGGTTGACCTCCTGAAGCCTAAATGAGCATTAATTTGACTACACAACTCATTCCTATGAAGGTACATTCAAAGTCACAAAACGTGCTCAACTAGGCCTGAAAGTGCATTTAAAGCAATAAAAACTCAAAATGAGTGTCACGCCTAAACCAAAGGACTTATGCACACATTTCAACATGTATTTAGTTCAGGTTGACCTCCTGAAGCCTAAATCACCATTAATTTGACTACACAACTTATTCCTATGAAGATACATTCAAAGTAAAAAAACGGGCTCAACTCGGACTGAAAGTGCATTTAAAGCAATAAAAACTGAAAATGAGTGTCACGCCTAAACCAAAAGACTTATGCACACATTTCAACATGTATTTAGTTCAGGTTGACGTCCTGAAGCCTAAATGAGCATTAATTTGACTACACAACTTTTTCCTATGAAGATACATTCAAAGTAAAAAAACGTGCTCTACTCGGCCTGAAAATGCATTTAAAGCAATAAAAACTCAAAATGAGTGTCACGCCTAAACCAAAGGCCTTATGCACACATTTCAACATGTATTTAGTTCAGGTTGACCAACTGAAGCCTAAATGAGCATTAATTTGACTACACAACTCATTCCTATGAAGGAACATTCAAAGTAAAAAAACGGGCTCAACTCGGACTGAAAGTGCATTTAAAGCAATAAAAACTGAAAATGAGTGTCACGCCTAAACCAAAGGACTTATGCACACATTTCAACATGTATTTAGTTCAGGTTGACCTCCTGAAGCCTAAATGAGCATTAATTTGACTACACAACTCATTCCTATGAAGGTACATTCAAAGTCACAAAACGTGCTCAACTAGGCCTGAAAGTGCATTTAAAGCAATAAAAACTCAAATTGAGTGTCACACCTAAAGCAAAGGATTTATGCACACATTTCAACATGTATTTAGTTCAGGTTGACCTCCTGAAGCCTAAATCACCATTAATTTGATCACACAACTCATTCCTATGAAGATACATTCAAACTCAGAAACGTGCTCTACTCGGCCTGAAAATGCATTTAAAGCAATAAAAACTCAAAATGAGTGTCACGCCTAAGCCAAAGGACTTATGCACACATTTCAACATGTATTTAGTTCAGGTTGACCTCCTGAAGCCTAA
Organism: Hippocampus zosterae; assembly: GCF_025434085.1. NCBI lineage: Eukaryota > Metazoa > Chordata > Actinopteri > Syngnathiformes > Syngnathidae > Hippocampus > Hippocampus zosterae. Next base: position 22,650,552 of record NC_067462.1, on the reverse strand, counting down.
ATGAGCATTAATTTGACTACACAACTCATTCCTATGAAGATACATTCAAACTCAGAAACGTGCTCTACTCGGCCTGAAAATGCATTTAAAGCAATAAAAACTCAAAATGAGTGTCACGCCTAAGCCAAAGGACTTATGCACACATTTCAACATGTATTTAGTTCAGGTTGACCTCCTGAAGACTAAATGAGCATTAATTTGACTACACAACTCATTCCTATGAAGATACATTCAAACTCAGAAACGTGCTCTACTCGGCCTGAAAATGCATTTAAAGCAATAAAAACTCAAAATGAGTGTCACGCCTAAACCAAAGGACTTATGCACACATTTCAACATGTATTTAGTTCAGGTTGACGTCCTGAAGCCTAAATGAGCATTAATTTGACTACACAACTTATTCCTATGAAGATACATTCAAAGTAAAAAAAACGTGCTCTACTCGGCCTGAAAATGCATTTAAAGCAATAAAAACTCAAAATGAGTGTCACGCCTAAACCAAAGGACTTATGCACACATTTCAACATGTATTTAGTTCAGGTTGACATTCTGAAGCCTAAATGAGCATTAATTTGACTACACAACTTATTCCTATGAAGATACATTCAAAGTCAAAAAACGTGCTCTACTCGGCCTGAAAAAGCATTTAAAGCAAGAAAAAATCAAAATGAGTGTCACACCTAAACCTACATTTAAAGTAAAAAAACGTGCTCTACTCGGCCTGAAAATGCATTTAAAGCAATAAAAACTCAAATTGAGTGTCAAACCTAAACCAAAGGACTTATACACACATTTCAACATGTGTTTAGTTCAGGTTGACATTCTGAAGCCTAAATGAGCATTATTTTGTCTATACAACTCATTCCTATGAAGGTACATTCAAAGTCACAAAACGTGCTCAACTAGGCCTGAAAGTGCATTTAAAGCAATAAAATCTCAAAATGAGTTTCACGCCTAAATCAAAGGACTTATGCACACATTTCAACATGTATTTAGTTTAGGTTGACTTCCTGAAGCCTAAATGAGCATTAATTTGATCACACAACTCATTCCCATGAAGATACATTCAAAGTCAGTAAGTGCCCTGCTCTGTCTGAAAATGCATTTGAATCAATAAAAACTAAAATTGAGTGTCATGCCTAAACCAAAGGACGTCTGCACACATTTCAACGTCTAAAGTGTTGTTTCCGATGCGTGCTAGTGTATGTGTGCGTGCGTGTGTGAGAGTGTGTAAGTGTGTGCGTGTGTTTGTGTGTGTTTGTGTGGGTGCGTGTGTGTGTGTTGTGCGCACCCCCCCCCCGCCCCAAAAAAAGTACTGTATTCGGATAAAAATGACGAATTACTCAGAGGTTTTAACTTTTGCTTGCACTTGATTTGTTCTGACACCGACGACGTCCACCAAAGACAGCCCGAGTGGATCTAGCCCACGTGGTGTGAGAGCAGGGGGAGGTGAAAAGATGCAAAGCCTAGGTGATTGGCTGTGCATCTTTCAGTCTTCCACGTGGGTTAGTCTTTGATATTCAATCAGTGTCCAAATGTTGTTTACATGCGTAGCGTGTGCGGATGTGTGTGCCTCTCATGAGTTTGTGTGTGTGTTTGCGCGCGCATGATCGTGTGCCCATACATGTGTGAGTGTTTCTTTGATCTAAATCATCGTTGGTGTGTTGTTTACGATACGTGCTCGTCTGTGCGTACGTTTGTGTGAGTGTGTGTGCGTGCGTTCGTGTGTGTGCTTGCTGCGTGCTGGTGCGCTCGGAAGCGTGTGTGTCACAGAGAAAGAGAGGGAGCGGGATCGCTGGCCTGTATGTACTCTATGTGAAACACACAGGACATTTGTAATTTCGTCCCTTTCACATTTTTTGGCTTTTTTAAAAATAAAAATTATTTTCATCAATGGTTCATAATGAGTGTCACGCCTAGACCAAATGACTTATGCACACATTTCAACATTTATTTAGTTCAGGTTGACCTCCTGAAGCCTAAATGAGCGTTAATTTGACCACACAACTCATTCCTATGAAGATACATTCAAACTCAGAAACGTGCTCAACTAGGCCTGAAAATGCATTTAAAGCAATAAAAACTGAAAATGAGTGTCACGCCTAAACCAAAGGACTTATGCACACATTTCAACATGTATTTAGTTCAGGTTGACCTCCTGAAGCCTAAATGAGCAATAATTTGACTACACAACTCATTCTTATGAAGGTACATTCAAAGTCACAAAACGTGCTCAACTAGGCCTGAAAGTGCATTTAAAGCAATAAAAACTCAAAATGAGTGTCACGCCTAAACCAAAGGACTTATGCACACATTTCAACATGTATTTAGTTCAGTTTGACATTCTGAAGCCTAAATGAGCATTAATTTGACTACACAACTTATTCCTATGAAGATACATTCAAAGTAAAAAAACGGGCTCAACTCGGACTGAAGGTGCATTTAAAGCAATAAAAACTGAAAATGAGTGTCACGCCTAAACCAAAGGACTTATGCACACATTTCAACATGTATTTAGTTCAGGTTGACCTCCTGAAGCCTAAATGAGCATTAATTTGACTACACAACTCATTCCTATGAAGGTACATTCAAAGTCACAAAACGTGCTCAACTAGGCCTGAAAGTGCATTTAAAGCAATAAAAACTCAAAATGAGTGTCACGCCTAAACCAAAGGACTTATGCACACATTTCAACATGTATTTAGTTCAGGTTGACCTCCTGAAGCCTAAATCACCATTAATTTGACTACACAACTTATTCCTATGAAGATACATTCAAAGTAAAAAAACGGGCTCAACTCGGACTGAAAGTGCATTTAAAGCAATAAAAACTGAAAATGAGTGTCACGCCTAAACCAAAGGACTTATGCACACATTTCAACATGTATTTAGTTCAGGTTGACCTCCTGAAGCCTAAATGAGCATTAATTTGACTACACAACTCATTCCTATGAAGGTACATTCAAAGTCACAAAACGTGCTCAACTAGGCCTGAAAGTGCATTTAAAGCAATAAAAACTGAAAATGAGTGTCACGCCTAAACCAAAGGACTTATGCACACATTTCAACATGTATTTAGTTCAGGTTGACCTCCTGAAGCCTAAATGAGCATTAATTTGACTACACAACTCATTCCTATGAAGGAACATTCAAAGTAAAAAAACTGGCTCAACTCGGACTGAAAGTACATTTAAAGCAATAAAAACTGAAAATGAGTGTCACGCCTAAACCAAAGGACTTATGCACACATTTCAACATGTATTTAGTTCAGGTTGACCTCCTGAAGCCTAAATGAGCATTAATTTGACTACACAACTCATTCCTATGAAGGTACATTCAAAGTCACAAAACGTGCTCAACTAGGCCTGAAAGTGCATTTAAAGCAATAAAAATTCAAAATGAGTGTCACGCCTAAACCAAAGGACTTATGCACACATTTCAACATGTATTTAGTTCAGGTTGACCTCCTGAAGCCTAAATCCCCATTAATTTGATCACACAACTCATTCCTATGAAGATACATTCAAACTCAGAAACGTGCTCTACTCGGCCTGAAAATGCATTTAAAGCAATAAAAACTCAAAATGAGTGTCACGCCTAAACCAAAGGACTTATGCACACATTTCAACATGTATTTAGTTCAGGTTGACCTCCTGAAGACTAAATGAGCATTAATTTGACTACACAACTCATTCCTATGTAGGAACATTCAAAGTAAAAAAACGGGCTCAACTCGGACTGAAAGTGCATTTAAAGCAAGAAAAAATCAAAATGAGTGTCACACCTAAACCTACATTTAAAGTAAAAAAACGTGCTCTACTCGGCCTGAAAATGCATTTAAAGCAATAAAAACTCAAATTGAGTGTCACGCCTAAACCAAAGGACTTATACACACATTTCAACATGTATTTAGTTCAGGTTGACCTCCTGAAGCCTAAATGAGCATTTATTTGACTACACAACTCATTCCTATGAAGGAACATTCAAAGTAAAAATACGGGCTCAACTCGAACTGAAAGTGCATTTAAAGCAATAAAAACTGAAAATGAGTGTCACGCCTAAACCAAAGGACTTATGCACACATTTCAACATGTATTTAGTTCAGGTTGACCTCCTGAAGCCTAAATGAGCATTAATTTGACTACACAACTCATTCCTATGAAGGAACATTCAAAGTAAAAAAACGGGCTCAACTCGGACTGAAAGTGCATTTAAAGCAATAAAAACTCAAAATGAGTGTCACGCCTAAACCAAAGGACTAATGCACACATTTCAACATGTATTTAGTTCAGGTTGACCTCCTGAAGCCTAAATGAGCATTAATTTGACTACACAACTCATTCCTATGAAGGTACATTCAAAGTCACAAAACGTGCTCAACTAGGCCTGAAAGTGCATTTAAAGCAATAAAAACTCAAAATGAGTCTCACGCCTAAACCAAAGGACTTATGCACACATTTCAACATGTATTTAGTTCAGGTTGACCTCCTGAAGCCTAAATCACCATTAATTTGTTCACACAACTCATTCCTATGAAGATACATTCAAACTCAGAAACGTGCTCTACTCGGCCTGAAAATGCATTTAAAGCAATAAAAACTCAAAATGAGTGTCACGCCTAAACCAAAGGACTTATGCACACATTTCAACATGTATTTAGTTCAGGTTGACCTCCTGAAGCCTAAATGAGCATTAATTTGACTACACAACTTATTCCTATGAAGATACATTCAAAGTCAAAAAAATTGCTCTACTCGGCCTGATAATGCATTTAAAGCAATAAAAACTCAAATTGAGTGTCACACCTAAACCAAAGGACTTATGCACACATTTCAACATGTATTTAGTTCAGGTTGACCTCCTGAAGCCTAAATGAGCATTTATTTGACTACACAACTCATTCCTATGAAGATACATTCAAACTCAGAAACGTGCTCTACTCGGCCTGAAAATGCATTTAAAGCAATAAAACCTCAAAATGAGTGTCACGCCTAAACGAAAGGACTTATGCACACATTTCAACATGTATTTAGTTCAGGTTGACCTCCTGAAGCCTAAATGAGCAGTAATTTGACTACACAACTCATTCCTATGAAGATACATTCAAAGTTAAAAAAACGTGCTCTACTCGGCCTGAAAATGCATTTAAAGCAAGAAAAAATCAAAATGAGTGTCACACCTAAACCTACATTTAAAGTAAAAAAACGTGCTCTACTCGGCCTGAAAATGCATTTAAAGCAATAAAAACTCAAATTGAGTGTCACACCTAAACCAAAGGACTTATACACACATTTCAACATGTGTTTAGTTCAGGTTGACATTCTGAAGCCTAAATGAGCATTATTTTGTCTATACAACTCATTCCTATGAAGGTACATTCAAAGTCACAAAACGTGCCTCAACTCGGACTGAAAGTGCATTTAAAGCAATAAAATCTCAAAATGAGTTTCACGCCTAAATCAAAGGACTTATGCACACATTTCAACATGTATTTAGTTTAGGTTGACCTCCTGAAGCCTAAATGAGCATTAATTTGATCACACAACTCATTCCCATGAAGATACATTCAAAGTCAGTAAGTGCCCTGCTCTGTCTGAAAATGCATTTGAATCAATAAAAACTAAAATTGAGTGTCATGCCTAAACCAAAGGACGTCTGCACACATTTCAACGTCTAAAGTGTTGTTTCCGATGCGTGCTAGTGTATGTGTGCGTGCGTGTGTGAGAGTAGGTAGGTGTGTGCGTGTGTTTGTGTGTGTTTGTGTGGGTGCGTGCGTGTGTGTGCGTGTGTTGTGCGCCCCCCCCCCCAAAAAAAGTACTGTATTCGGATAAAAATGACGAATTACTCAGAGGTTTTAACTTTTGCTTGCACTTGATTTGTTCTGACACCGACGACGTCCACCAATGACAGCCCGAGTGGATCTAGCCCACGTGGTGTGAGAGCAGGGGGAGGTGAAAAGATGCAAAGCCTAGGTGATTGGCTGTGCATCTTTCAGTCTTCCACGTGGGTTAGTCTTTGATCTTCAATCAGTGTCCAAATGTTGTTTACATGCGTAGCGTGTGCGGATGTGTGCCTCTCATGAGTTTGTGTGTGTGTTTGCGCGCGCGTGATCGTGTGCCCATACACGTGTGAGTGTTTCTTTGATCTAAATCATCGTTGGTGTGTTGTTTACATACGTGCTCGTCTGTGCGTACGTTTGTGTGAGTGTGTGTGCGTGCGTTTGTGTGTGTGCTTGCTGCGTGCTGGCGCGCTCGGAAGCGTGTGTGTCACAGAGAAAGAGAGGGAGGGGGATCGCTGGCCTGTATGTACTCTATGTGAAACACACAGGACATTTGTAATTTCGTCCCTTTCACATTTTTTGGCTTTTTTAAAAATAAAACTTATTTTCATCAATGGTTCATAATGGGTGTCACGCCTAGACCAAATGACTTATGCACACATTTCAACATTTATTTAGTTCAGGTTGACCTCCTGAAGCCTAAATGAGCGTTAATTTGACCACACAACTCATTCCTATGAAGGTACATTCAAAGTCACAAAACGTGCTCAACTAGGCCTGAAAGTGCATTTAAAGCAATAAAAACTCAAAATGAGTGTCACGCCTAAACCAAAGGACTTATGCACACATTTCAACATGTATTTAGTTCAGGTTGACCTCCTGAAGCCTAAATGAGCATTATTTTGTCTATACAACTCATTCCTATGAAGGTACATTCAAAGTCACAAAACGTGCTCAACTAGGCCTGAAAGTGCATTTAAAGCAATAAAATCTCAAAATGAGTTTCACGCCTAAATCAAAGGACTTATGCACACATTTCAACATGTATTTAGTTTAGGTTGACCTCCTGAAGCCTAAATGAGCATTAATTTGATCACACAACTCATTCCCATGAAGATACATTCAAAGTCAGTAAGTGCCCTGCTCTGTCTGAAAATGCATTTGAATCAATAAAAACTAAAATTGAGTGTCATGCCTAAACCAAAGGACGTCTGCACACATTTCAACGTCTAAAGTGTTGTTTCCGATGCGTGCTAGTGTATGTGTGCGTGCGTGTGAGAGTGTGTAAGTGTTTGCGTGTGTTTGTGTGTTTGTGTGGGTGCGTGCGTGTGTGTGTGCGTGTGTGTGTTGTGCGCACCCCCCCCCCCCAAAAAAGTACTGTATTCGGATAAAAATGACGAATTACTCAGAGGTTTTAACTTTTGCTTGCACTTGATTTGTTCTGACACCGACGACGTCCACCAATGACAGCCCGAGTGGATCTAGCCCACGTGGTGTGAGAGCAGGGGGAGGTGAAAAGATGCAAAGCCTAGGTGATTGGCTGTGCATCTTTCAGTCTTCCACGTGGGTTAGTCTTTGATATGCAATCAGTGTCCAAATGTTGTTTACATGCGTAGCGTGTGCGGATGTGTGTGCCTCTCATGAGTTTGTGTGTGTGTTTGCGCGCGCGTGATCGTGTGCCCATACATGTGTGAGTGTTTCTTTGATCTAAAGCAGGCATGTCCAAAGTCCGGCCCGCGGGCCAAATCCGGCCCGCGGTCGAATTTCATCCGGCCCTCGGCCCCCGTCATAAAATCAGTGCCGTCTGGCCCGCAGGTTGGGCGCAATGGAACACGTGTTGCTGTCACGTCGCGTGTCCGCCAGCAGGTGGCGGGTTTTCTCCCCCGCCATCTGCGCACCTGTCCGTAATTTCGGGCTGATTACCCTCCTATATTAATGAGACTCCGGCAGCTCTCCCACTGCCGGAGAATTCCTTACCGTGCCATTGCTCTCGATTTGCTATTCTCGTCGTTCGACTATTTCTCGCTGCCCTATTGCCTTACGGCCTCAATCATTCGCGTACTTCTTATAGTGATCAGATTGTTATCTCGGTTGTTCCTCGCCCTTTATCGTTTCGCGAGCGTTTTCAGTTGTCTTCCTTATTTTTTCCTGGTCCTTATTTGACCAGCGTTTTCTGTTACCGTTTTCCCTGTTCGGGCTCCTTTTGTTCTTTATTAAAAACCCTTTGTTCTCACAAGATCTTTTCGTTGTCTGCTTCTCCGGGGATCCACCTCTTTTTTCTGTTGTGCACGAGGCGATCCCTCATCGCCTCGGGCTCAACGTGACAGAATTCTCCGGCCACCATGGATCCCGCAGACATCGAAAGGATTTTGTCCGCTCTTTCCCGACAAGAGCAACGGATGAGTCAGCAGGGCCAAGCCATTAGGGAACTCCGTGGCGCGGTCTCCATGCTGGCTCATCGGTCCGATGATTTAGAACCTCGGTTGGTCCGGGTGGAAGAGCGGAGACCATCTCCCCCCGGGGTTCGTTCTATTATTCCCGAAGCGCCCTCCTCATATCCCATTATGACGAGGGAGCCATCGCTTCCACACCCCCCTCGCTACGGGGGCGAGCACGGGCAGTGTGGACACTTCCTCCACCTGTGCTCTCTCATATTCGACCTACAGCCTTCTGCTTATGCTAATGACGCCGCCAAGGTGGCTTATGTCATGAGTCTGTTAACAGGTCCGGCGGCATCGTGGGCGATTGCGACCAGTGACGCTAAGCCGAATCTCCGTACTTCGTTCCCCGACTTCGTGGCTGCGTTCCGCCGGGTGTTCCATCATCCCGTGCGAGGCAGAGAGGCAGAGGGCCGGCTACTCGCCCTCCACCAGGGAGAGCGATCGGTAGCGGATTACTCCATCGAGTTCCGGATCCTGGCCGCCCAGAGTGGATACGGTGATCGGGCGCTGTGTGGCCTGTTTCGCCGCGGGCTAAACCCTCTACTCAAGGACGAGCTGGCGACCCGCGACCACAGCACCAACCTGGAGGAATTAATCGACCTCTCCCTCCTCATGGACAATCGCCTGAGGGAGCGAAGCCGGGAGCGTGGAGGTGATCGGTCCCAGTTCCGACGAACACCCACGGAGGAACAGGTGCAGCTGGGAGGCAGAGACGCTGGTGCGGAGGAAAGAAAGCGTCGTTTCAGCGACCGAGCGACGACTGACGGCGTTCCACCATCTCCTCACGCCGCAACCAGCCATCCGGGGTCGTCACCCCCCGCCCACCAGGAGTACTGTGAGTCACGACCGCGCGCGCCCCCCTTCGAGTCTAGGCGAGTCGACTCGCGGCCTGGACACCCCAACAGACTCGAACTCGAGGGGGAGATATTAACGGGGTCCCGGTCGTGGCGGGTTCGGGCTCTGGTAGACTCGGGGGCAGATGACTGTGTAATGGACACCGATCTCGCATCCGAGCTGGGTTGTTCCGTGGAGAGGTTGATAGATAGGAAGCGGGTTTGTGATCTTGATGGGCGCCTCCTGGCGGTAGTTACGCATAGGACGGAGCCGTTGAAACTTCTACTGTCCGGCAACCATGTCGAACATCGCCGTTTTTACCTAATGCCGTCTCGCAATGCCCCGATCGTTCTCGGGTTACCCTGGCTGAAGACACACAATCCCGTGATTTCCTGGGCGCGCCCAGCGATAGACAGCTGGAGCCCATATTGTTACCAGCACTGTCTACAATCGGCCGTCGGGAAGCATGAACGTGTCACCCCCCCCGAGGAGATCTGCCTTGACGGAGTGCCGGATTGCTATCGGGATCTAAAGGAGGTGTTCAGCGAGGATCGTGCCCACTCTTTGCCTCCACACCGCCCCTACGATTGTGCTATAGACCTGCAGGCGGGCGCTGCGTTGCCGACCTCGCGGCTGTATCAGGTGTCCCAACCCGAGCGCGAGGCATTGACGGAGTACATAAACAGCTCGCTCGCCGCAGGTCTTATTAGACCATCGCGTTCACCGTTAGGGGCGGGTTTTTTCTTCGTAGGGAAGAAGGATAAGTCCCTACGACCCTGCGTAGACTATCGTGGATTAAATGAAATTACAATTAAAAATAGATACCCGCTACCCTTGTTAGACTCCGCCTTCGCTCCATTACAGTCAGCCACCATATTCTCAAAATTAGACTTACGCAGCGCGTACCACTTGGTTCGCATCCGGGAGGGTGACGAGTGGAAGACGGCTTTTAAGACCCCTCTGGGTCATTTTGAATACCTGGTTATGCCTTTTGGGCTCACCAACGCCCCTGCCGTTTTCCAAAATCTAATCAATGATGTGCTAAGGGACATGATAAACATCTTTTGTTTCGTTTACCTTGACGATATTCTAATTTTTTCCCAGTCATTACACGAGCACCAGCAACACGTTAGGCTGGTGCTACAACGTCTACTGGAGAACCGGCTCTTCGTCAAGGCAGAAAAGTGTGAATTCCATGTCCCCGTCATCTCCTTCCTAGGGTTCATTATTGAACAGGGCAGGTTAAGGGCGGACCCCATTAAGACGCGTGCAGTCACTAACTGGCCGGTTCCAGCCAATCGCAAGGAACTGCAGCGCTTTCTGGGGTTCGCCAACTTCTACCGACGCTTCATCCGCGGTTATAGTCAGAAGGCGCTCCCCTTAACCCGCCTTACGTCCATTAAAACCCCATTTAAGTGGGATCCGACCGCGGATGCGGCGTTCGCAAACCTGAAGGCGGCGTTCACCAGTCCCCCCGTACTACAGCACCCTGATCCTGATCTCCCCTTTATCGTGGAGGTGGACGCCTCGGATTCGGGGGTGGGGGCTGTGCTGTCCCAGCGCTCTCCGGTCGACCAGAAGTTGCACCCCTGCGCCTTCTTCTCCCGTCGACTCAGCTCCGCCGAGTCCAATTACGACGTGGGCAACCGTGAACTGTTGGCAGTTGTGACCGCCTTGCAGGAGTGGCGGCACTGGCTCGAGGGGGCAAAGGAACCCTTTACGGTCTACACGGATCATAAGAACCTCGCCTACCTCCGCTCCGCCAAAAGACTGAACGCCCGTCAGGCCCGGTGGGCCCTCTTCCTTACCAGGTTCGACTTCATCCTCACCTACTCTCCCGGGTCTAAGAACACCAAGCCCGACGCCCTCTCCCGTCTCCACGAGCCTGCGGGGAGGGATCGATCCCCGGAGACCATCCTCCCGACCCGGTGCGTCGTGGGGGCCGTCCAGTGGGAGGTTGAGCAGCGGATCCAGGCAGCCCTGGAGGGGGTTCAGGTGCCGACGGAGTGCCCAGCAGGGAGGCTATTCGTACCTCCTCCCTTACGATCTGAAGTTCTGCAGTGGGGACATGGGTCCAGGGTGGCGTGTCATCCCGGGTTGAACCGGACTGTGCAACTCGTCGCCCAGCGTTTCTGGTGGCCGGAGCTCCGCAACGACGTGACGGAGTTCATCAAGGCCTGCACCTCCTGCGCCTGCGGCAAGTCGTCCCATCAGCCGCCGGCGGGACTGCTCCAGCCGTTGCCCATTCCTCCTCGCCCGTGGTCCCACATCGCCCTGGACTTCGTCACGGGTCTCCCGCCTTCCCGGGGTCGAACTGTCGTACTCACGATCGTGGACCGCTTCTCCAAGGCGGCTCATTTTGTTCCTTTGTCCAGGTTGCCGTCGGCGCTGAAGACCGCCGACCTCCTTGTCGAACACGTCTTCCGTCTCCACGGCATTCCACTGGACATTGTCTCGGACCGGGGGCCCCAGTTCGTATCCCGCGTCTGGAAGCAGTTCTGCCGGTCCCTCGGGGCCACGGCCAGTCTGACCTCGGGGTACCACCCCCAGTCCAATGGACAAGCCGAGCGTGCCAACCAGGATCTGGGGGCGGCCCTCCGCTGTGTGTGCCTTCACCGTCCCTCATCCTGGGTCGACCACTTACCCTGGGTGGAGTACGCGCACAACACCCTCGTCTCTTCTGCCACTGGTAGGTCCCCCTTCATGGCCGCCTACGGGTACCAGCCGCCGCTGTTCCCGTCCCAGGAGGGGCAGGTGGAGGTCCCCTCTGTGCAGCACCACCTCAAGCGGGCCCATCGCGTGTGGAAGGAGGCCCGGGCTGCGTTGTCCCGCACGGCGGCCAGGAACCAGCGGATCGCGGATCGTCGCCGGCGCCCGGCTCCTTCATACGTGGTAGGACAGAAGGTGTGGTTGGCGACTAGGGATCTTCGGCTGGCCGGCACGTCTGCGAAACTGGGACCCCGATTTACTGGACCGTTCGAGGTCGAGGCCGTCATCAGTCCATCTGCAGTCAGGCTCCGGCTGCCACCCACCATGAAGGTTCACCCCGTCTTCCACGTCTCCCTACTCAAACCCGTGTCTTCCAGTGACTTGGCTCCTCCTCCCACGCCGCCGCCCCCTCCGCGGGTCGTCGACGGTGACCCGGTGTACACGGTTCGTGCCATCCTGGACTCTCGGCGCAGGGGAAAGGGGTTCCAGTATCTGGTCGACTGGGAGGGCTACGGGCCTGAGGAGCGGCAGTGGGTGCCTCGCTCCTGGATCCTTGATCCGTCCCTTTTGCGCGACTTCCACGCTGCACATCCATCCAAGCCGGGTAGTCCGCCGGGAGGCGTCCATTGAGGGGGGGGTACTGTCACGTCGCGTGTCCGCCAGCAGGTGGCGGGTTTTCTCCCCCGCCATCTGCGCACCTGTCCGTAATTTCGGGCTGATTACCCTCCTATATTAATGAGACTCCGGCAGCTCTCCCACTGCCGGAGAATTCCTTACCGTGCCATTGCTCTCGATTTGCTATTCTCGTCGTTCGACTATTTCTCGCTGCCCTATTGCCTTACGGCCTCAATCATTCGCGTACTTCTTATAGTGATCAGATTGTTATCTCGGTTGTTCCTCGCCCTTTATCGTTTCGCGAGCGTTTTCAGTTGTCTTCCTTATTTTTTCCTGGTCCTTATTTGACCAGCGTTTTCTGTTACCGTTTTCCCTGTTCGGGCTCCTTTTGTTCTTTATTAAAAACCCTTTGTTCTCACAAGATCTTTTCGTTGTCTGCTTCTCCGGGGATCCACCTCTTTTTTCTGTTGTGCACGAGGCGATCCCTCATCGCCTCGGGCTCAACGTGACAGTTGCATTGACTTAGGTCTCGTAGACTGGTGAGTGATGTTTCATAGAGTACTGCTTCCCTCTAGTGGCTAAATAAGTAATAGCGTTCACTAAATGAGTAATAGCATTTAGACACTAGAGGGCATCACTCACGAGTTAACAAGACATCACTCCGTGTTTATATTGACTGATATGTCATATTTCAAATGATCCTTGCAGTTGTGGATATGTGTATTGCTTGTTCATTTCCCTGTTGTTCGAGTCAAAGGTTTTGTGACTATTGAAAAGTCATGGTGATACATTTTATGTTTCAAATCAATCAATTTGCACTCAGGAGACTTCTGTTTAAGAAAAAGTCAAGTGAATACGCAGTTGCATGTGATATACCTGTTTCAAATGAACCAAAAGAAATTCTTAAGATTGTTGAAATTCAAATAAAAATGGAAATGTGAAACAGACTGGCTTACTAAAATTTGCTGAACAATATTGTTGTTCAATGTAAAGAATGTCAGCCAAGGTCGGCCCCCCGACATTTTACCATATAAAATCTGGCCCCCTTGGCAAAAAGTTTGGACACCCCTGATCTAAAGCATCGTTGGGGTGTTGTTTACGATACGTGCTCGTCTGTGCGTAAGTTTGTGTGAGTGTGTGTGCGTGCGTTTGTGTGTGTGCTTGCTGCGTGCTGGCGCGCTCGGAAGCGTGTGTGTCACAGAGAAAGAGAGGGAGCGGGATCGCTGGCCTGTATGTACTCTATGTGAAACACACAGGACATTTGTAATTTCGTCCATTTCACATTTTTTGGCTTTTTTAAAAATAAAACTTAATTTCATCAATGGTTCATAATGAGTGTCACGCCTAGACCAAATGACTTATGCACACATTTCAACATTTATTTAGTTCAGGTTGACCTCCTGAAGCCTAAATGAGCGTTAATTTGACCACACAACTCATTCCTATGAAGATATATTCAAACTCAGAAACGTGCTCTACTCGGCCTGAAAATGCATTTAAAGCAATAAAAACTCAAAATGAGTGTCACACCTAAACCAAAGGACTTATGCACACATTTCAACATGTATTTAGTTCAGGTTGACCTCCTGAAGCCTAAATGAGCATTTATTTGACTACACAACTCATTCCTATGAAGGTACATTCAAAGTCACAAAACGTGCTCAACTAGGCCTGAAAGTGCATTTAAAGCAATAAAAACTCAAAATGAGTGTCACGCCTAAACCAAAGGACTTATGCACACATTTCAACATGTATTTAGTTCAGGTTGACCTCCTGAAGCCTAAATCACCATTAATTTGATCACACAACTCATTCCTATGAAGACACATTCAAACTCAGAAACGTGCTCTCCTCGGCCTGAAAATGCATTTAAAGCAATAAAAACTCAAAATGAGTGTCACGCCTAAACCAAAGGACTTATGCACACATTTCAACATGTATTTAGTTCAGGTTGACCTCCTGAAGCCTAAATCACCATTAATTTGACTACACAACTTATTCCTATGAAAATACATTCAAAGTAAAAAAACGGGCTCAACTCGGACTGAAAGTGCATTTAAAACAATAAAAACTGAAAATGAGTGTCACGCCTAAACCAAAGGACTTATGCACACATTTCAACATGTATTTAGTTCAGGTTGACCTCCTGAAGCCTAAATGAGCATTAATTTGACTACACAACCCATTCCTATGAAGGAACATTCAAAGTAAAAAAACTGGCTCAACTCGGACTGAAAGTACATTTAAAGCAATAAAAACTGAAAATGAGTGTCACGCCTAAACCAAAGGACTTATGCACACATTTCAACATGTATTTAGTTCAGGTTGACCTCCTGAAGCCTAAATGAGCATTAATTTGACTACACAACTCATTCCTATGAAGGTACATTCAAAGTCACAAAATGTGCTCAACTAGGCCTGAAAGTGCATTTAAAGCAATAAAAACTCAAAATGAGTGTCACGCCTAAACCAAAGGACTTATGCACACATTTCAACATGTATTTAGTTCAGGTTGACCTCCTGAAACCTAAATCACCATTAATTTGACTACACAACTTATTCCTATGAAGATACATTCAAAGTAAAAAAACGGGCTCAACTCGGACTGAAAGTGCATTTAAAGCAATAAAAACTGAAAATGAGTGTCACGCCTAAACCAAAGGACTTATGCACACATTCCAACATGTATTTAGTTCAGGTTGACCTCCTGAAGCCTAAATCACCATTAATTTGACTACACAACTCATTCCTATGAAGGTACATTCAAAGTAAAAAAACGGGCTCAACTCGGACTGAAAGTGCATTTAAAGCAATAAAAACTGAAAATGAGTGTCACGCCTAAACCAAAGGCCTTATGCACACATTTCAACATGTATTTAGTTCAGGTTGACCTCCTGAAGCCTAAATGAGCATTAATTTGACTACACAACTCATTCCTATGAAGGTACATTCAAAGTCACAAAACGTGCTCAACTAGGCCTGAAAGTGCATTTAAAGCAATAAAAACTCAAAATGAGTGTCACGCCTAAACCAAAGGACTTATGCACACATTTCAACATGTATTTAGTTCAGGTTGACATTCTGAAGCCTAAATGAGCATTAATTTGACTACACAACTTATTCCTATGAAGATACATTCAAAGTAAAAAAACGGACTCAACTCGGACTGAAAGTGCATTTAAAGCAATAAAAACTGAAAATGAGTGTCACGCCTAAACCAAAGGACTTATGCACACATTTCAACATGTATTTAGTTCAGGTTGACCTCCTGAAGCATAAATCACCATTAATTTGACTACACAACTTATTCCTATGGAGATACATTCAAAGTAAAAAAACGGGCTCAACTCGGACTGAAAGTGCATTTAAAGCAATAAAAACTGAAAATGAGTGTCACGCCTAAACCAAAGGACTTATGCACACATTTCAACATGTATTTAGTTCAGGTTGACGTCCTGAAGCCTAAATGAGCATTAATTTGACTACACAACTTTTTCCTATGAAGATACATTCAAAGTAAAAAAACGTGCTCTACTCGGCCTGAAAATGCATTTAAAGCAATAAAAACTCAAAATGAGTGTCACGCCTAAACCAAAGGCCTTATGCACACATTTCAACATGTATTTAGTTCAGGTTGACCTCCTGAAGCCTAAATCACCATTAATTTGACTACACAACTTATTCCTATGGAGATACATTCAAAGTAAAAAAACGGGCTCAACTCGGACTGAAAGTGCATTTAAAGCAATAAAAACTGAAAATGAGTGTCACGCCTAAACCAAAGGACTTATGCACACATTTCAACATGTATTTAGTTCAGGTTGACGTCCTGAAGCCTAAATGAGCATTAATTTGACTACACAACTCATTCCTATGAAGGTACATTCAAAGTCACAAAACGTGCTCAACTAGGCCTGAAAGTGCATTTAAAGCAATAAAAACTCAAAATGAGTGTCACGCCTAAACCAAAGGACTTATGCACACATTTCAACATGTATTTAGTTCAGGTTGACATTCTGAAGACTAAATGAGCATTAATTTGACTACACAACTTATTCCTTTGAAGATACATTCAAAGTAAAAAAACGGGCTCCACTCGGACTGAAAGTGCATTTAAAGCAATAAAAACTGAAAATGAGTGTCACGCCTAAACCAAAGGACTTATGCACACATTTCAACATGTATTTAGTTCAGGTTGACCTCCTGAAGCCTAAATGAGCATTAATTTGACTACACAACTCATTCCTATGAAGGTACATTCAAAGTCACAAAACGTGCTCAACTAGGCCTGAAAGTGCATTTAAAGCAATAAAAACTCAAAATGAGTGTCACGCCTAAACCAAAGGACTTATGCACACATTTCAACATGTATTTAGTTCAGGTTGACCTCCTGAAGCCTAAATCACCATTAATTTGACTACACAACTTATTCCTATGAAGATACATTCAAAGTAAAAAAACGGGCTCAACTCGGACTGAAAGTGCATTTGAAGCAATAAAAACTGAAAATGAGTGTCACGCCTAAACCAAAGGACTTATGCACACATTTCAACATGTATTTAGTTCAGGTTGACCTCCTGAAGCCTAAATCACCATCAATTTGACTACACAACTTATTCCTATGAAGGTACATTCAAAGTCACAAAACGTGCTCAACTAGGCCTGAAAGTGCATTTAAAGCAATAAAAACTCAAAATGAGTGTCATGCCTAAACCAAAGGACTTATGCACACATTTCAACATGTATTTAGTTCAGGTTGACCTCCTGAAGCCTAAATGAGCATTTATTTGACTACACAACTCATTCCTATGAAGATACATTCAAAGTCACAAAACGTGCTCAACTAGGCCTGAAAGTGCATTTAAAGCAATAAAAACTGAAAATGAGTGTCACGCCTAAACCAAAGGACTTATGCACACATTTAAACATGTATTTAGTTCAGGTTGACCTCCTGAAGCCTAAATCACCATTAATTTGACTACACAACTTATTCCTATGAAGGTACATTCAAAGTCACAAAACGTGCTCAACTAGGCCTGAAAGTGCATTTAAAGCAATAAAAACTCAAAATGAGTGTCACGCCTAAACCAAAGGACTTATGCACACATTTCAACATGTATTTAGTTCAGGTTGACCTCCTGAAGCCTAAATGAGCATTAATTTGACTACACAACTTTTTCCTATGAAGGTACATTCAAAGTCACAAAACGTGCTCAACTAGGCCTGAAAGTGCATTTAAAGCAATAAAAACTCAAAATGAGTGTCACGCCTAAACCAAAGGACTTATGCACACATTTCAACATGTATTTAGTTCAGGTTGACATTCTGAAGCCTAAATGAGCATTAATTTGACTACACAACTTATTCCTATGAAGATACATTCAAAGTAAAAAAACGGACTCAACTCGGACTGAAAGTGCATTTAAAGCAATAAAAACTGAAAATGAGTGTCACGCCTAAACCAAAGGACTTATGCACACATTTCAACATGTATTTAGTTCAGGTTGACCTCCTGAAGCCTAAATCACCATTAATTTGACTACACAACTTATTCCTATGGAGATACATTCAAAGTAAAAAAACGTGCTCAACTCGGACTGAAAGTGCATTTAAAGCAATAAAAACTGAAAATGAGTGTCACGCCTAAACCAAAGGACTTATGCACACATTTCAACATGTATTTAGTTCAGGTTGACGTCCTGAAGCCTAAATGAGCATTAATTTGACTACACAACTTATTCCTATGGAGATACATTCAAAGTAAAAAAACGGGCTCAACTCGGACTGAAAGTGCATTTAAAGCAATAAAAACTGAAAATGAGTGTCACGCCTAAACCAAAGGACTTATGCACACATTTCAACATGTATTTAGTTCAGGTTGACGTCCTGAAGCCTAAATGAGCATTAATTTGACTACACAACTTTTTCCTATGAAGATACATTCAAAGTAAAAAAACGTGCTCTACTCGGCCTGAAAATGCATTTAAAGCAATAAAAACTCAAAATGAGTGTCACGCCTAAACCAAAGGCCTTATGCACACATTTCAACATGTATTTAGTTCAGGTTGACCTCCTGAAGCCTAAATGAGCATTAATTTGACTACACAACTCATTCCTATGAAGGAACATTCAAAGTAAAACAACGGGCTCAACTCGGACTGAAAGTACATTTAAAGCAATAAAAACTGAAAATGAGTGTCACGCCTAAACCAAAGGACTTATGCACACATTTCAACATGTATTTAGTTCAGGTTGACCTCCTGAAGCCTAAATGAGCATTAATTTGACTACACAACTCATTCCTATGAAGGTACATTCAAAGTAAAAAAACGGGCTCAACTCGGACTGAAAGTGCATTTAAAGCAATAAAAACTGAAAATGAGTGTCACGCCTAAACCAAAGGACTTATGCACACATTCCAACATGTATTTAGTTCAGGTTGACCTCCTGAAGCCTAAATCACCATTAATTTGACTACACAACTCATTCCTATGAAGGTACATTCAAAGTAAAAAAACGGGCTCAACTCGGACTGAAAGTGCATTTAAAGCAATAAAAACTGAAAATGAGTGTCACGCCTAAACCAAAGGCCTTATGCACACATTTCAACATGTATTTAGTTCAGGTTGACCTCCTGAAGCCTAAATGAGCATTAATTTGACTACACAACTCATTCCTATGAAGGTACATTCAAAGTCACAAAATGTGCTCAACTAGGCCTGAAAGTGCATTTAAAGCAATAAAAACTCAAAATGAGTGTCACGCCTAAACCAAAGGACTTATGCACACATTTCAACATGTATTTAGTTCAGGTTGACCTCCTGAAACCTAAATCACCATTAATTTGACTACACAACTTATTCCTATGAAGATACATTCAAAGTAAAAAAACGGGCTCAACTCGGACTGAAAGTGCATTTAAAGCAATAAAAACTGAAAATGAGTGTCACGCCTAAACCAAAGGACTTATGCACACATTCCAACATGTATTTAGTTCAGGTTGACCTCCTGAAGCCTAAATCACCATTAATTTGACTACACAACTCATTCCTATGAAGGTACATTCAAAGTAAAAAAACGGGCTCAACTCGGACTGAAAGTGCATTTAAAGCAATAAAAACTGAAAATGAGTGTCACGCCTAAACCAAAGGCCTTATGCACACATTTCAACATGTATTTAGTTCAGGTTGACCTCCTGAAGCCTAAATGAGCATTAATTTGACTACACAACTCATTCCTATGAAGGTACATTCAAAGTCACAAAACGTGCTCAACTAGGCCTGAAAGTGCATTTAAAGCAATAAAAACTCAAAATGAGTGTCACGCCTAAACCAAAGGACTTATGCACACATTTCAACATGTATTTAGTTCAGGTTGACATTCTGAAGCCTAAATGAGCATTAATTTGACCACCCACTTATTCCTATGAAGATACATTCAAAGTAAAAAAACGGACTCAACTCGGACTGAAAGTGCATTTAAAGCAATAAAAACTGAAAATGAGTGTCACGCCTAAACCAAAGGACTTATGCACACATTTCAACATGTATTTAGTTCAGGTTGACCTCCTGAAGCATAAATCACCATTAATTTGACTACACAACTTATTCCTATGGAGATACATTCAAAGTAAAAAAACGGGCTCAACTCGGACTGAAAGTGCATTTAAAGCAATAAAAACTGAAAATGAGTGTCACGCCTAAACCAAAGGACTTATGCACACATTTCAACATGTATTTAGTTCAGGTTGACGTCCTGAAGCCTAAATGAGCATTAATTTGACTACACAACTTTTTCCTATGAAGATACATTCAAAGTAAAAAAACGTGCTCTACTCGGCCTGAAAATGCATTTAAAGCAATAAAAACTCAAAATGAGTGTCACGCCTAAACCAAAGGCCTTATGCACACATTTCAACATGTATTTAGTTCAGGTTGACCTCCTGAAGCCTAAATCACCATTAATTTGACTACACAACTTATTCCTATGGAGATACATTCAAAGTAAAAAAACGGGCTCAACTCGGACTGAAAGTGCATTTAAAGCAATAAAAACTGAAAATGAGTGTCACGCCTAAACCAAAGGACTTATGCACACATTTCAACATGTATTTAGTTCAGGTTGACGTCCTGAAGCCTAAATGAGCATTAATTTGACTACACAACTCATTCCTATGAAGGTACATTCAAAGTCACAAAACGTGCTCAACTAGGCCTGAAAGTGCATTTAAAGCAATAAAAACTCAAAATGAGTGTCACGCCTAAACCAAAGGACTTATGCACACATTTCAACATGTATTTAGTTCAGGTTGACATTCTGAAGACTAAATGAGCATTAATTTGACTACACAACTTATTCCTATGAAGATACATTCAAAGTAAAAAAACGGGCTCCACTCGGACTGAAAGTGCATTTAAAGCAATAAAAACTGAAAATGAGTGTCACGCCTAAACCAAAGGACTTATGCACACATTTCAACATGTATTTAGTTCAGGTTGACCTCCTGAAGCCTAAATGAGCATTAATTTGACTACACAACTCATTCCTATGAAGGTACATTCAAAGTCACAAAACGTGCTCAACTAGGCCTGAAAGTGCATTTAAAGCAATAAAAACTCAAAATGAGTGTCACGCCTAAACCAAAGGACTTATGCACACATTTCAACATGTATTTAGTTCAGGTTGACCTCCTGAAGCCTAAATCACCATTAATTTGACTACACAACTTATTCCTATGAAGATACATTCAAAGTAAAAAAACGGGCTCAACTCGGACTGAAAGTGCATTTGAAGCAATAAAAACTGAAAATGAGTGTCACGCCTAAACCAAAGGACTTATGCACACATTTCAACATGTATTTAGTTCAGGTTGACCTCCTGAAGCCTAAATCACCATCAATTTGACTACACAACTTATTCCTATGAAGGTACATTCAAAGTCACAAAACGTGCTCAACTAGGCCTGAAAGTGCATTTAAAGCAATAAAAACTCAAAATGAGTGTCACGCCTAAACCAAAGGACTTATGCACACATTTCAACATGTATTTAGTTCAGGTTGACCTCCTGAAGCCTAAATGAGCATTTATTTGACTACACAACTCATTCCTATGAAGATACATTCAAAGTCACAAAACGTGCTCAACTAGGCCTGAAAGTGCATTTAAAGCAATAAAAACTGAAAATGAGTGTCACGCCTAAACCAAAGGACTTATGCACACATTTAAACATGTATTTAGTTCAGGTTGACCTCCTGAAGCCTAAATCACCATTAATTTGACTACACAACTTATTCCTATGAAGGTACATTCAAAGTCACAAAACGTGCTCAACTAGGCCTGAAAGTGCATTTAAAGCAATAAAAACTCAAAATGAGTGTCACGCCTAAACCAAAGGACTTATGCACACATTTCAACATGTATTTAGTTCAGGTTGACCTCCTGAAGCCTAAATGAGCATTAATTTGACTACACAACTTTTTCCTATGAAGGTACATTCAAAGTCACAAAACGTGCTCAACTAGGCCTGAAAGTGCATTTAAAGCAATAAAAACTCAAAATGAGTGTCACGCCTAAACCAAAGGACTTATGCACACATTTCAACATGTATTTAGTTCAGGTTGACATTCTGAAGCCTAAATGAGCATTAATTTGACTACACAACTTATTCCTATGAAGATACATTCAAAGTAAAAAAACGGACTCAACTCGGACTGAAAGTGCATTTAAAGCAATAAAAACTGAAAATGAGTGTCACGCCTAAACCAAAGGACTTATGCACACATTTCAACATGTATTTAGTTCAGGTTGACCTCCTGAAGCCTAAATCACCATTAATTTGACTACACAACTTATTCCTATGGAGATACATTCAAAGTAAAAAAACGTGCTCAACTCGGACTGAAAGTGCATTTAAAGCAATAAAAACTGAAAATGAGTGTCACGCCTAAACCAAAGGACTTATGCACACATTTCAACATGTATTTAGTTCAGGTTGACGTCCTGAAGCCTAAATGAGCATTAATTTGACTACACAACTTATTCCTATGGAGATACATTCAAAGTAAAAAAACGGGCTCAACTCGGACTGAAAGTGCATTTAAAGCAATAAAAACTGAAAATGAGTGTCACGCCTAAACCAAAGGACTTATGCACACATTTCAACATGTATTTAGTTCAGGTTGACGTCCTGAAGCCTAAATGAGCATTAATTTGACTACACAACTTTTTCCTATGAAGATACATTCAAAGTAAAAAAACGTGCTCTACTCGGCCTGAAAATGCATTTAAAGCAATAAAAACTCAAAATGAGTGTCACGCCTAAACCAAAGGCCTTATGCACACATTTCAACATGTATTTAGTTCAGGTTGACCTCCTGAAGCCTAAATGAGCATTAATTTGACTACACAACTCATTCCTATGAAGGAACATTCAAAGTAAAACAACGGGCTCAACTCGGACTGAAAGTACATTTAAAGCAATAAAAACTGAAAATGAGTGTCACGCCTAAACCAAAGGACTTATGCACACATTTCAACATGTATTTAGTTCAGGTTGACCTCCTGAAGCCTAAATGAGCATTAATTTGACTACACAACTCATTCCTATGAAGGTACATTCAAAGTCACAAAACGTGCTCAACTAGGCCTGAAAGTGCATTTAAAGCAATAAAAACTCAAAATGAGTGTCACGCCTAAACCAAAGGACTTATGCAGACATTTCAACATGTATTTAGTTCGGGTTGACATTCTGAAGCCTAAATGAGCATTAATTTGACTACACAACTTATTCCTATGAAGATACATTCAAAGTAAAAAAACGGGCTCAACTCGGACTGAAAGTGCATTTAAAGCAATAAAAACTGAAAATGAGTGTCACGCCTAAACCAAAGGACTTATGCACACATTTCAACATGTATTTAGTTCAGGTTGACCTCCTGAAGCCTAAATGAGCATTAATTTGACTACACAACTCATTCCTATGAAGGTACATTCAAAGTCACAAAACGTGCTCAACTAGGCCTGAAAGTGCATTTAAAGCAATAAAAACTCAAAATGAGTGTCACGCCTAAACCAAAGGACTTATGCCGACATTTCAACATGTATTTAGTTCAGGTTGACATTCTGAAGCCTAAATGAGCATTAATTTGACTACACAACTTATTCCTATGAAGATACATTCAAAGTAAAAAAACGGGCTCAACTCGGACTGAAAGTGCATTTAAAGCAATAAAAACTGAAAATGAGTGTCACGCCTAAACCAAAGGACTTATGCACACATTTCAACAAGTATTTAGTTCAGGTTGACCTCCTGAAGCCTAAATGAGCATTAATTTGACTACACAACTCATTCCTATGAAGGTACATTCAAAGTCACAAAACGTGCTCAACTAGGCCTGAAAGTGCATTTAAAGCAATAAAAACTCAAAATGAGTGTCACGCCTAAACCAAAGGACTTATGCACACATTTCAACATGTATTTAGTTCAGGTTGACCTCCTGAAGCCTAAATCACCATTAATTTGACTACACAACTTATTCCTATGAAGATACATTCAAAGTAAAAAAACGGGCTCAACTCGGACTGAAAGTGCATTTAAAGCAATAAAAACTGAAAATGAGTGTCACGCCTAAACCAAAAGACTTATGCACACATTTCAACATGTATTTAGTTCAGGTTGACGTCCTGAAGCCTAAATGAGCATTAATTTGACTACACAACTTTTTCCTATGAAGATACATTCAAAGTAAAAAAACGTGCTCTACTCGGCCTGAAAATGCATTTAAAGCAATAAAAACTCAAAATGAGTGTCACGCCTAAATCAAAGGCCTTATGCACACATTTCAACATGTATTTAGTTCAGGTTGACCAACTGAAGCCTAAATGAGCATTAATTTGACTACACAACTCATTCCTATGAAGGAACATTCAAAGTAAAAAAACGGGCTCAACTCGGACTGAAAGTGCATTTAAAGCAATAAAAACTGAAAATGAGTGTCACGCCTAAACCAAAGGACTTATGCACACATTTCAACATGTATTTAGTTCAGGTTGACCTCCTGAAGCCTAAATGAGCATTAATTTGACTACACAACTCATTCCTATGAAGGTACATTCAAAGTCACAAAACGTGCTCAACTAGGCCTGAAAGTGCATTTAAAGCAATAAAAACTCAAATTGAGTGTCACACCTAAAGCAAAGGATTTATGCACACATTTCAACATGTATTTAGTTCAGGTTGACCTACTGAAGCCTAAATCACCATTAATTTGATCACACAACTCATTCCTATGAAGATACATTCAAACTCAGAAACGTGCTCTACTCGGCCTGAAAATGCATTTAAAGCAATAAAAACTCAAAATGAGTGTCACGCCTAAGCCAAAGGACTTATGCACACATTTCAACATGTATTTAGTTCAGGTTGACCTCCTGAAGCCTAAATGAGCATTAATTTGACTACACAACTCATTCCTATGAAGATACATTCAAACTCAGAAACGTGCTCTACTCGGCCTGAAAATGCATTTAAAGCAATAAAAACTCAAAATGAGTGTCACGCCTAAGCCAAAGGACTTATGCACACATTTCAACATGTATTTAGTTCAGGTTGACCTCCTGAAGCCTAAATGAGCATTAATTTGACTACACAACTCATTCCTATGAAGATACATTCAAACTCAGAAACGTGCTCTACTCGGCCTGAAAATGCATTTAAAGCAATAAAAACTCAAAATGAGTGTCACGCCTAAACCAAAGGACTTATGCACACATTTCAACATGTATTTAGTTCAGGTTGACGTCCTGAAGCCTAAATGAGCATTAATTTGACTACACAACTTATTCCTATGAAGATACATTCAAAGTAAAAAAAACGTGCTCTACTCGGCCTGAAAATGCATTTAAAGCAATAAAAACTCAAAATGAGTGTCACGCCTAAACCAAAGGCCTTATGCACACATTTCAACATGTATTTAGTTCAGGTTGACCTCCTGAAGCCTAAATGAGCATTAATTTGACTACACAACTCATTCCTATGAAGGTACATTCAAAGTCACAAAACGTGCTCAACTAGGCCTGAAAGTGCATTTAAAGCAATAAAAACTCAAAATGAGTGTCACGCCTAAACCAAAGGACTTATGCACACATTTCAACATGTATTTAGTTCAGGTTGACATTCTGAAGCCTAAATGAGCATTAATTTGATCACACAACTCATTCCTATGAAGATACATTCAAACTCAGAAACGTGCTCTACTCGGCCTGAAAATGCATTTAAAGCAAGAAAAAATCAAAATGAGTGTCACACCTAAACCTACATTTAAAGTAAAAAAACGTGCTCTACTCGGCCTGAAAATGCATTTAAAGCAATAAAAACTCAAATTGAGTGTCACACCTAAACCAAAGGACTTCTACACACATTTCAACATGTATTTAGTTCAGGTTGACATTCTGAAGCCTAAATGAGCATTATTTTGTCTATACAACTCATTCCTATGAAGGTACATTCAAAGTCACAAAACGTGCTCAACTAGGCCTGAAAGTGCATTTAAAGCAATAAAATCTCAAAATGAGTTTCACGCCTAAATCAAGGGACTTATGCACACATTTCAACATGTATTTAGTTTAGGGTGACCTCCTGAAGCCTAAATGAGCATTAATTTGATCACACAACTCATTCCCATGAAGATACATTCAAAGTCAGTAAGTGCCCTGCTCTGTCTGAAAATGCATTTGAATCAATAAAAACTAAAATTGAGTGTCATGCCTAAACCAAAGGACGTCTGCACACATTTCAACGTCTAAAGTGTTGTTTCCGATGCGTGCTAGTGTATGTGTGCGTGCGTGTGTGAGAGTGTGTAGGTGTGTGCGTGTGTTTGTGTGTGTTTGTGTGGGTGCGTGCGTGTGTGTGTGTGCGTGTGTGTGTTGTGCGCACCCCCCCCCCCAAAAAAAAGTACTGTATTCGGATAAAAATGACGAATTACTCTGAGGTTTTAACTTTTGCTTGCACTTGATTTGTTCTGACACCGACGACGTCCACCAATGACAGCCCGAGTGGATCTAGCCCACGTGGTGTGAGAGCAGGGGGAGGTGAAAAGATGCAAAGCCTAGGTGATTGGCTGTGCATCTTTGAGTCTTCCACGTGGGTTAGTCTTTGATATTCAATCAGTGTCCAAATGTTGTTTACATGCGTAGCGTGTGCGGATGTGTGTGCCTCTCATGAGTTTGTGTGTGTGTTTGCGCGCGCGTGATCGTGTGCCCATACATGTGTGAGTGTTTCTTTGATCTAAATCATCGTTGGTGTGTTGTTTACGATACGTGCTCGTCTGTGCGTACGTTTGTGTGAGTGTGTGTGCGTGCGTTTGTGTGTGTGCTTGCTGCGTGCTGGCGCGCTCGGAAGCGTGTGTGTCACAGAGAAAGAGAGGGAGCGGGATCGCTGGCCTGTATGTACTCTATGTGAAACACACAGGACATTTGTAATTTCGTCAGGTTGACATTCTGAAGCCTAAATGAGCATTAATTTGACTACACAACTTATTCCTATGAAGATACATTCAAAGTAAAAAAACGGACTCAACTCGGACTGAAAGTGCATTTAAAGCAATAAAAACTGAAAATGAGTGTCACGCCTAAACCAAAGGACTTATGCACACATTTCAACATGTATTTAGTTCAGGTTGACCTCCTGAAGCCTAAATCACCATTAATTTGACTACACAACTTATTCCTATGGAGATACATTCAAAGTAAAAAAACGTGCTCAACTCGGACTGAAAGTGCATTTAAAGCAATAAAAACTGAAAATGAGTGTCACGCCTAAACCAAAGGACTTATGCACACATTTCAACATGTATTTAGTTCAGGTTGACGTCCTGAAGCCTAAATGAGCATTAATTTGACTACACAACTTATTCCTATGGAGATACATTCAAAGTAAAAAAACGGGCTCAACTCGGACTGAAAGTGCATTTAAAGCAATAAAAACTGAAAATGAGTGTCACGCCTAAACCAAAGGACTTATGCACACATTTCAACATGTATTTAGTTCAGGTTGACGTCCTGAAGCCTAAATGAGCATTAATTTGACTACACAACTTTTTCCTATGAAGATACATTCAAAGTAAAAAAACGTGCTCTACTCGGCCTGAAAATGCATTTAAAGCAATAAAAACTCAAAATGAGTGTCACGCCTAAACCAAAGGCCTTATGCACACATTTCAACATGTATTTAGTTCAGGTTGACCTCCTGAAGCCTAAATGAGCATTAATTTGACTACACAACTCATTCCTATGAAGGAACATTCAAAGTAAAACAACGGGCTCAACTCGGACTGAAAGTACATTTAAAGCAATAAAAACTGAAAATGAGTGTCACGCCTAAACCAAAGGACTTATGCACACATTTCAACATGTATTTAGTTCAGGTTGACCTCCTGAAGCCTAAATGAGCATTAATTTGACTACACAACTCATTCCTATGAAGGTACATTCAAAGTCACAAAACGTGCTCAACTAGGCCTGAAAGTGCATTTAAAGCAATAAAAACTCAAAATGAGTGTCACGCCTAAACCAAAGGACTTATGCAGACATTTCAACATGTATTTAGTTCGGGTTGACATTCTGAAGCCTAAATGAGCATTAATTTGACTACACAACTTATTCCTATGAAGATACATTCAAAGTAAAAAAACGGGCTCAACTCGGACTGAAAGTGCATTTAAAGCAATAAAAACTGAAAATGAGTGTCACGCCTAAACCAAAGGACTTATGCACACATTTCAACATGTATTTAGTTCAGGTTGACCTCCTGAAGCCTAAATGAGCATTAATTTGACTACACAACTCATTCCTATGAAGGTACATTCAAAGTCACAAAACGTGCTCAACTAGGCCTGAAAGTGCATTTAAAGCAATAAAAACTCAAAATGAGTGTCACGCCTAAACCAAAGGACTTATGCCGACATTTCAACATGTATTTAGTTCAGGTTGACATTCTGAAGCCTAAATGAGCATTAATTTGACTACACAACTTATTCCTATGAAGATACATTCAAAGTAAAAAAACGGGCTCAACTCGGACTGAAAGTGCATTTAAAGCAATAAAAACTGAAAATGAGTGTCACGCCTAAACCAAAGGACTTATGCACACATTTCAACAAGTATTTAGTTCAGGTTGACCTCCTGAAGCCTAAATGAGCATTAATTTGACTACACAACTCATTCCTATGAAGGTACATTCAAAGTCACAAAACGTGCTCAACTAGGCCTGAAAGTGCATTTAAAGCAATAAAAACTCAAAATGAGTGTCACGCCTAAACCAAAGGACTTATGCACACATTTCAACATGTATTTAGTTCAGGTTGACCTCCTGAAGCCTAAATCACCATTAATTTGACTACACAACTTATTCCTATGAAGATACATTCAAAGTAAAAAAACGGGCTCAACTCGGACTGAAAGTGCATTTAAAGCAATAAAAACTGAAAATGAGTGTCACGCCTAAACCAAAAGACTTATGCACACATTTCAACATGTATTTAGTTCAGGTTGACGTCCTGAAGCCTAAATGAGCATTAATTTGACTACACAACTTTTTCCTATGAAGATACATTCAAAGTAAAAAAACGTGCTCTACTCGGCCTGAAAATGCATTTAAAGCAATAAAAACTCAAAATGAGTGTCACGCCTAAATCAAAGGCCTTATGCACACATTTCAACATGTATTTAGTTCAGGTTGACCAACTGAAGCCTAAATGAGCATTAATTTGACTACACAACTCATTCCTATGAAGGAACATTCAAAGTAAAAAAACGGGCTCAACTCGGACTGAAAGTGCATTTAAAGCAATAAAAACTGAAAATGAGTGTCACGCCTAAACCAAAGGACTTATGCACACATTTCAACATGTATTTAGTTCAGGTTGACCTCCTGAAGCCTAAATGAGCATTAATTTGACTACACAACTCATTCCTATGAAGGTACATTCAAAGTCACAAAACGTGCTCAACTAGGCCTGAAAGTGCATTTAAAGCAATAAAAACTCAAATTGAGTGTCACACCTAAAGCAAAGGATTTATGCACACATTTCAACATGTATTTAGTTCAGGTTGACCTACTGAAGCCTAAATCACCATTAATTTGATCACACAACTCATTCCTATGAAGATACATTCAAACTCAGAAACGTGCTCTACTCGGCCTGAAAATGCATTTAAAGCAATAAAAACTCAAAATGAGTGTCACGCCTAAGCCAAAGGACTTATGCACACATTTCAACATGTATTTAGTTCAGGTTGACCTCCTGAAGCCTAAATGAGCATTAATTTGACTACACAACTCATTCCTATGAAGATACATTCAAACTCAGAAACGTGCTCTACTCGGCCTGAAAATGCATTTAAAGCAATAAAAACTCAAAATGAGTGTCACGCCTAAGCCAAAGGACTTATGCACACATTTCAACATGTATTTAGTTCAGGTTGACCTCCTGAAGCCTAAATGAGCATTAATTTGACTACACAACTCATTCCTATGAAGATACATTCAAACTCAGAAACGTGCTCTACTCGGCCTGAAAATGCATTTAAAGCAATAAAAACTCAAAATGAGTGTCACGCCTAAACCAAAGGACTTATGCACACATTTCAACATGTATTTAGTTCAGGTTGACGTCCTGAAGCCTAAATGAGCATTAATTTGACTACACAACTTATTCCTATGAAGATACATTCAAAGTAAAAAAAACGTGCTCTACTCGGCCTGAAAATGCATTTAAAGCAATAAAAACTCAAAATGAGTGTCACGCCTAAACCAAAGGCCTTATGCACACATTTCAACATGTATTTAGTTCAGGTTGACCTCCTGAAGCCTAAATGAGCATTAATTTGACTACACAACTCATTCCTATGAAGGTACATTCAAAGTCACAAAACGTGCTCAACTAGGCCTGAAAGTGCATTTAAAGCAATAAAAACTCAAAATGAGTGTCACGCCTAAACCAAAGGACTTATGCACACATTTCAACATGTATTTAGTTCAGGTTGACATTCTGAAGCCTAAATGAGCATTAATTTGATCACACAACTCATTCCTATGAAGATACATTCAAACTCAGAAACGTGCTCTACTCGGCCTGAAAATGCATTTAAAGCAAGAAAAAATCAAAATGAGTGTCACACCTAAACCTACATTTAAAGTAAAAAAACGTGCTCTACTCGGCCTGAAAATGCATTTAAAGCAATAAAAACTCAAATTGAGTGTCACACCTAAACCAAAGGACTTCTACACACATTTCAACATGTATTTAGTTCAGGTTGACATTCTGAAGCCTAAATGAGCATTATTTTGTCTATACAACTCATTCCTATGAAGGTACATTCAAAGTCACAAAACGTGCTCAACTAGGCCTGAAAGTGCATTTAAAGCAATAAAATCTCAAAATGAGTTTCACGCCTAAATCAAGGGACTTATGCACACATTTCAACATGTATTTAGTTTAGGGTGACCTCCTGAAGCCTAAATGAGCATTAATTTGATCACACAACTCATTCCCATGAAGATACATTCAAAGTCAGTAAGTGCCCTGCTCTGTCTGAAAATGCATTTG
This sequence comes from Hippocampus zosterae, assembly GCF_025434085.1. NCBI lineage: Eukaryota > Metazoa > Chordata > Actinopteri > Syngnathiformes > Syngnathidae > Hippocampus > Hippocampus zosterae. The sequence goes on along the minus strand of NC_067462.1, from coordinate 22,619,569 downwards.
AATCAATAAAAACTAAAATTGAGTGTCATGCCTAAACCAAAGGACGTCTGCACACATTTCAACGTCTAAAGTGTTGTTTCCGATGCGTGCTAGTGTATGTGTGCGTGCGTGTGTGAGAGTGTGTAGGTGTGTGCGTGTGTTTGTGTGTGTTTGTGTGGGTGCGTGCGTGTGTGTGTGTGCGTGTGTGTGTTGTGCGCACCCCCCCCCCCCAAAAAAAGTACTGTATTCGGATAAAAATGACGAATTACTCTGAGGTTTTAACTTTTGCTTGCACTTGATTTGTTCTGACACCGACGACGTCCACCAATGACAGCCCGAGTGGATCTAGCCCACGTGGTGTGAGAGCAGGGGGAGGTGAAAAGATGCAAAGCCTAGGTGATTGGCTGTGCATCTTTGAGTCTTCCACGTGGGTTAGTCTTTGATATTCAATCAGTGTCCAAATGTTGTTTACATGCGTAGCGTGTGCGGATGTGTGTGCCTCTCATGAGTTTGTGTGTGTGTTTGCGCGCGCGTGATCGTGTGCCCATACATGTGTGAGTGTTTCTTTGATCTAAATCATCGTTGGTGTGTTGTTTACGATACGTGCTCGTCTGTGCGTACGTTTGTGTGAGTGTGTGTGCGTGCGTTTGTGTGTGTGCTTGCTGCGTGCTGGCGCGCTCGGAAGCGTGTGTGTCACAGAGAAAGAGAGGGAGCGGGATCGCTGGCCTGTATGTACTCTATGTGAAACACACAGGACATTTGTAATTTCGTCCCTTTCACATATTTTGGCTTTTTTAAAAATAAAACTTATTTTCATCAATGGTTCATAATGAGTGTCACGCCTAGACCAAATGACTTATGCACACATTTCAACATTTATTTAGTTCAGGTTGACCTCCTGAAGCCTAAATGAGCGTTAATTTGACCACACAACTCATTCCTATGAAGATATATTCAAACTCAGAAACGTGCTCTACTCGGCCTAAAAATGCATTTAAAGCAATATAAACTCAAAATGAGTGTCACACCTAAACCAAAGGACTTATGCACACATTTCAACATGTATTTAGTTCAGGTTGACCTCCTGAAGCCTAAATGAGCATTAATTTGACTACACAACTCATTCCTATGAAGGAACATTCAAAGTGAAAAAACGGGCTCAACTCGGACTGAAAGTGCATTTAAAGCAATAAAAACTGAAAATGAGTGTCACGCCTAAACCAAAGGACTTATGCACACATTTCAACATGTATTTAGTTCAGGTTGACCTCCTGAAGCCTAAATGAGCATTAATTTGACTACACAACTCATTCCTATGAAGGTACATTCAAAGTCACAAAACGTGCTCAACTAGGCCTGAAAGTGCATTTAAAGCAATAAAAACTCAAAATGAGTGTCACGCCTAAACCAAAGGACTTATGCACACATTTCAACATGTATTTAGTTCAGGTTGACCTCCTTAAGCCTAAATGAGCATTTATTTGACTACACAACTCATTCCTATGAAGATACATTCAAAGTCACAAAACGTGCTCAACTAGGCCTGAAAGTGCATTTAAAGCAATAAAAACTGAAAATGAGTGTCACGCCTAAACCAAAGGACTTATGCACACATTTAAACATGTATTTAGTTCAGGTTGACCTCCTGAAGCCTAAATCACCATTAATTTGATCACACAACTCATTCCTATGAAGGTACATTCAAAGTCACAAAACGTGCTCAACTAGGCCTGAAAGTGCATTTAAAGCAATAAAAACTCAAAATGAGTGTCACGCCTAAACCAAAGGACTTATGCACACATTTCAACATGTATTTAGTTCAGGTTGACCTCCTGAAGCCTAAATGAGCATTTATTTGACTACACAACTCATTCCTATGAAGATACATTCAAAGTCACAAAACGTGCTCAACTAGGCCTGAAAGTGCATTTAAAGCAATAAAAACTGAAAATGAGTGTCACGCCTAAACCAAAGGACTTATGCACACATTTAAAGATGTATTTAGTTCAGGTTGACCTCCTGAAGCCTAAATCACCATTAATTTGATCACACAACTCATTCCTATGAAGGTACATTCAAAGTCACAAAATGTGCTCAACTAGGCCTGAAAGTGCATTTAAAGCAATAAAATCTCAAAATGAGTGTCACGCCTAAACCAAAGGACTTATGCACACATTTCAACATGTATTTAGTTCAGGTTGACGTCCTGAAGCCTAAATGAGCATTAATTTGACTACACAACTCATTCCTATGAAGGTACATTGAAAGTCCAATACGTGCTCTACTCGGCCTGAAAATTCATTTAAAGCAATAAAAACTCAAATTGAGTGTCACACCTAAACCAAAGTACTTATGCACACATTTCAACATGTATTTAGTTCAGGTTGACCTCCTGAAGCCTAAATCACCATTAATTTGACTACACAACTTATTCCTATGAAGATACATTCAAAGTAAAAAAAACGGGCTCAACTCGGACTGAAAGTGCATTTAAAGCAATAAAAACTCAAATTGGGTGTCACGCCTAAACCAAAGGACTTATGCACACATTTCAACATGTATTTAGTTCAGGTTGACATTCTGAAGCCTAAATGAGCATTAATTTGACTACACAACTCATTCCTATGAAGGTACATTCAAAGTCACAAAACGTGCTCAACTAGGCCTGAAAGTGCATTTAAAGCAATAAAAACTCAAAATGAGTGTCACGCCTAAACCAAAGGACTTATGCACACATTTCAACATTTAGTTCAGGTTGACATTCTGAAGCCTAAACATTAATTTGATCACACAACTCATTCCTATGAAGATACATTCAAACTCAGAAACGTGCTCTACTCGGCCTGAAAATGCATTTAAAGCAATAAAAACTCAAAATGAGTGTCACGCCTAAACCAAAGGCCTTATGCACACATTTCAACATGTATTTAGTTCAGGTTGACCAACTGAAGCCTAAATGAGCATTAATTTGACTACACAACTCATTCCTATGAAGGAACATTCAAAGTAAAAAAACGGGCTCAACTCGGACTGAAAGTGCATTTAAAGCAATAAAAACTGAAAATGAGTGTCACGCCTAAACCAAAGGACTTATGCACACATTTCAACATGTATTTAGTTCAGGTTGACCTCCTGAAGCCTAAATGAGCATTAATTTGACTACACAACTCATTCCTATGAAGGTACATTCAAAGTCAAAAAATGTGCTCAACTAGGCCTGAAAGTGCATTTAAAGCAATAAAAACTCAAATTGAGTGTCACACCTAAAGCAAAGGATTTATGCACACATTTCAACATGTATTTAGTTCAGGTTGACCTCCTGAAGCCTAAATCACCATTAATTTGATCACACAACTCATTCCTATGAAGATACATTCAAACTCAGAAACGTGCTCTACTCGGCCTGAAAATGCATTTAAAGCAATAAAAACTCAAAATGAGTGTCACGCCTAAGCCAAAGGACTTATGCACACATTTCAACATGTATTTAGTTCAGGTTGACCTCCTGAAGCCTAAATGAGCATTAATTTGACTACACAACTCATTCCTATGAAGATACATTCAAACTCAGAAACGTGCTCTACTCGGCCTGAAAATGCATTTAAAGCAATAAAAACTCAAAATGAGTGTCATGCCTAAACCAAAGGACTTATGCACACATTTCAACATGTATTTAGTTCAGGTTGACGTCCTGAAGCCTAAATGAGCATTAATTTGACTACACAACTTATTCCTATGAAGATACATTCAAAGTAAAAAAAACATGCTCTACTCGGCCTGAAAATGCATTTAAAGCAATAAAAACTCAAAATGAGTGTCACGCCTAAACCAAAGGCCTTATGCACACATTTCAACATGTATTTAGTTCAGGTTGACCTCCTTAAGCCTAAATGAGCATTTATTTGACTACACAACTCATTCCTATGAAGATACATTCAAAGTCACAAAACGTGCTCAACTAGGCCTGAAAGTGCATTTAAAGCAATAAAAACTGAAAATGAGTGTCACGCCTAAACCAAAGGACTTATGCACACATTTAAACATGTATTTAGTTCAGGTTGACCTCCTGAAGCCTAAATCACCATTAATTTGATCACACAACTCATTCCTATGAAGGTACATTCAAAGTCACAAAACGTGCTCAACTAGGCCTGAAAGTGCATTTAAAGCAATAAAAACTCAAAATGAGTGTCACGCCTAAACCAAAGTACTTATGCACACATTTCAACATGTATTTAGTTCAGGTTGACCTCCTGAAGCCTAAATCACCATTAATTTGATCACACAACTCATTCCTATGAAGATACATTCAAACTCAGAAACGTGCTCTACTCGGCCTGAAAGTGCATTTAAAGCAATAAAATCTCAAAATGAGTTTCACGCCTAAATCAAGGGACTTATGCACACATTTCAACATGTATTTAGTTCAGGTTGACCTCCTGAAGCCTAAATGAGCATTAATTTGACTACACAACTCATTCCTATGAAGGAACATTCAAAGTAAAAAAACGGGCTCAACTCGGACTGAAAGTGCATTTAAAGCAATAAAAACTGAAAATGAGTGTCACGCCTAAACCAAAGGACTTATGCACACATTTCAACATGTATTTAGTTCAGGTTGACCTCCTGAAGCCTAAATGAGCATTAATTTGACTACACAACTCATTCCTATGAAGGTACATTCAAAGTCACAAAACGTGCTCAACTAGGCCTGAAAGTGCATTTAAAGCAATAAAAACTCAAAATGAGTGTCACGCCTAAACCAAAGGACTTATGCACACATTTCAACATGTATTTAGTTCAGGTTGACCTCCTTAAGCCTAAATGAGCATTTATTTGACTACACAACTCATTCCTATGAAGATACATTCAAAGTCACAAAACGTGCTCAACTAGGCCTGAAAGTGCATTTAAAGCAATAAAAACTGAAAATGAGTGTCACGCCTAAACCAAAGGACTTATGCACACATTTAAACATGTATTTAGTTCAGGTTGACCTCCTGAAGCCTAAATCACCATTAATTTGATCACACAACTCATTCCTATGAAGGTACATTCAAAGTCACAAAACGTGCTCAACTAGGCCTGAAAGTGCATTTAAAGCAATAAAAACTCAAAATGAGTGTCACGCCTAAACCAAAGGACTTATGCACACATTTCAACATGTATTTAGTTCAGGTTGACCTCCTGAAGCCTAAATGAGCATTTATTTGACTACACAACTCATTCCTATGAAGATACATTCAAAGTCACAAAACGTGCTCAACTAGGCCTGAAAGTGCATTTAAAGCAATAAAAACTGAAAATGAGTGTCACGCCTAAACCAAAGGACTTATGCACACATTTAAACATGTATTTAGTTCAGGTTGACCTCCTGAAGCCTAAATCACCATTAATTTGATCACACAACTCATTCCTATGAAGGTACATTCAAAGTCACAAAACGTGCTCAACTAGGCCTGAAAGTGCATTTAAAGCAATAAAAACTCAAAATGAGTGTCACGCCTAAACCAAAGTACTTATGCACACATTTCAACATGTATTTAGTTCACGTTGACCTCCTGAAGCCTAAATCACCATTAATTTGACTACACAACTTATTCCTATGAAGATACATTCAAAGTAAAAAAACGGGCTCAACTCGGACTGAAAGTGCATTTAAAGCAATAAAAACTGAAAATGAGTGTCACGCCTATACCAAAGGACTTATGCACACATTTCAACATGTATTTAGTTCAGGTTGACCTCCTGAAGCCTAAATGAGCATTAATTTGACTACACAACTCATTCCTATGAAGATACATTCAAAGTAAAAAAACGTGCTCTACTCGGCCTGAAAATGCATTTAAAGCAAGAAAAAATCAAAATGAGTGTCACACCTAAACCTACATTTAAAGTAAAAAAACGTGCTCTACTCGGCCTGAAAATGCATTTAAAGCAATAAAAACTCAAATTGAGTGTGACACCTAAACCAAAGGACTTCTACACACATTTCAACATGTATTTAGTTCAGGTTGACATTCTGAAGCCTAAATGAGCATTATTTTGTCTATACAACTCATTCCTATGAAGGTACATTCAAAGTCACAAAACGTGCTCAACTAGGCCTGAAAGTGCATTTAAAGCAATAAAATCTCAAAATGAGTTTCACGCCTAAATCAAGGGACTTATGCACACATTTCAACATGTATTTAGTTTAGGGTGACCTCCTGAAGCCTAAATGAGCATTAATTTGATCACACAACTCATTCCCATGAAGATACATTCAAAGTCAGTAAGTGCCCTGATCTGTCTGAAAATGCATTTGAATCAATAAAAACTAAAATTGAGTGTCATGCCTAAACCAAAGGACGTCTGCACACATTTCAACGTCTAAAGTGTTGTTTCCGATGCGTGCTAGTGTTTATGTGTGTGTGTGTGAGAGTGTGTAGGTGTGTGCGTGTGTTTGTGTGTGTTTGTGTGGGTGCGTGCGTGTGTGTGTGCGTGTGTGTGTTGTGCGCACCCCCCCCCCCCAAAAAAAGTACTGTATTCGGATAAAAATGACGAATTACTCTGAGGTTTTAACTTTTGCTTGCACTTGATTTGTTCTGACACCGACGACGTCCACCAATGACAGCCCGAGTGGATCTAGCCCACGTGGTGTGAGAGCAGGGGGAGGTGAAAAGATGCAAAGCCTAGGTGATTGGCTGTGCATCATTCAGTCTTCCACGTGGGTTAGTCTTTGATATTCAATCAGTGTCCAAATGTTGTTTACATGCGTAGCGTGTGCGGATGTGTGTGCCTCTCATGAGTTTGTGTGTGTGTTTGCGCGCGCGTGATCGTGTGCCCATACATGTGTGAGTGTTTCTTTGATCTAAATCATCGTTGGTGTGTTGTTTACGATACGTGCTCGTCTGTGCGTACGTTTGTGTGAGTGTGTGTGCGTGCGTTTGTGTGTGTGCTTGCTGCGTGCTGGCGCGCTCGGAAGCGTGTGTGTCACAGAGAAAGAGAGGGAGCGGGATCGCTGGCCTGTATGTACTCTATGTGAAACACACAGGACATTTGTAATTTCGTCCCTTTCACATTTTTTGGCTTTTTTAAAAATAAAACTTATTTTCATCAATGGTTCATAATGAGTGTCACGCCTAGACCAAATGACTTACGCACACATTTCAACATTTATTTAGTTCAGGTTGACCTCCTGACGCCTAAATGAGCGTTAATTTGACCACACAACTCATTCCTATGAAGATATATTCAAACTCAGAAACGTGCTCTACTCGGCCTAAAAATGCATTTAAAGCAATAAAAACTCAAAATGAGTGTCACACCTAAACCAAAGGACTTATGCACACATTTCAACATGTATTTAGTTCAGGTTGACCTCCTGAAGCCTAAATGAGCATTAATTTGACTACACAACTCATTCCTATGAAGGAACATTCAAAGTAAAAAAACGGGCTCAACTCGGACTGAAAGTGCATTTAAAGCAATAAAAACTGAAAATGAGTGTCACGCCTAAACCAAAGGACTTATGCACACATTTCAACATGTATTTAGTTCAGGTTGACCTCCTGAAGCCTAAATGAGCATTAATTTGACTACACAACTCATTCCTATGAAGGTACATTCAAAGTCACAAAACGTGCTCAACTAGGCCTGAAAGTGCATTTAAAGCAATAAAAACTCAAAATGAGTGTCACGCCTAAACCAAAGGACTTATGCACACATTTCAACATGTATTTAGTTCAGGTTGACATTCTGAAGCCTAAATGAGCATTAATTTGACTACACAACTTATTCCTATGAAGATACATTCAAAGTAAAAAAACGGGCTCCACTCGGACTGAAAGTACATTTAAAGCAATAAAAACTGAAAATGAGTGTCACGCCTAAACCAAAGGACTTATGCACACATTTCAAAATGTATTTAGTTCAGGTTGACCTCCTGAAGCCTAAATGAGCATTAATTTGACTACACAACTCATTCCTATGAAGGTACATTCAAAGTCACAAAACGTGCTCAACTAGGCCTGAAAGTGCATTTAAAGCAATAAAAACTCAAAATGAGTGTCACGCCTAAACCAAAGGACTTATGCACACATTTCAACATGTATTTAGTTCAGGTTGACATTCTGAAGCCTAAATGAGCATTAATTTGACTACACAACTTATTCCTATGAAGATACATTCAAAGTAAAAAAACGGGCTCAACTCGGACTGAAAGTGCATTTAAAGCAATAAAAACTGAAAATGAGTGTCACGCCTAAACCAAAGGACTTATGCACACATTTCAACATGTATTTAGTTCAGGTTGACCTCCTGAAGCCTAAATCACCATTAATTTGACTACACAACTCATTCCTATGAAGATACATTCAAAGTAAAAAAACGTGCTCTACTCCGCCTGAAAATGCATTTAAAGCAAGAAAAAATCAAAATGAGTGTCACACCTAAACCTACATTCAAAGTAAAAAAAACGTGCTCTACTCGGCCTGAAAATGCATTTAAAGCAATAAAAACTCAAAATGAGTGTCACGCCTAAACCAAAGGCCTTATGCACACATTTCAACATGTATTTAGTTCAGGTTGACATTCTGAAGCCTAAATGAGCATTATTTTGTCTATACAACTCATTCCTATGAAGGTACATTCAAAGTCACAAAACGTGCTCAACTAGGCCTGAAAGTGCATTTAAAGCAATAAAATCTCAAAATGAGTTTCACGCCTAAATCAAAGGACTTATGCACACATTTCAACATGTATTTAGTTTAGGTTGACCTCCTGAAGCCTAAATGAGCATTAATTTGATCACACAACTCATTCCCATGAAGATACATTCAAAGTCAGTAAGTGCCCTCCTCTGTCTGAAAATGCATTTGAATCAATAAAAACTAAAATTGAGTGTCATGCCTAAACCAAAGGACGTCTGCACACATTTCAACGTCTAAAGTGTTGTTTCCGATGCGTGCTAGTGTATGTGTGCGTGCGTGTGTGAGAGTGTGTAGGTGTGTGCGTGTGTTTGTGTGTGTTTGTGTGGGTGCGTGCGTGTGTGTGCGTGTGTGTGTTGTGCGCACCCCCCCCCCAAAAAAAAGTACTGTATTCGGATAAAAATGACGAATTACTCAGAGGTTTTAACTTTTGCTTGCACTTGATTTGTTCTGACACCGACGACGTCCACCAATGACAGCCCGAGTGGATCTAGCCCACGTGGTGTGAGAGCAGGGGGAGGTGAAAAGATGCAAAGCCTAGGTGATTGGCTGTGCATCTTTCAGTCTTCCACGTGGGTTAGTCTTTGATCTTCAATCAGTGTCCAAATGTTGTTTACATGCGTAGCGTGTGCGGATGTGTGTGCCTCTCATGAGTTTGTGTGTGTGTTTGCGCGCGCGTGATCGTGTGCCCATACATGTGTGAGTGTTTCTTTGATCTAAATCATCGTTGGCGTGTTGTTTACGATACGTGCTCGTCTGTGCGTACGTTTGTGTGAGTGTGTGTGCGTGCGTTTGTGTGTGTGCTTGCTGCGTGCTGGCGCGCTCGGAAGCGCGTGTGTCACAGAGAAAGAGAGGGAGCGGGACTCTATGTGAAACACACAGGACATTTGTAATTTCGTCCCTTTCACATTTTTTGGCTTTTTTAAAAATAAAACTTATTTTCATCAATGGTTCATAATGAGTGTCACGCCTAGACCAAATGACTTATGCACACATTTCAACATTTATTTAGTTCAGGTTGACCTCCTGAAGCCTAAATGAGCGTTAAATTTGACCACACAACTCATTCCTATGAAGATATATTCAAACTAAGAAAGCGTGCTCGGCTCGGCCTGAAAATGCATTTAAAGCAATAAACACTCAAATTGAGTGTCACACCAAAACCAAAGGACTTATGCACACATTTCAACATGTATTTAGTTCAGGTTGACCTCCTGAAGCCTAAATGAGCATTAATTTGACTACACAACTCATTCCTATGAAGGTACATTCAAAGTCACAAAACATGCTCAACTAGGCCTGAAAGTGCATTTAAAGCAATAAAAACTCAAAATGAGTGTCACACCTAAACCAAAGGATTTATGCACACATTTCAACATGTATTTAGTTCAGGTTGACCTCCTGAAGCCTAAATGAGCATTTATTTGACTACACAATTCATTCCTATGAAGGTACATTCAAAGTCACAAAACGTGCTCAACTAGGCCTGAAAGTGCATTTAAAGCAATAAAAACTCAAAATGAGTGTCACGCCTAAACCAAAGGACTTATGCACACATTTCAACATGTATTTAGTTCAGGTTGACCTCCTGAAGCCTAAATGAGCATTTATTTGACTACACAACTCATTCCTATGAAGATACATTCAAAGTAAAAAAACGTGCTCTACTCGGCCTGAAAATGCATTTAAAGCAATAAAAACTCAAATTGAGTGTCACGCCTAAACCAAAGGATTTATGCACACATTTCAACATGTATTTAGTTCAGGTTGACCTCCTGAAGCCTAAATCACCATTAATTTGATCACACAACTCATTCCTATGAAGACACATTCAAACTCGGAAACGTGCTCTACTCGGCCTGAAAATGCATTTAAAGCAATAAAAACTCAAAATGAGTGTCACACCTAAACCAAAGGACTCATGCACACATTTCAACATGTATTTAGTTCAGGTTGACGTCCTGAAGCCTAAATGAGCATTAATTTGACTACACAACTTTTTCCTATGAAGATACATTAAAAGTAAAAAAACGTGCTCTACTCGGCCTGAAAATGCATTTAAAGCAATAAAAACTCAAAATGAGTGTCACGCCTAAACCAAAGGCCTTATGCACACATTTCAACATGTATTTAGTTCAGGTTGACCTCCTGAAGCCTAAATGAGCATTAATTTGACTACACAACTCATTCCTATGAAGGAACATTCAAAGTAAAAAAACGGGCTCAACTCGGACTGAAAGTACATTTAAAGCAATAAAAACTGAAAATGAGTGTCACGCCTAAACCAAAGGACTTATGCACACATTTCAACATGTATTTAGTTCAGGTTGACCTCCTGAAGCCTAAATGAGCATTAATTTGACTACACAACTCATTCCTATGAAGGAACATTCAAAGTAAAAAAACTGGCTCAACTCGGACTGAAAGTACATTTAAAGCAATAAAAACTGAAAATGAGTGTCACGCCTAAACCAAAGGACTTATGCACACATTTCAACATGTATTTAGTTCAGGTTGACCTCCTGAAGCCTAAATGAGCATTAATTTGACTACACAACTCATTCCTATGAAGGTACATTCAAAGTCACAAAACGTGCTCAACTAGGCCTGAAAGTGCATTTAAAGCAATAAAAACTCAAAATGAGTGTCACGCCTAAACCAAAGGACTTATGCACACATTTCAACATGTATTTAGTTCAGGTTGACCTCCTGAAGCCTAAATCACCATTAATTTGACTACACAACTTATTCCTATGAAGATACATTCAAAGTAAAAAAACGGGCTCAACTCGGACTGAAAGTGCATTTAAAGCAATAAAAACTGAAAATGAGTGTCACGCCTAAACCAAAGGACTTATGCACACATTCCAACATGTATTTAGTTCAGGTTGACCTCCTGAAGCCTAAATGAGCATTAATTTGACTACACAACTCATTCCTATGAAGGTACATTCAAAGTCACAAAACGTGCTCAACTAGGCCTGAAAGTGCATTTAAAGCAATAAAAACTCAAAATGAGTGTCACTCCTAAACCAAAGGACTTATGCACACATTTCAACATGTATTTAGTTCAGGTTGACATTCTGAAGCCTAAATGAGCATTAATTTGACTACACAACTTATTCCTATGAAGATACATTCAAAGTAAAAAAACGGACTCAACTCGGACTGAAAGTGCATTTAAAGCAATAAAAAGTGAAAATGAGTGTCACGCCTAAACCAAAGGACTTATGCACACATTTCAACATGTATTTAGTTCAGGTTGACCTCCTGAAGCCTAAATCACCATTAATTTGACTACACAACTTATTCCTATGGAGATACATTCAAAGTAAAAAAACGGGCTCAACTCGGACTGAAAGTGCATTTAAAGCAAAAAAACTGAAAATGAGTGTCACGCCTAAACCAAAGGACTTATGCACACATTTCAACATGTATTTAGTTCAGGTTGACGTCCTGAAGCCTAAATGAGCATTAATTTGACTACACAACTTTTTCCTATGAAGATACATTCAAAGTAAAAAAACGTGCTCTACTCGGCCTGAAAATGCATTTAAAGCAATAAAAACTCAAAATGAGTGTCACGCCTAAACCAAAGGCCTTATGCACACATTTCAACATGTATTTAGTTCAGGTTGACCTCCTGAAGCCTAAATCACCATTAATTTGACGACACAACTTATTCCTATGGAGATACATTCAAAGTAAAAAAACGGGCTCAACTCGGACTGAAAGTGCATTTAAAGCAATAAAAACTGAAAATGAGTGTCACGCCTAAACCAAAGGACTTATGCACACATTTCAACATGTATTTAGTTCAGGTTGACGTCCTGAAGCCTAAATGAGCATTAATTTGACTACACAACTCATTCCTATGAAGGTACATTCAAAGTCACAAAACGTGCTCAACTAGGCCTGAAAGTGCATTTAAAGCAATAAAAACTCAAAATGAGTGTCACGCCTAAACCAAAGGACTTATGCACACATTTCAACATGTATTTAGTTCAGGTTGACATTCTGAAGCCTAAATGAGCATTAATTTGACTACACAACTTATTCCTATGAAGATACATTCAAAGTAAAAAAACGGGCTCCACTCGGACTGAAAGTGCATTTAAAGCAATAAAAACTGAAAATGAGTGTCACGCCTAAACCAAAGGACTTATGCACACATTTCAACATGTATTTAGTTCAGGTTGACGTCCTGAAGCCTAAATGAGCATTAATTTGACTACACAACTTATTCCTATGAAGATACATTCAAAGTAAAAAAACGTGCTCTACTCGGCCTGAAAATGCATTTAAAGCAATAAAAACTCAAAATGAGTGTCACGCCTAAACCAAAGGCCTTATGCACACATTTCAACATGTATTTAGTTCAGGTTGACCAACTGAAGCCTAAATGAGCATTAATTTGACCACACAACTCATTCCTATGAAGGAACATTCAAAGTAAAAAAACGGGCTCAACTCGGACTGAAAGTGCATTTAAAGCAATAAAAACTGAAAATGAGTGTCACGCCTAAACCAAAGGACTTATGCACACATTTCAACATGTATTTAGTTCAGGTTGACCTCCTGAAGCCTAAATGAGCATTAATTTGACTACACAACTCATTCCTATGAAGGTACATTCAAAGTCACAAAACGTGCTCAACTAGGCCTGAAAGTGCATTTAAAGCAATAAAAACTCAAAATGAGTGTCACGCCTAAACCAAAGGACTTATGCACACATTTCAACATTTAGTTCAGGTTGACATTCTGAAGCCTAAACATTAATTTGATCACACAACTCATTCCTATGAAGATACATTCAAACTCAGAAACGTGCTCTACTCGGCCTGAAAATGCATTTAAAGCAATAAAAACTCAAAATAGTGTCATGCCTAAACCAAAGGACTTATGCACACATTTCAACATGTATTTAGTTCAGGTTGACGTCCTGAAGCCTAAATGAGCATTAATTTGACTACACAACTCATTCCTATGAAGGTACATTGAAAGTCAAATACGTGCTCTACTCGGCCTGAAAATGCATTTAAAGCAATAAAAACTCAAATTGAGTGTCACACCTAAACCAAAGGACTTATGCACACATTTCAACATGTATTTAGTTCAGGTTGACCTCCTGAAGCCTAAATCACCATTAATTTGACTACACAACTTATTCCTATGAAGATACATTCAAAGTAAAAAAACGGGCTCAACTCGGACTGAAAGTGCATTTAAAGCAATAAAAACTCAAATTGGGTGTCACGCCTAAACCAAAGGACTTATGCACACATTTCAACATGTATTTAGTTCAGGTTGACATTCTGAAGCCTAAATGAGCATTAATTTGACTACACAACTCATTCCTATGAAGGTACATTCAAAGTCACAAAACGTGCTTAACTAGGCCTGAAAGTGCATTTAAAGCAATAAAAACTCAAAATGAGTGTCACGCCTAAACCAAAGGACTTATGCACACATTTCAACATTTAGTTCAGGTTGACATTCTGAAGCCTAAACATTAATTTGATCACACAACTCATTCCTATGAAGATACATTCAAACTCAGAAACGTGCTCTACTCGGCCTGAAAATGCATTTAAAGCAATAAAAACTCAAAATGAGTGTCACGCCTAAACCAAAGGCCTTATGCACACATTTCAACATGTATTTAGTTCAGGTTGACCAACTGAAGCCTAAATGAGCATTAATTTGACTACACAACTCATTCCTATGAAGGAACATTCAAAGTAAAAAAACGGGCTCAACTCGGACTGAAAGTGCATTTAAAGCAATAAAAACTGAAAATGAGTGTCACGCCTAAACCAAAGGACTTATGCACACATTTCAACATGTATTTAGTTCAGGTTGACCTCCTGAAGCCTAAATGAGCATTAATTTGACTACACAACTCATTCCTATGAAGGTACATTCAAAGTCACAAAACGTGCTCAACTAGGCCTGAAAGTGCATTTAAAGCAATAAAAACTCAAATTGAGTGTCACACCTAAAGCAAAGGATTTATGCACACATTTCAACATGTATTTAGTTCAGGTTGACCTCCTGAAGCCTAAATCACCATTAATTTGATCACACAACTCATTCCTATGAAGATACATTCAAACTCAGAAACGTGCTCTACTCGGCCTGAAAATGCATTTAAAGCAATAAAAACTCAAAATGAGTGTCACGCCTAAGCCAAAGGACTTATGCACACATTTCAACATGTATTTAGTTCAGGTTGACCTCCTGAAGCCTAAATGAGCATTAATTTGACTACACAACTCATTCCTATGAAGGTACATTCAAAGTCACAAAACGTGCTCAACTAGGCCTGAAAGTGCATTTAAAGCAATAAAAACTCAAAATGAGTGTCACGCCTAAACCAAAGGACTTATGCACACATTTCAACATGTATTTAGTTCAGGTTGACATTCTGAAGCCTAAATGAGCATTAATTTGATCACACAACTCATTCCTATGAAGATACATTCAAACTCAGAAACGTGCTCTACTCGGCCTGAAAATGCATTTAAAGCAATAAAAAACTCAAAATGAGTGTCGCGCCTAAACCAAAGGACTTATGCACACATTTCAACATGTATTTAGTTCAGGTTGACGTCCTGAAGCCTAAATGAGCATTAATTTGACTACACAACTTATTCCTGGCGGCCCGGTAGGCCAGTGGTTAGCACGTCGGCTTCACAGTGCAGAGGTACCGGGTTCGATTCCAGCTCCGGCCTCCCTGTGTGGAGTTTGCATGTTCTCCCCGGGCCTGTGTGGGTTTTCTCCGGGTGCTCCGGTTTCCTCCCACATTCCAAAAATATGCATGGCAGGCTGATTGAACACTCTAAACTGGCCCTAGGTGTGAGTGTGAGCGTGGATGGTTGTTCGTCTATGTGTGCCCTGCGATTGGCTGGCAACCAATTCAGGGTGTCCCCCGCCTACTGCCCGGGGACGGCTGGCATGGGCTCCAGCACCCCCCGCGACCCTAGTGAGGATCAAGCGGTACGGAAGGTGAATGAATGAATGAATGAACTTATTCCTATGAAGATACATTCAAAGTAAAAAAACGTGCTCTACTCGGCCTGAAAATGCATTTAAAGCAAGAAAAAATCAAAATGAGTGTCACACCTAAACCTACATTTAAAGTAAAAAAACGTGCTCTACTCGGCCTGAAAATGCATTTAAAGCAATAAAAACTCAAATTGAGTGTCACACCTAAACCAAAGGACTTCTACACACATTTCAACATGTATTTAGTTCAGGTTGACATTCTGAAGCCTAAATGAGCATTATTTTGTCTATACAACTCATTCCTATGAAGGTACATTCAAAGTCAAAAAACGTGCTCAACTCGGACTGAAAGTGCATTTAAAGCAATAAAAACTCAAATTGGGTGTCACGCCTAAACCAAAGGACTTATGCACACATTTCAACATGTATTTAGTTCAGGTTGACATTCTGAAGCCTAAATGAGCATTAATTTGACTACACAACTTGGCGTTGGACTGAAAGTACATTTAAAGCAATAAAAACTGAAAATGAGTGTCACGCCTAAACCAAAGGACTTATGCACACATTTCAACATGTATTTAGTTCAGGTTGACCTCCTGAAGCCTAAATGAGCATTAATTTGACTACACAACTCATTCCTATGAAGGTACATTCAAAGTCACAAAACGTGCTCAACTAGGCCTGAAAGTGCATTTAAAGCAATAAAAACTCAAAATGAGTGTCACGCCTAAACCAAAGGACTTATGCACACATTTCAACATTTAGTTCAGGTTGACATTCTGAAGCCTAAACATTAATTTGATCACACAACTCATTCCTATGAAGATACATTCAAACTCAGAAACGTGCTCTACTCGGCCTGAAAATGCATTTAAAGCAATAAAAACTCAAAATAGTGTCACGCCTAAACCAAAGGACTTATGCACACATTTCAACATGTATTTAGTTCAGGTTGACGTCCTGAAGCCTAAATGAGCATTAATTTGACTACACAACTCATTCCTATGAAGGTACATTCAAAGTCACAAAACGGGCTCAACTCGGACTGAAAATGCATTTAAAGCAATAAAAACTCAAATTGAGTGTCACACCTAAACCAAAGGACTTATGCACACATTTCAACATGTATTTAGTTCAGGTTGACCTCCTGAAGCCTAAATCACCATTAATTTGACTACACAACTTATTCCTATGAAGATACATTCAAAGTAAAAAAACGGGCTCAACTCGGACTGAAAGTGCATTTAAAGCAATAAAAACTCAAATTGGGTGTCACGCCTAAACCAAAGGACTTATGCACACATTTCAACATGTATTTAGTTCAGGTTGACATTCTGAAGCCTAAATGAGCATTAATTTGACTACACAACTTATTCCTATGAAGATACATTCAAAGTCAAAAAACGTGCTCTACTCGGCCTGAAAATGCATTTAAAGCAATAAAAACTCAAATTGAGTGTCACACCTAAACCAAAGGACTTATGCACACATTTCAACATGTATTTAGTTCAGGTTGACCTCCTGAAGCCTAAATGAGCATTTATTTGACTACACAACTCATTCCTATGAAGGTACATTCAAAGTCACAAAACGTGCTCAACTAGGCCTGAAAGTGCATTTAAAGCAATAAAAACTCAAAATGAGTGTCACTCCTAAACCAAAGGACTTATGCACACATTTCAACATGTATTTAGTTCAGGTTGACATTCTGAAGCCTAAATGAGCATTAATTTGACTACACAACTTATTCCTATGAAGATACATTCAAAGTAAAAAAACGGACTCAACTCGGACTGAAAGTGCATTTAAAGCAATAAAAAGTGAAAATGAGTGTCACGCCTAAACCAAAGGACTTATGCACACATTTCAACATGTATTTAGTTCAGGTTGACCTCCTGAAGCCTAAATCACCATTAATTTGACTACACAACTTATTCCTATGGAGATACATTCAAAGTAAAAAAACGGGCTCAACTCGGACTGAAAGTGCATTTAAAGCAAAAAAACTGAAAATGAGTGTCACGCCTAAACCAAAGGACTTATGCACACATTTCAACATGTATTTAGTTCAGGTTGACGTCCTGAAGCCTAAATGAGCATTAATTTGACTACACAACTTTTTCCTATGAAGATACATTCAAAGTAAAAAAACGTGCTCTACTCGGCCTGAAAATGCATTTAAAGCAATAAAAACTCAAAATGAGTGTCACGCCTAAACCAAAGGCCTTATGCACACATTTCAACATGTATTTAGTTCAGGTTGACCTCCTGAAGCCTAAATCACCATTAATTTGACGACACAACTTATTCCTATGGAGATACATTCAAAGTAAAAAAACGGGCTCAACTCGGACTGAAAGTGCATTTAAAGCAATAAAAACTGAAAATGAGTGTCACGCCTAAACCAAAGGACTTATGCACACATTTCAACATGTATTTAGTTCAGGTTGACGTCCTGAAGCCTAAATGAGCATTAATTTGACTACACAACTCATTCCTATGAAGGTACATTCAAAGTCACAAAACGTGCTCAACTAGGCCTGAAAGTGCATTTAAAGCAATAAAAACTCAAAATGAGTGTCACGCCTAAACCAAAGGACTTATGCACACATTTCAACATGTATTTAGTTCAGGTTGACATTCTGAAGCCTAAATGAGCATTAATTTGACTACACAACTTATTCCTATGAAGATACATTCAAAGTAAAAAAACGGGCTCCACTCGGACTGAAAGTGCATTTAAAGCAATAAAAACTGAAAATGAGTGTCACGCCTAAACCAAAGGACTTATGCACACATTTCAACATGTATTTAGTTCAGGTTGACGTCCTGAAGCCTAAATGAGCATTAATTTGACTACACAACTTATTCCTATGAAGATACATTCAAAGTAAAAAAACGTGCTCTACTCGGCCTGAAAATGCATTTAAAGCAATAAAAACTCAAAATGAGTGTCACGCCTAAACCAAAGGCCTTATGCACACATTTCAACATGTATTTAGTTCAGGTTGACCAACTGAAGCCTAAATGAGCATTAATTTGACCACACAACTCATTCCTATGAAGGAACATTCAAAGTAAAAAAACGGGCTCAACTCGGACTGAAAGTGCATTTAAAGCAATAAAAACTGAAAATGAGTGTCACGCCTAAACCAAAGGACTTATGCACACATTTCAACATGTATTTAGTTCAGGTTGACCTCCTGAAGCCTAAATGAGCATTAATTTGACTACACAACTCATTCCTATGAAGGTACATTCAAAGTCACAAAACGTGCTCAACTAGGCCTGAAAGTGCATTTAAAGCAATAAAAACTCAAAATGAGTGTCACGCCTAAACCAAAGGACTTATGCACACATTTCAACATTTAGTTCAGGTTGACATTCTGAAGCCTAAACATTAATTTGATCACACAACTCATTCCTATGAAGATACATTCAAACTCAGAAACGTGCTCTACTCGGCCTGAAAATGCATTTAAAGCAATAAAAACTCAAAATAGTGTCATGCCTAAACCAAAGGACTTATGCACACATTTCAACATGTATTTAGTTCAGGTTGACGTCCTGAAGCCTAAATGAGCATTAATTTGACTACACAACTCATTCCTATGAAGGTACATTGAAAGTCAAATACGTGCTCTACTCGGCCTGAAAATGCATTTAAAGCAATAAAAACTCAAATTGAGTGTCACACCTAAACCAAAGGACTTATGCACACATTTCAACATGTATTTAGTTCAGGTTGACCTCCTGAAGCCTAAATCACCATTAATTTGACTACACAACTTATTCCTATGAAGATACATTCAAAGTAAAAAAACGGGCTCAACTCGGACTGAAAGTGCATTTAAAGCAATAAAAACTCAAATTGGGTGTCACGCCTAAACCAAAGGACTTATGCACACATTTCAACATGTATTTAGTTCAGGTTGACATTCTGAAGCCTAAATGAGCATTAATTTGACTACACAACTCATTCCTATGAAGGTACATTCAAAGTCACAAAACGTGCTTAACTAGGCCTGAAAGTGCATTTAAAGCAATAAAAACTCAAAATGAGTGTCACGCCTAAACCAAAGGACTTATGCACACATTTCAACATTTAGTTCAGGTTGACATTCTGAAGCCTAAACATTAATTTGATCACACAACTCATTCCTATGAAGATACATTCAAACTCAGAAACGTGCTCTACTCGGCCTGAAAATGCATTTAAAGCAATAAAAACTCAAAATGAGTGTCACGCCTAAACCAAAGGCCTTATGCACACATTTCAACATGTATTTAGTTCAGGTTGACCAACTGAAGCCTAAATGAGCATTAATTTGACTACACAACTCATTCCTATGAAGGAACATTCAAAGTAAAAAAACGGGCTCAACTCGGACTGAAAGTGCATTTAAAGCAATAAAAACTGAAAATGAGTGTCACGCCTAAACCAAAGGACTTATGCACACATTTCAACATGTATTTAGTTCAGGTTGACCTCCTGAAGCCTAAATGAGCATTAATTTGACTACACAACTCATTCCTATGAAGGTACATTCAAAGTCACAAAACGTGCTCAACTAGGCCTGAAAGTGCATTTAAAGCAATAAAAACTCAAATTGAGTGTCACACCTAAAGCAAAGGATTTATGCACACATTTCAACATGTATTTAGTTCAGGTTGACCTCCTGAAGCCTAAATCACCATTAATTTGATCACACAACTCATTCCTATGAAGATACATTCAAACTCAGAAACGTGCTCTACTCGGCCTGAAAATGCATTTAAAGCAATAAAAACTCAAAATGAGTGTCACGCCTAAGCCAAAGGACTTATGCACACATTTCAACATGTATTTAGTTCAGGTTGACCTCCTGAAGCCTAAATGAGCATTAATTTGACTACACAACTCATTCCTATGAAGGTACATTCAAAGTCACAAAACGTGCTCAACTAGGCCTGAAAGTGCATTTAAAGCAATAAAAACTCAAAATGAGTGTCACGCCTAAACCAAAGGACTTATGCACACATTTCAACATGTATTTAGTTCAGGTTGACATTCTGAAGCCTAAATGAGCATTAATTTGATCACACAACTCATTCCTATGAAGATACATTCAAACTCAGAAACGTGCTCTACTCGGCCTGAAAATGCATTTAAAGCAATAAAAAACTCAAAATGAGTGTCGCGCCTAAACCAAAGGACTTATGCACACATTTCAACATGTATTTAGTTCAGGTTGACGTCCTGAAGCCTAAATGAGCATTAATTTGACTACACAACTTATTCCTGGCGGCCCGGTAGGCCAGTGGTTAGCACGTCGGCTTCACAGTGCAGAGGTACCGGGTTCGATTCCAGCTCCGGCCTCCCTGTGTGGAGTTTGCATGTTCTCCCCGGGCCTGTGTGGGTTTTCTCCGGGTGCTCCGGTTTCCTCCCACATTCCAAAAATATGCATGGCAGGCTGATTGAACACTCTAAACTGGCCCTAGGTGTGAGTGTGAGCGTGGATGGTTGTTCGTCTATGTGTGCCCTGCGATTGGCTGGCAACCAATTCAGGGTGTCCCCCGCCTACTGCCCGGGGACGGCTGGCATGGGCTCCAGCACCCCCCGCGACCCTAGTGAGGATCAAGCGGTACGGAAGGTGAATGAATGAATGAATGAACTTATTCCTATGAAGATACATTCAAAGTAAAAAAACGTGCTCTACTCGGCCTGAAAATGCATTTAAAGCAAGAAAAAATCAAAATGAGTGTCACACCTAAACCTACATTTAAAGTAAAAAAACGTGCTCTACTCGGCCTGAAAATGCATTTAAAGCAATAAAAACTCAAATTGAGTGTCACACCTAAACCAAAGGACTTCTACACACATTTCAACATGTATTTAGTTCAGGTTGACATTCTGAAGCCTAAATGAGCATTATTTTGTCTATACAACTCATTCCTATGAAGGTACATTCAAAGTCAAAAAACGTGCTCAACTCGGACTGAAAGTGCATTTAAAGCAATAAAAACTCAAATTGGGTGTCACGCCTAAACCAAAGGACTTATGCACACATTTCAACATGTATTTAGTTCAGGTTGACATTCTGAAGCCTAAATGAGCATTAATTTGACTACACAACTTGGCGTTGGACTGAAAGTACATTTAAAGCAATAAAAACTGAAAATGAGTGTCACGCCTAAACCAAAGGACTTATGCACACATTTCAACATGTATTTAGTTCAGGTTGACCTCCTGAAGCCTAAATGAGCATTAATTTGACTACACAACTCATTCCTATGAAGGTACATTCAAAGTCACAAAACGTGCTCAACTAGGCCTGAAAGTGCATTTAAAGCAATAAAAACTCAAAATGAGTGTCACGCCTAAACCAAAGGACTTATGCACACATTTCAACATTTAGTTCAGGTTGACATTCTGAAGCCTAAACATTAATTTGATCACACAACTCATTCCTATGAAGATACATTCAAACTCAGAAACGTGCTCTACTCGGCCTGAAAATGCATTTAAAGCAATAAAAACTCAAAATAGTGTCACGCCTAAACCAAAGGACTTATGCACACATTTCAACATGTATTTAGTTCAGGTTGACGTCCTGAAGCCTAAATGAGCATTAATTTGACTACACAACTCATTCCTATGAAGGTACATTCAAAGTCACAAAACGGGCTCAACTCGGACTGAAAATGCATTTAAAGCAATAAAAACTCAAATTGAGTGTCACACCTAAACCAAAGGACTTATGCACACATTTCAACATGTATTTAGTTCAGGTTGACCTCCTGAAGCCTAAATCACCATTAATTTGACTACACAACTTATTCCTATGAAGATACATTCAAAGTAAAAAAACGGGCTCAACTCGGACTGAAAGTGCATTTAAAGCAATAAAAACTCAAATTGGGTGTCACGCCTAAACCAAAGGACTTATGCACACATTTCAACATGTATTTAGTTCAGGTTGACATTCTGAAGCCTAAATGAGCATTAATTTGACTACACAACTTATTCCTATGAAGATACATTCAAAGTCAAAAAACGTGCTCTACTCGGCCTGAAAATGCATTTAAAGCAATAAAAACTCAAATTGAGTGTCACACCTAAACCAAAGGACTTATGCACACATTTCAACATGTATTTAGTTCAGGTTGACCTCCTGAAGCCTAAATGAGCATTTATTTGACTACACAACTCATTCCTATGAAGGTACATTCAAAGTCACAAAACGTGCTCAACTAGGCCTGAAAGTGCATTTAAAGCAATAAAAACTCAAAATGAGTGTCACGCCTAAACCAAAGGACTTATGCACACATTTCAACATGTATTTAGTTCAGGTTGACCTCCTGAAGCCTAAATCACCATTAATTTGATCACACAACTCATTCCTATGAAGATACATTCAAACTCAGAAACGTGCTCTACTCGGCCTGAAAATGCATTTAAAGCAATAAAAACTCAAATTGGGTGTCACGCCTAAACCAAAGGACTTATACACACATTTCAACATGTATTTAGTTCAGGTTGACCTCCTGAAGCCTAAATGAGCATTATTTCGTCTATACAACTCATTCCTATGAAGGTACATTCAAAGTCACAAAACGTGCTCAACTAGGCCTGAAAGTGCATTTAAAGCAATAATAACTCAAAATGAGTGTCACGCCTAAACCAAAGGACTTATGCACACATTTCAACGTGTATTTAGTTCAGGTTGACCTCCTGAAGCCTAAATGAGCATTAATTTGACTACACAACTCATTCCTATGAAGATACATTCAAAGTAAAAAAACGTGCTCTACCCGGCCTGAAAATGCATTTAAAGCAAGAAAAAATCAAAATGAGTGTCACACCTAAACCTACATTTAAAGTAAAAAACGTGCTCTACTCGGCCTGAAAATGCATTTAAAGCAATAAAAACTCAAATTGAGTGTCACACCTAAACCAAAGGACTTATGCACACATTTCAACATGTATTTAGTTCAGGTTGACCTCCTGAAGCCTAAATGAGCATTTATTTGACTACACAACTCATTCCTTTGAAGGTACATTCAAAGTCACAAAACGTGCTCAACTAGGCCTGAAAGTACATTTAAAGCAATAAAAACTCAAAATGAGTGTCACGCCTAAACCAAAGGACTTATGCACACATTTCAACATGTATTTAGTTCAGGGTGACCTCCTGAAGCCTAAATCACCATTAATTTGATCACACAACTCATTCCTATGAAGATACATTCAAACTCAGAAACGTGCTCTACTCGGCCTGAAAATGCATTTAAAGCAATAAAAACTCAAATTGGGTGTCACGCCTAAACCAAAGGACTTAGGCACACATTTCAACATGTATTTAGTTCAGGTTGATCTCCTGAAGCCTAAATGAGCATTATTTCGTCTATACAACTCATTCCTATGAAGGTACATTCAAAGTCACAAAACGTGCTCAACTAGGCCTGAAAGTGCATTTAAAGCAATAAAAACTCAAAATGAGTTTCACGCCTAAATCAAAGGACTTATGCACACATTTCAACATGTATTTAGTTTAGGTTGACCTCCTGAAGCCTAAATGAGCATTAATTTGACTACACAACTCATTCCTATGAAGATACATTCAAAGTAAAAAAACGTGCTCTACTCGGCCTGAAAATGCATTTAAAGCAAGAAAAAATCAAAATGAGTGTCACACCTAAACCTACATTTAAAGTAAAAAAAAACGTGCTCTACTCGGCCTGAAAATGCATTTAAAGCAATAAAAACTCAAATTGAGTGTCACGCCTAAACCAAAGGACTTATACACACATTTCAACATGTATTTAATTCAGGTTGACATTCTGAAGCCTAAATGAGCATTATTTTGTCTATACAACTCATTCCTATGAAGGTACATTCAAAGTCACAAAACGTGCTCAACTAGGCCTGAAAGTGCATTTAAAGCAATAAAATCTCAAAATGAGTTTCACGCCTAAATCAAAGGACTTATGCACACATTTCAACATGTATTTAGTTTAGGTTGACCTCCTGAAGCCTAAATGAGCATTAATTTGACTACACAACTTATTCCTATGAAGATACATTCAAAGTAAAAAAACGGGCTCAACTCGGACTGAAAGTGCATTTAAAGCAATAAAAACTGAAAATGAGTGTCACGCCTAAACCAAAGGACTTATGCACACATTTCAACATGTATTTAGTTCAGGTTGACCTCCTGAAGCCTAAATGAGCATTAATTTGACTACACAACTCATTCCTATGAAGGTACATTCAAAGTCACAAAACGTGCTCAACTAGGCCTGAAAGTGCATTTAAAGCAATAAAAACTCAAAATGAGTGTCACGCCTAAACCAAAGGACTTATGCACACATTTCAACATGTATTTAGTTCAGGTTGACCTCCCGAAGCCTAAATGAGCATTAATTTGACAATACAACTCATTCCGATGAAGGAACATTCAAAGTAAAAAAACGGGCTCAACTCGGACTGAAAGTACATTTAAAGCAATAAAAACTGAAAATGAGTGTCACGCCTAAACCAAAGGACTTATGCACACATTTCAACATGTATTTAGTTCAGGTTGACCTCCTGAAGCCTAAATGAGCATTAATTTGACTACACAACTCATTCCTATGAAGGTACATTCAAAGTCACAAAACGTGCTCAACTAGGCCTGAAAGTGCATTTAAAGCAATAAAAACTCAAAATGAGTGTCACGCCTAAACCAAAGGACTTATGCACACATTTCAACATGTATTTAGTTCAGGTTGACATTCTGAAGCCTAAATGAGCATTAATTTGACTACACAACTTATTCCTATGAAGATACATTCAAAGTCACAAAACGTGCTCAACTAGGCCTGAAAGTGCATTTAAAGCAATAAAAACTCAAAATGAGTGTCACGCCTAAACCAAAGGACTTATGCACACATTTCAACATGTATTTAGTTCAGGTTGACATTCTGAAGCCTAAATGAGCATTAATTTGATCACACAACTCATTCCTATGAAGATACATTCAAACTCAGAAACGTGCTCTACTCGGCCTGAAAATGCATTTAAAGCAATAAAAAACTCAAAATGAGTGTCGCGCCTAAACCAAAGGACTTATGCACACATTTCAACATGTATTTAGTTCAGGTTGACGTCCTGAAGCCTAAATGAGCATTAATTTGACTACACAACTTATTCCTGGCGGCCCGGTAGGCCAGTGGTTAGCACGTCGGCTTCACAGTGCAGAGGTACCGGGTTCGATTCCAGCTCCGGCCTCCCTGTGTGGAGTTTGCATGTTCTCCCCGGGCCTGTGTGGGTTTTCTCCGGGTGCTCCGGTTTCCTCCCACATTCCAAAAATATGCATGGCAGGCTGATTGAACACTCTAAACTGGCCCTAGGTGTGAGTGTGAGCGTGGATGGTTGTTCGTCTATGTGTGCCCTGCGATTGGCTGGCAACCAATTCAGGGTGTCCCCCGCCTACTGCCCGGGGACGGCTGGCATGGGCTCCAGCACCCCCCGCGACCCTAGTGAGGATCAAGCGGTACGGAAGGTGAATGAATGAATGAATGAACTTATTCCTATGAAGATACATTCAAAGTAAAAAAACGTGCTCTACTCGGCCTGAAAATGCATTTAAAGCAAGAAAAAATCAAAATGAGTGTCACACCTAAACCTACATTTAAAGTAAAAAAACGTGCTCTACTCGGCCTGAAAATGCATTTAAAGCAATAAAAACTCAAATTGAGTGTCACACCTAAACCAAAGGACTTCTACACACATTTCAACATGTATTTAGTTCAGGTTGACATTCTGAAGCCTAAATGAGCATTATTTTGTCTATACAACTCATTCCTATGAAGGTACATTCAAAGTCAAAAAACGTGCTCAACTCGGACTGAAAGTGCATTTAAAGCAATAAAAACTCAAATTGGGTGTCACGCCTAAACCAAAGGACTTATGCACACATTTCAACATGTATTTAGTTCAGGTTGACATTCTGAAGCCTAAATGAGCATTAATTTGACTACACAACTTGGCGTTGGACTGAAAGTACATTTAAAGCAATAAAAACTGAAAATGAGTGTCACGCCTAAACCAAAGGACTTATGCACACATTTCAACATGTATTTAGTTCAGGTTGACCTCCTGAAGCCTAAATGAGCATTAATTTGACTACACAACTCATTCCTATGAAGGTACATTCAAAGTCACAAAACGTGCTCAACTAGGCCTGAAAGTGCATTTAAAGCAATAAAAACTCAAAATGAGTGTCACGCCTAAACCAAAGGACTTATGCACACATTTCAACATTTAGTTCAGGTTGACATTCTGAAGCCTAAACATTAATTTGATCACACAACTCATTCCTATGAAGATACATTCAAACTCAGAAACGTGCTCTACTCGGCCTGAAAATGCATTTAAAGCAATAAAAACTCAAAATAGTGTCACGCCTAAACCAAAGGACTTATGCACACATTTCAACATGTATTTAGTTCAGGTTGACGTCCTGAAGCCTAAATGAGCATTAATTTGACTACACAACTCATTCCTATGAAGGTACATTCAAAGTCACAAAACGGGCTCAACTCGGACTGAAAATGCATTTAAAGCAATAAAAACTCAAATTGAGTGTCACACCTAAACCAAAGGACTTATGCACACATTTCAACATGTATTTAGTTCAGGTTGACCTCCTGAAGCCTAAATCACCATTAATTTGACTACACAACTTATTCCTATGAAGATACATTCAAAGTAAAAAAACGGGCTCAACTCGGACTGAAAGTGCATTTAAAGCAATAAAAACTCAAATTGGGTGTCACGCCTAAACCAAAGGACTTATGCACACATTTCAACATGTATTTAGTTCAGGTTGACATTCTGAAGCCTAAATGAGCATTAATTTGACTACACAACTTATTCCTATGAAGATACATTCAAAGTCAAAAAACGTGCTCTACTCGGCCTGAAAATGCATTTAAAGCAATAAAAACTCAAATTGAGTGTCACACCTAAACCAAAGGACTTATGCACACATTTCAACATGTATTTAGTTCAGGTTGACCTCCTGAAGCCTAAATGAGCATTTATTTGACTACACAACTCATTCCTATGAAGGTACATTCAAAGTCACAAAACGTGCTCAACTAGGCCTGAAAGTGCATTTAAAGCAATAAAAACTCAAAATGAGTGTCACGCCTAAACCAAAGGACTTATGCACACATTTCAACATGTATTTAGTTCAGGTTGACCTCCTGAAGCCTAAATCACCATTAATTTGATCACACAACTCATTCCTATGAAGATACATTCAAACTCAGAAACGTGCTCTACTCGGCCTGAAAATGCATTTAAAGCAATAAAAACTCAAATTGGGTGTCACGCCTAAACCAAAGGACTTATACACACATTTCAACATGTATTTAGTTCAGGTTGACCTCCTGAAGCCTAAATGAGCATTATTTCGTCTATACAACTCATTCCTATGAAGGTACATTCAAAGTCACAAAACGTGCTCAACTAGGCCTGAAAGTGCATTTAAAGCAATAATAACTCAAAATGAGTGTCACGCCTAAACCAAAGGACTTATGCACACATTTCAACGTGTATTTAGTTCAGGTTGACCTCCTGAAGCCTAAATGAGCATTAATTTGACTACACAACTCATTCCTATGAAGATACATTCAAAGTAAAAAAACGTGCTCTACCCGGCCTGAAAATGCATTTAAAGCAAGAAAAAATCAAAATGAGTGTCACACCTAAACCTACATTTAAAGTAAAAAACGTGCTCTACTCGGCCTGAAAATGCATTTAAAGCAATAAAAACTCAAATTGAGTGTCACACCTAAACCAAAGGACTTATGCACACATTTCAACATGTATTTAGTTCAGGTTGACCTCCTGAAGCCTAAATGAGCATTTATTTGACTACACAACTCATTCCTTTGAAGGTACATTCAAAGTCACAAAACGTGCTCAACTAGGCCTGAAAGTACATTTAAAGCAATAAAAACTCAAAATGAGTGTCACGCCTAAACCAAAGGACTTATGCACACATTTCAACATGTATTTAGTTCAGGGTGACCTCCTGAAGCCTAAATCACCATTAATTTGATCACACAACTCATTCCTATGAAGATACATTCAAACTCAGAAACGTGCTCTACTCGGCCTGAAAATGCATTTAAAGCAATAAAAACTCAAATTGGGTGTCACGCCTAAACCAAAGGACTTAGGCACACATTTCAACATGTATTTAGTTCAGGTTGATCTCCTGAAGCCTAAATGAGCATTATTTCGTCTATACAACTCATTCCTATGAAGGTACATTCAAAGTCACAAAACGTGCTCAACTAGGCCTGAAAGTGCATTTAAAGCAATAAAAACTCAAAATGAGTTTCACGCCTAAATCAAAGGACTTATGCACACATTTCAACATGTATTTAGTTTAGGTTGACCTCCTGAAGCCTAAATGAGCATTAATTTGACTACACAACTCATTCCTATGAAGATACATTCAAAGTAAAAAAACGTGCTCTACTCGGCCTGAAAATGCATTTAAAGCAAGAAAAAATCAAAATGAGTGTCACACCTAAACCTACATTTAAAGTAAAAAAAAACGTGCTCTACTCGGCCTGAAAATGCATTTAAAGCAATAAAAACTCAAATTGAGTGTCACGCCTAAACCAAAGGACTTATACACACATTTCAACATGTATTTAATTCAGGTTGACATTCTGAAGCCTAAATGAGCATTATTTTGTCTATACAACTCATTCCTATGAAGGTACATTCAAAGTCACAAAACGTGCTCAACTAGGCCTGAAAGTGCATTTAAAGCAATAAAATCTCAAAATGAGTTTCACGCCTAAATCAAAGGACTTATGCACACATTTCAACATGTATTTAGTTTAGGTTGACCTCCTGAAGCCTAAATGAGCATTAATTTGACTACACAACTTATTCCTATGAAGATACATTCAAAGTAAAAAAACGGGCTCAACTCGGACTGAAAGTGCATTTAAAGCAATAAAAACTGAAAATGAGTGTCACGCCTAAACCAAAGGACTTATGCACACATTTCAACATGTATTTAGTTCAGGTTGACCTCCTGAAGCCTAAATGAGCATTAATTTGACTACACAACTCATTCCTATGAAGGTACATTCAAAGTCACAAAACGTGCTCAACTAGGCCTGAAAGTGCATTTAAAGCAATAAAAACTCAAAATGAGTGTCACGCCTAAACCAAAGGACTTATGCACACATTTCAACATGTATTTAGTTCAGGTTGACCTCCCGAAGCCTAAATGAGCATTAATTTGACAATACAACTCATTCCGATGAAGGAACATTCAAAGTAAAAAAACGGGCTCAACTCGGACTGAAAGTACATTTAAAGCAATAAAAACTGAAAATGAGTGTCACGCCTAAACCAAAGGACTTATGCACACATTTCAACATGTATTTAGTTCAGGTTGACCTCCTGAAGCCTAAATGAGCATTAATTTGACTACACAACTCATTCCTATGAAGGTACATTCAAAGTCACAAAACGTGCTCAACTAGGCCTGAAAGTGCATTTAAAGCAATAAAAACTCAAAATGAGTGTCACGCCTAAACCAAAGGACTTATGCACACATTTCAACATGTATTTAGTTCAGGTTGACATTCTGAAGCCTAAATGAGCATTAATTTGACTACACAACTTATTCCTATGAAGATACATTCAAAGTAAAAAAACGGGCTCAACTCGGACTGAAAGTGCATTTAAAGCAATAAAAACTGAAAATGAGTGTCACGCCTAAACCAAAGGACTTATGCACACATTTCAACATGTATTTAGTTCAGGTTGACCTCCTGAAGCCTAAATGAGCATTAATTTGACTATACAACTCATTCCTATGAAGGTACATTCAAAGTCACAAAACGTGCTCAACTAGGCCTGAAAGTGCATTTAAAGCAATAAAAACTCAAAATGAGTGTCACGCCTAAACCAAAGGACTTATGCACACATTTCAACATGTATTTATTTCAGGTTGACGTCCTGAAGCCTAAATGAGCATTAATTTGACTACACAACTTATTCCTATGAAGATACATTCAAAGTAAAAAAACGTGCTCTACTCGGCCTGAAAATACATTTAAAGCAATAAAAACTCAAAATGAGTGTCACGCCTAAACCAAAGGCCTTATGCACACATTTCAACATGTATTTAGTTCAGGTTGACCAACTGAAGCCTAAATGAGCATTAATTTGACTACACAACTCATTCCTATGAAGGAACATTCAAAGTAAAAAAACGGGCTCAACTCGGACTGAAAGTGCATTTAAAGCAATAAAAACTGAAAATACAATACAATACAATACAATACATGCTGATTTATATAGCGCTTTCACAACAGCGGCAGCTGTAACAAATGAGTGTCACGCCTAAACCAAAGGACTTATGCACACATTTCAACATGTATTTAGTTCAGGTTGACCTCCTGAAGCCTAAATGAGCATTAATTTGACTACACAACTCATTCCTATGAAGGTACATTCAAAGTCACAAAACGTGCTCAACTAGGCCTGAAAGTGCATTTAAAGCAATAAAAACTCAAAATGAGTGTCACGCCTAAACCAAAGGACTTATGCACACATTTCAACATGTATTTAGTTCAGGTTGACCTCCTGAAGCCTAAATCACCATTAATTTGATCACACAACTTACTCCTATGAAGATACATTCAAAGTCAAAAAACGTGCTCTACTCGGCCTGAAAATGCATTTAAAGCAATAAAAACTCAAATTGAGTGTCACACCTAAACCAAAGGACTTATGCACACATTTCAACATGTATTTAGTTCAGGTTGACCTCCTGAAGCCTAAATGAGCATTAATTCGACTACACAACTCATTCCTATGGAGGTACATTCACAGTCACAAAACGTGCTCAACTAGGCCTGAAAGTGCATTTAAAGCAATAAAAACTCAAAATGAGTGTCACACCTAAACCAAAGGGCTTATGCACACATTTCAACATGTATTTAGTTCAGGTTGACCTCCTGAAGCCTAAATGAGCATTAATTTGACTACACACCTCATTCCTATGAAGATACATTCAAACTCAGAAACGTGCTCAACTAGGCCTGAAAATGCATTTAAAGCAATAAAAATTCAAATTGAGCGTCACGCCTAAACCAAAGGACTTATGCACACATTTCAACATGTATTTAGTTCAGGTTGACCTCCTGAAGCCTAAATGAGCATTAATTTGACTACACAACTCATTCCTATGAAGGTACATTCAAAGTCACCAAACGTGCTCAACTAGGCCTGAAAGTGCATTTAAAGCAATAATAACTCAAAATGAGTGTCACGCCTAAACCAAAGGGCTTATGCACACATTTCAACATGTATTTAGTTCAGGCTGACCCCCTGAAGCCTAAATGAGCATTAATTTGACTACACAACTCATTCCTATGAAGATACATTCAAAGTCAAAAAACGTGCTCAACTAGGCATGAAAGTGCATTTAAAGCAATAAATACTCAAAATGAATGTCACGGCTAAACCAAAGGACTTATGCACACATTTCAACATGTATTTAGTTCAGGTTGACCTCCTGAAGCCTAAATGAGCATTAATTTGACTACACAACTCATTCCTATGAAGATACATTCAAAGTCAAAAAACGTGCTCAACTAGGCATGAAAGTGCATTTAAAGCAATAAATACTCAAAATGAATGTCACGCCTAAACCAGAGGACTTATGCACACATTTCAACATGTATTTAGTTCAGGTTGACCTCCTGAAGCCTAAATGAGCATTAATTTGACTACACAACTCATTCCTATGAAGATACATTCTAACTCAGAAACGTGCTCTACTCGGCCTGAAATTGCATTAAAAGCAATAAAAACTCAAAATGAGTGTCACGCCTAAACCAAAGGACTTATGCACACATTTCAACATGTATTTAGTTCAGGTTGACATTCTGAAGCCTAAATGAGCATTAATTTGACTACACAACTTATTCCTATGAAGATACATTCAAAGTCAAAAAACGTGCTCTACTCGGCCTGAAAATGCATTTAAAGCAATAAAAACTCAAATTGAGTGTCACACCTAAACCAAAGGACTTATGCACACAATTCAACATGTATTTAGTTCAGGTTGACCTCCTGAAGCCTAAATGAGCATTTATTTGACTACACAACTCATTCCTATGAAGGTACATTCAAAGTCACAAAACGTGCTCAACTAGGCCTGAAAGTGCATTTAAAGCAATAATA
The DNA here is from genome assembly GCF_025434085.1 of Hippocampus zosterae. NCBI lineage: Eukaryota > Metazoa > Chordata > Actinopteri > Syngnathiformes > Syngnathidae > Hippocampus > Hippocampus zosterae. Next base: position 22,586,632 of record NC_067462.1, on the reverse strand, counting down.
ACTCAAAATGAGTGTCACGCCTAAACCAAAGGGCTTATGCACACATTTCAACATGTATTTAGTTCAGGCTGACCCCCTGAAGCCTAAATGAGCATTAATTTGACTACACAACTCATTCCTATGAAGATACATTCAAAGTCAAAAAACGTGCTCAACTAGGCATGAAAGTGCATTTAAAGCAATAAATACTCAAAATGAATGTCACGGCTAAACCAAAGGACTTATGCACACATTTCAACATGTATTTAGTTCAGGTTGACCTCCTGAAGCCTAAATGAGCATTAATTTGACTACACAACTCATTCCTATGAAGATACATTCAAAGTCAAAAAACGTGCTCAACTAGGCATGAAAGTGCATTTAAAGCAATAAATACTCAAAATGAATGTCACGCCTAAACCAGAGGACTTATGCACACATTTCAACATGTATTTAGTTCAGGTTGACCTCCTGAAGCCTAAATGAGCATTAATTTGACTACACAACTCATTCCTATGAAGATACATTCAAACTCAGAAACGTGCTCTACTCGGCCTGAAATTGCATTAAAAGCAATAAAAACTCAAAATGAGTGTCACGCCTAAACCAAAGGACTTATGCACACATTTCAACATGTATTTAGTTCAGGTTGACATTCTGAAGCCTAAATGAGCATTAATTTGACTACACAACTTATTCCTATGAAGATACATTCAAAGTCAAAAAACGTGCTCTACTCGGCCTGAAAATGCATTTAAAGCAATAAAAACTCAAATTGAGTGTCACACCTAAACCAAAGGACTTATGCACACAATTCAACATGTATTTAGTTCAGGTTGACCTCCTGAAGCCTAAATGAGCATTTATTTGACTACACAACTCATTCCTATGAAGGTACATTCAAAGTCACAAAACGTGCTCAACTAGGCCTGAAAGTGCATTTAAAGCAATAAAAACTCAAAATGAGTGTCACGCCTAAACCAAAGGACTTATGCACACATTTCAACATGTATTTAGTTCAGGTTGACCTCCTGAAACCTAAATCCCCATTAATTTGATCACACAACTCATTCCTATGAAGATACATTCAAACTCAGAAACGTGCTCTACTCGGCCTGAAAATGCATTTAAAGCAATAAAAACTGAAAATGAGTGTCACGCCTAAACCAAAGGACTTATGCACACATTTCAACATGTATTTAGTTCAGGTTGACCTCCTGAAGACTAAATGAGCATTAATTTGACTACACAACTCATTCCTATGAAGGAACATTCAAAGTAAAAAAACGGGCTCAACTCGGACTGAAAGTGCATTTAAAGCAATAAAAACTGAAAATGAGTGTCACGCCTAAACCAAAGGACTTATGCACACATTTCAACATGTATTTAGTTCAGGTTGACTTCCTGAAGCCTAAATGAGCATTAATTTGACTACACAACTCATTCCTATGAAGGTGCATTCAAAGGCACAAAACGTGCTCAACTAGGCCTGAAAGTGCATTTAAAGCAATAAAAACTGAAAATGAGTGTCACGCCTAAACCAAAGGACTTATGCACACATTTCAACATGTATTTAGTTCAGGTTGACATTCTGAAGCCTAAATGAGCATTAATTTGATCACACAACTTATTCCTATGAAGATACATTCAAACTCAGAAACGTGCTCTACTCGGCCTGAAAATGCATTTAAAGCAATAAAAACTCAAAATGAGTGTCACGCCTAAACCAAAAGACTTATGCACACATTTCAACATGTATTTAGTTCAGGTTGACTTCCTGAAGCCTAAATGAGCATTAATTTGACTACACAACTCATTCCTATGAAGGTGCATTCAAAGGCACAAAACGTGCTCAACTAGGCCTGAAAGTGCATTTAAAGCAATAAAAACTGAAAATGAGTGTCACGCCTAAACCAAAGGACTTATGCACACATTTCAACATGTATTTAGTTCAGGTTGACATTCTGAAGCCTAAATGAGCATTAATTTGATCACACAACTTATTCCTATGAAGATACATTCAAACTCAGAAACGTGCTCTACTCGGCCTGAAAATGCATTTAAAGCAATAAAAACTCAAAATGAGTGTCACGCCTAAACCAAAAGACTTATGCACACATTTCAACATGTATTTAGTTCAGGTTGACCTCCTGAAGCCTAAATGAGCATTAATTTGACTACACAACTCATTCCTATGAAGATACATTCAAAGTAAAAAAACGTGCTCTACTCGGCCTGAAAATGCATTTAAAGCAATAAAACCTCAAAATGAGTGTCACGCCTAAACCAAAGGACTTATGCACACATTTCAACATGTATTTAGTTCAGGTTGACCTCCTGAAGCCTAAATGAGCATTTATTTGACTACACAACTCATTCCTATGAAGGTGCATTCAAAGGCACAAAACGTGCTCAACTAGGCCTGAAAGTGCATTTAAAGCAAGAAAAAATCAAAATGAGTGTCACACCTAAACCTACATTTAAAGTAAAAAAAACGTGCTCTACTCGGCCTGAAAATGCATTTAAAGCAATAAAAACTCAAATTGAGTGTCACGCCTAAACCAAAGGACTTATACACACATTTCAACATGTATTTAGTTCAGGTTGACCTCCTGAAGCCTAAATGAGCATTTATTTGACTACACAACTCATTCCTATGAAGATACATTCAAACTCAGAAACGTGCTCTACTCGGCCTGAAAATGCATTTAAAGCAATAAAACCTCAAAATGAGTGTCACGCCTAAACCAAAGGACTTATGCACACATTTCAACATGTATTTAGTTCAGGTTGACCTCCTGAAGCCTAAATGAGCATTAATTTGACTACACAACTCATTCCTATGAAGATACATTCAAAGTAAAAAAACGTGCTCTACTCGGCCTGAAAATGCATTTAAAGCAAGAAAAAATCAAAATGAGTGTCACACCTAAACCTACATTTAAAGTAAAAAAACGTGCTCTACTCGGCCTGAAAATGCATTTAAAGCAATAAAAACTCAAATTGAGTGTCACACCTAAACCAAAGGACTTATACACACATTTCAACATGTGTTTAGTTCAGGTTGACATTCTGAAGCCTAAATGAGCATTATTTTGTCTATACAACTCATTCCTATGAAGGTACATTCAAAGTCACAAAACGTGCTCAACTAGGCCTGAAAGTGCATTTAAAGCAATAAAATCTCAAAATGAGTTTCACGCCTAAATCAAAGGACTTATGCACACATTTCAACATGTATTTAGTTTAGGTTGACTTCCTGAAGCCTAAATGAGCATTAATTTGATCACACAACTCATTCCCATGAAGATACATTCAAAGTCAGTAAGTGCCCTGCTCTGTCTGAAAATGCATTTGAATCAATAAAAACTAAAATTGAGTGTCATGCCTAAACCAAAGGACGTCTGCACACATTTCAACGTCTAAAGTGTTGTTTCCGATGCGTGCTAGTGTATGTGTGCGTGCGTGTGTGAGAGTGTGTAAGTGTGTGCGTGTGTTTGTGTGTGTTTGTGTGGGTGCGTGTGTGTGTGTGTTGTGCGCACCCCCCCCCCCCCCCCGCCCCAAAAAAAGTACTGTATTTGGATAAAAATGACGAATTACTCAGAGGTTTTAACTTTTGCTTGCACTTGATTTGTTCTGACACCGACGACGTCCACCAATGACAGCCCGAGTGGATCTAGCCCACGTGGTGTGAGAGCAGGGGGAGTTGAAAAGATGCAAAGCCTAGGTGATTGGCTGTGCATCTTTCAGTCTTCCACGTGGGTTAGTCTTTGATCATCAATCAGTGTCCAAATGTTGTTTACATGCGTAGCGTGTGCGGATGTGTGCCTCTCATGAGTTTGTGTGTGTGTTTGCGCGCGCGTGATCGTGTGCCCATACACGTGTGAGTGTTTCTTTGATCTAAATCATCGTTGGTGTGTTGTTTACATACGTGCTCGTCTGTGCATACGTTTGTGTGAGTGTGTGTGCGTGCGTTTGTGTGTGTGCTTGCTGCGTGCTGGCGCGCTCGGAAGCGTGTGTGTCACAGAGAAAGAGAGGGAGCGGGATCGCTGGCCTGTATGTACTCTATGTGAAACACACAGGACATTTGTAATTTCGTCCCTTTCACATTTTTTGGCTTTTTTAAAAATAAAACTTATTTTCATCAATGGTTCATAATGGGTGTCACGCCTAGACCAAAGGACTTATGCACACATTTCAACATGTATTTAGTTCAGGTTGACCCCCTGAAGCCTAAATGAGCATTATTTTGTCTATACAACTCATTCCTATGAAGGTACATTCAAAGTCACAAAACGTGCCTCAACTCGGACTGAAAGTGCATTTAAAGCAATAAAATCTCAAAATGAGTTTCACGCCTAAATCAAAGGACTTATGCACACATTTCAACATGTATTTAGTTTAGGTTGACCTCCTGAAGCCTAAATGAGCATTAATTTGATCACACAACTCATTCCCATGAAGATACATTCAAAGTCAGTAAGTGCCCTGCTCTGTCTGAAAATGCATTTGAATCAATAAAAACTAAAATTGAGTGTCATGCCTAAACCAAAGGACGTCTGCACACATTTCAACGTCTAAAGTGTTGTTTCCGATGCGTGCTAGTGTATGTGTGCGTGCGTGTGTGAGAGTAGGTAGGTGTGTGCGTGTGTTTGTGTGTGTTTGTGTGGGTGCGTGCGTGTGTGTGTGCGTGTGTTGTGCGCCCCCCCCCCCAAAAAAAAGTACTGTATTCGGATAAAAATGACGAATTACTCAGAGGTTTTAACTTTTGCTTGCACTTGATTTGTTCTGACACCGACGACGTCCACCAATGACAGCCCGAGTGGATCTAGCCCACGTGGTGTGAGAGCAGGGGGAGGTGAAAAGATGCAAAGCCTAGGTGATTGGCTGTGCATCTTTCAGTCTTCCACGTGGGTTAGTCTTTGATCTTCAATCAGTGTCCAAATGTTGTTTACATGCGTAGCGTGTGCGGATGTGTGCCTCTCATGAGTTTGTGTGTGTGTTTGCGCGCGCGTGATCGTGTGCCCATACACGTGTGAGTGTTTCTTTGATCTAAATCATCGTTGGTGTGTTGTTTACATACGTGCTCGTCTGTGCATACGTTTGTGTGAGTGTGTGTGCGTGCCATTGTGTGTGTGCTTGCTGCGTGCTGGCGCGCTCGGAAGCGTGTGTGTCACAGAGAAAGAGAGGGAGCGGGATCGCTGGCCTGTATGTACTCTATGTGAAACACACAGGACATTTGTAATTTCGTCCCTTTCACATTTTTTGGCTTTTTTAAAAATAAAACTTATTTTCATCAATGGTTCATAATGGGTGTCACGCCTAGACCAAAGGACTTATGCACACATTTCAACATGTATTTAGTTCAGGTTGACCCCCTGAAGCCTAAATGAGCATTATTTTGTCTATACAACTCATTCCTATGAAGGTACATTCAAAGTCACAAAACGTGCCTCAACTCGGACTGAAAGTGCATTTAAAGCAATAAAATCTCAAAATGAGTTTCACGCCTAAATCAAAGGACTTATGCACACATTTCAACATGTATTTAGTTTAGGTTGACCTCCTGAAGCCTAAATGAGCATTAATTTGATCACACAACTCATTCCCATGAAGATACATTCAAAGTCAGTAAGTGCCCTGCTCTGTCTGAAAATGCATTTGAATCAATAAAAACTAAAATTGAGTGTCATGCCTAAACCAAAGGACGTCTGCACACATTTCAACGTCTAAAGTGTTGTTTCCGATGCGTGCTAGTGTATGTGTGCGTGCGTGTGTGAGAGTAGGTAGGTGTGTGCGTGTGTTTGTGTGTGTTTGTGTGGGTGCGTGCGTGTGTGTGTGCGTGTGTTGTGCGCCCCCCCCCCCAAAAAAAGTACTGTATTCGGATAAAAATGACGAATTACTCAGAGGTTTTAACTTTTGCTTGCACTTGATTTGTTCTGACACCGACGACGTCCACCAATGACAGCCCGAGTGGATCTAGCCCACGTGGTGTGAGAGCAGGGGGAGGTGAAAAGATGCAAAGCCTAGGTGATTGGCTGTGCATCTTTCAGTCTTCCACGTGGGTTAGTCTTTGATCTTCAATCAGTGTCCAAATGTTGTTTACATGCGTAGCGTGTGCGGATGTGTGCCTCTCATGAGTTTGTGTGTGTGTTTGCGCGCGCGTGATCGTGTGCCCATACACGTGTGAGTGTTTCTTTGATCTAAATCATCGTTGGTGTGTTGTTTACATACGTGCTCGTCTGTGCATACGTTTGTGTGAGTGTGTGTGCGTGCGTTTGTGTGTGTGCTTGCTGCGTGCTGGCGCGCTCGGAAGCGTGTGTGTCACAGAGAAAGAGAGGGAGCGGGATCGCTGGCCTGTATGTACTCTATGTGAAACACACAGGACATTTGTAATTTCGTCCCTTTCACATTTTTTGGCTTTTTTAAAAATAAAACTTATTTTCATCAATGGTTCATAATGGGTGTCACGCCTAGACCAAATGACTTATGCACACATTTCAACATTTATTTAGTTCAGGTTGACCTCCTGAAGCCTAAATGAGCGTTAATTTGACCACACAACTCATTCCTATGAAGGTACATTCAAAGTCACAAAACGTGCTCAACTAGGCCTGAAAGTGCATTTAAAGCAATAAAAACTCAAAATGAGTGTCACGCCTAAACCAAGGGACTTATGCACACATTTCAACATGTATTTAGTTTAGGTTGACCTCCTGAAGCCTAAATGAGCATTAATTTGATCACACAACTCATTCCCATGAAGATACATTCAAAGTCAGTAAGTGCCCTGCTCTGTCTGAAAATGCATTTGAATCAATAAAAACTAAAATTGAGTGTCATGCCTAAACCAAAGGACGTCTGCACACATTTCAACGTCTAAAGTGTTGTTTCCGATGCGTGCTAGTGTATGTGTGCGTGCGTGTGAGAGTGTGTAAGTGTGTGCGTGTGTTTGTGTGTTTGTGTGGGTGCGTGCGTGTGTGTGTGCGTGTGTGTGTTGTGCGCACCCCCCCCCCCCAAAAAGTACTGTATTCGGATAAAAATGACGAATTACTCAGAGGTTTTAACTTTTGCTTGCACTTGATTTGTTCTGACACCGACGACGTCCACCAATGACAGCCCGAGTGGATCTAGCCCACGTGGTGTGAGAGCAGAGGGAGGTGAAAAGATGCAAAGCCTCGGTGATTGGCTGTGCATCTTTCAGTCTTCCACGTGGGTTAGTCTTTGATATTCAATCAGTGTCCAAATGTTGTTTACATGCGTAGCGTGTGCGGATGTGTGTGCCTCTCATGAGTTTGTGTGTGTGTTTGCGCGCGCGTGATCGTGTGCCCATACATGTGTGAGTGTTTCTTTGATCTAAAGCATCGTTGGGGTGTTGTTTACGATACGTGCTCGTCTGTGCGTAAGTTTGTGTGAGTGTGTGTGCGTGCGTTTGTGTGTGTGCTTGCTGCGTGCTGGCGCGCTCGGAAGCGTGTGTGTCACAGAGAAAGAGAGGGAGCGGGATCGCTGGCCTGTATGTACTCTATGTGAAACACACAGGACATTTGTAATTTCGTCCATTTCACATTTTTTGGCTTTTTTAAAAATAAAACTTAATTTGATCAATGGTTCATAATGAGTGTCACGCCTAGACCAAATGACTTATGCACACATTTCAACATTTATTTAGTTCAGGTTGACCTCCTGAAGCCTAAATGAGCGTTAATTTGACCACACAACTCATTCCTATGAAGATATATTCAAACTCAGAAACGTGCTCTACTCGGCCTGAAAATGCATTTAAAGCAATAAAAACTCAAAATGAGTGTCACACCTAAACCAAAGGACTTATGCACACATTTCAACATGTATTTAGTTCAGGTTGACCTCCCTAAGCCTAAATGAGCATTTATTTGACTACACAACTCATTCCTATGAAGGTACATTCAAAGTCACAAAACGTGCTCAACTAGGCCTGAAAGTGCATTTAAAGCAATAAAAACTCAAAATGAGTGTCACGCCTAAACCAAAGGACTTATGCACACATTTCAACATGTATTTAGTTCAGGTTGACCTCCTGAAGCCTAAATCACCATTAATTTGATCACACAACTCATTCCTATGAAGACACATTCAAACTCAGAAACGTGCTCTCCTCGGCCTGAAAATGCATTTAAAGCAATAAAAACTCAAAATGAGTGTCACACCTAAACCAAAGGACTTATGCACACATTTCAACATGTATTTAGTTCAGGTTGACCTCCTGAAGCCTAAATGAGCATTTATTTGACTACACAACTCATTCCTATGAAGGTACATTCAAAGTCACAAAACGTGCTCAACTAGGCCTGAAAGTGCATTTAAAGCAATAAAAACTCAAAATGAGTCTCACGCCTAAACCAAAGGACTTATGCACACATTTCAACATGTATTTAGTTCAGGTTGACCTCCTGAAGCCTAAATCACCATTAATTTGATCACACAACTCATTCCTATGAAGACACATTCAAACTCAGAAACGTGCTCTACTCGGCCTGAAAATGCATTTAAAGCAATAAAAACTCAAAATGAGTGTCACACCTAAACCAAAGGACTTATGCACACATTTCAACATGTATTTAGTTCAGGTTGACCTCCTGAAGCCTAAATGAGCATTTATTTGACTACACAACTCATTCCTATGAAGGTACATTCAAAGTCACAAAACGTGCTCAACTAGGCCTGAAAGTGCATTTAAAGCAATAAAAACTCAAAATGAGTGTCACGCCTAAACCAAAGGACTTATGCACACATTTCAACATGTATTTAGTTCAGGTTGACCTCCTGAAGCCTAAATCCCCATTAATTTGATCACACAACTCATTCCTATGAAGATACATTCAAACTCAGAAACGTGCTCTACTCGGCCTGAAAATGCATTTAAAGCAATAAAAACTCAAAATGAGTGTCACGCCTAAACCAAAGGACTTATGCACACATTTCAACATGTATTTAGTTCAGGTTGACATTCTGAAGCCTAAATGAGCATTAATTTGACTACACAACTTATTCCTATGAAGATACATTCAAAGTAAAAAAACGGGCTCAACTCGGACTGAAAGTGCATTTAAAGCAATAAAAACTGAAAATGAGTGTCACGCCTAAACCAAAGGACTTATACACACATTTCAACATGTATTTAGTTCAGGTTGACCTCCTGAAGCCTAAATGAGCATTAATTTGACTACACAACTCATTCCTATGAAGGAACATTCAAAGTAAAAAAACGGGCTCAACTCGAACTGAAAGTGCATTTAAAGCAATAAAAACTGAAAATGAGTGTCACGCCTAAACCAAAGGACTTATGCACACATTTCAACATGTATTTAGTTCAGGTTGACCTCCTGAAGCCTAAATGAGCATTAATTTGACTACACAACTCATTCCTATGAAGGAACATTCAAAGTAAAAAAACGGGCTCAACTCGGACTGAAAGTGCATTTAAAGCAATAAAAACTGAAAATGAGTGTCACGCCTAAACCAAAGGACTTATGCACACATTTCAACATGTATTTAGTTCAGGTTGACCTCCTGAAGCCTAAATGAGCATTAATTTGACTACACAACTCATTCCTATGAAGGTACATTCAAAGTCACAAAACGTGCTCAACTAGGCCTGAAAGTGCATTTAAAGCAATAAAAACTCAAAATGAGTGTCACGCCTAAACCAAAGGACTTATGCACACATTTCAACATGTATTTAGTTCAGGTTGACATTCTGAAGCCTAAATGAGCATTAATTTGATCACACAACTCATTCCTATGAAGATACATTCAAACTCAGAAACGTGCTCTACTCGGCCTGAAAATGCATTTAAAGCAATAAAAACTCAAAATGAGTGTCACGCCTAAACCAAAGGACTTATGCACACATTTCAACATGTATTTAGTTCAGGTTGACCTCCTGAAGCCTAAATGAGCATTAATTTGACTACACAACTCATTCCTATGAAGATACATTCAAAGTAAAATAACGCGCTCTACTCGGCCTGAAAATGCATTTAAAGCAAGAAAAAATCAAAATGAGTGTCACACCTAAACCTACATTTAAAGTAAAAAAACGTGCTCTACTCGGCCTGAAAATGCATTTAAAGCAATAAAAACTCAAATTGAGTGTCACACCTAAACCAAAGGACTTATACACACATTTCAACATGTATTTAGTTCAGGTTGACATTCTGAAGCCTAAATGAGCATTATTTTGTCTATACAACTCATTCCTATGAAGGTACATTCAAAGTCACAAAACGTGCTCAACTAGGCCTGAAAGTGCATTTAAAGCAATAAAAACTCAAAATGAGTATCACGCCTAAACCAAAGGACTTATGCACACATTTCAACATGTATTTAGTTCAGGTTGACATTCTGAAGCCTAAATGAGCATTAATTTGATCACACAACTCATTCCTATGAAGATACATTCAAACTCAGAAACGTGCTCTACTCGGCCTGAAAATGCATTTAAAGCAATAAAAACTCAAAATGAGTGTCACGCCTAAACCAAAGGACTTATGCACACATTTCAACATGTATTTAGTTCAGGTTGACCTCCTGAAGCCTAAATGAGCATTAATTTGACTACACAACTCATTCCTATGAAGATACATTCAAAGTAAAATAACGCGCTCTACTCGGCCTGAAAATGCATTTAAAGCAAGAAAAAATCAAAATGAGTGTCACACCTAAACCTACATTTAAAGTAAAAAAACGTGCTCTACTCGGCCTGAAAATGCATTTAAAGCAATAAAAACTCAAATTGAGTGTCACACCTAAACCAAAGGACTTATACACACATTTCAACATGTATTTAGTTCAGGTTGACATTCTGAAGCCTAAATGAGCATTATTTTGTCCATACAACTCATTCCTATGAAGGTACATTCAAAGTCACAAAACGTGCTCAACTAGGCCTGAAAGTGCATTTAAAGCAATAAAATCTCAAAATGAGTTTCACGCCTAAATCAAAGGACTTATGCACACATTTCAACATGTATTTAGTTCAGGTTGACCTCCTGAAGCCTAAATCACCATTAATTTGTTCACACAACTCATTCCTATGAAGATACATTCAAACTCAGAAACGTGCTCTACTCGGCCTGAAAATGCATTTAAAGCAATAAAAACTCAAAATGAGTGTCACGCCTAAACCAAAGGACTTATGCACACATTTCAACATGTATTTAGTTCAGGTTGACCTCCTGAAGCCTAAATGAGCATTAATTTGACTACACAACTCATTCCTATGAAGATACATTCAAAGTAAAATAACGCGCTCTACTCGGCCTGAAAATGCATTTAAAGCAAGAAAAAATCAAAATGAGTGTCACACCTAAACCTACATTTAAAGTAAAAAAACGTGCTCTACTCGGCCTGAAAATGCATTTAAAGCAATAAAAACTCAAATTGAGTGTCACACCTAAACCAAAGGACTTATACACACATTTCAACATGTATTTAGTTCAGGTTGACATTCTGAAGCCTAAATGAGCATTATTTTGTCCATACAACTCATTCCTATGAAGGTACATTCAAAGTCACAAAACGTGCTCAACTAGGCCTGAAAGTGCATTTAAAGCAATAAAATCTCAAAATGAGTTTCACGCCTAAATCAAAGGACTTATGCACACATTTCAACATGTATTTAGTTTAGGTTGACCTCCTGAAGCCTAAATGAGCATTAATTTGATCACACAACTCATTCCCATGAAGATACATTCAAAGTCAGTAAGTCCCTGCTCTGTCTGAAAATGCATTTGAATCAATAAAAACTAAAATTGAGTGTCATGCCTAAACCAAAGGACGTCTGCACACATTTCAACGTCTAAAGTGTTGTTTCCGATGCGTGCTAGTGTATGTGTGCGTGCGTGTGTGAGAGTGTGTAGGTGTGTAGGTGTGTGCGTGTGTTTGTGTGTGTTTGTGTGGGTGCGTGCGTGTGTGTTTGCGTGTTGTGCGCACCCCCCCCCCCCCCCCCACAAAAAAGTACTGTATTCGGATAAAAATGACGAATTACTCAGAGGTTTTAACTTTTGCTTGCACTTGATTTGTTCTGACACCGACGACGTCCACCAATGACAGCCCGAGTGGATCTAGCCCACGTGGTGTGAGAGCAGGGGGAGGTGAAAAGATGCAAAGCCTAGGTGATTGGCTGTGCATCTTTCAGTCTTCCACGTGGGTTAGTCTTTGATCTTCAATCACTGTCCAAATGTTGTTTACATGCGTAGCGTGTGCGGATGTGTGTGCCTCTCATGAGTTTGTGTGTGTGTTTGCGCGCGCGTGATCGTGTGCCCATACACGTGTGAGTGTTTCTTTGATCTAAATCATCGTTGGTGTGTTGTTTACATACGTGCTCGTCTGTGCGTACGTTTGTGTGAGTGTGTGTGCGTGCGTTTGTGTGTGTGCTTGCTGCGTGCTGGCGCGCTCGGAAGCGCTTGTGTCACAGAGAAAGAGAGGGAGCGGGACTCTATGTGAAACACACAGGACATTTGTAATTTCGTCCCTTTCACATTTTTTGGCTTTTTTAAAAATAAAACTTATTTTCATCAATGGTTCATAATGAGTGTCACGCCTAGACCAAATGACTTATGCACACATTTCAACATTTATTTAGTTCAGGTTGACCTCCTGAAGCCTAAATGAGCGTTAAATTTGACCACACAACTCATTCCTATGAAGATATATTCAAACTAAGAAAGCGTGCTCGGCTCGGCCTGAAAATGCATTTAAAGCAATAAACACTCAAATTGAGTGTCACACCAAAACCAAAGGACTTATGCACACATTTCAACATGTATTTAGTTCAGGTTGACCTCCTGAAGCCTAAATGAGCATTAATTTGACTACACAACTCATTCCTATGAAGGTACATTCAAAGTCACAAAACATGCTCAACTAGGCCTGAAAGTGCATTTAAAGCAATAAAAACTCAAAATGAGTGTCACACCTAAACCAAAGGATTTATGCACACATTTCAACATGTATTTAGTTCAGGTTGACCTCCTGAAGCCTAAATGAGCATTTATTTGACTACACAACTCATTCCTATGAAGGTACATTCAAAGTCACAAAACGTGCTCAACTAGGCCTGAAAGTGCATTTAAAGCAATAAAAACTCAAAATGAGTGTCACGCCTAAACCAAAGGACTTATGCACACATTTCAACATGTATTTAGTTCAGGTTGACCTCCTGAAGCCTAAATGAGCATTTATTTGACTACACAACTCATTCCTATGAAGATACATTCAAAGTAAAAAAACGTGCTCTACTCGGCCTGAAAATGCATTTAAAGCAATAAAAACTCAAATTGAGTGTCACACCTAAACCAAAGGATTTATGCACACATTTCAACATGTATTTAGTTCAGGTTGACCTCCTGAAGCCTAAATCACCATTAATTTGATCACACAACTCATTCCTATGAAGACACATTCAAACTCAGAAACGTGCTCTACTCGGCCTGAAAATGCATTTAAAGCAATAAAAACTCAAAATGAGTGTCACACCTAAACCAAAGGACTTATGCACACATTTCAACATGTATTTAGTTCAGGTTGACCTCCTGAAGCCTAAATGAGCATTTATTTGACTACACAACTCATTCCTATGAAGGTACATTCAAAGTCACAAAACGTGCTCAACTAGGCCTGAAAGTGCATTTAAAGCAATAAAAACTCAAAATGAGTCTCACGCCTAAACCAAAGGACTTATGCACACATTTCAACATGTATTTAGTTCAGGTTGACCTCCTGAAGCCTAAATCACCATTAATTTGTTCACACAACTCATTCCTATGAAGATACATTCAAACTCAGAAACGTGCTCTACTCGGCCTGAAAATGCATTTAAAGCAATAAAAACTCAAAATGAGTGTCACGCCTAAACCAAAGGACTTATGCACACATTTCAACATGTATTTAGTTCAGGTTGACATTCTGAAGCCTAAATGAGCATTAATTTTACTACACAACTTATTCCTATGAAGATACATTCAAAGTCAAAAAACGTGCTCTACTCGGCCTGAAAATGCATTTAAAGCAATAAATACTCAAAATGAATGTCACGGCTAAACCAAAGGACTTATGCACACATTTCAACATGTATTTAGTTCAGGTTGACCTCCTGAAGCCTAAATGAGCATTAATTTGACTACACAACTCATTCCTATGAAGATACATTCAAAGTCAAAAAACGTGCTCAACTAGGCATGAAAGTGCATTTAAAGCAATAAATACTCAAAATGAATGTCACGGCTAAACCAAAGGACTTATGCACACATTTCAACATGTATTTAGTTCAGGTTGACCTCCTGAAGCCTAAATGAGCATTAATTTGACTACACAACTCATTCCTATGAAGATACATTCAAACTCAGAAACGTGCTCTACTCGGCCTGAAATTGCATTAAAAGCAATAAAAACTCAAAATGAGTGTCACGCCTAAACCAAAGGACTTATGCACACATTTCAACATGTATTTAGTTCAGGTTGACATTCTGAAGCCTAAATGAGCATTAATTTGACTACACAACTTATTCCTATGAAGATACATTCAAAGTCAAAAAACGTGCTCTACTCGGCCTGAAAATGCATTTAAAGCAATAAAAACTCAAATTGAGTGTCACACCTAAACCAAAGGACTTATGCACACAATTCAACATGTATTTAGTTCAGGTTGACCTCCTGAAGCCTAAATGAGCATTTATTTGACTACACAACTCATTCCTATGAAGGTACATTCAAAGTCACAAAACGTGCTCAACTAGGCCTGAAAGTGCATTTAAAGCAATAAAAACTCAAAATGAGTGTCACGCCTAAACCAAAGGACTTATGCACACATTTCAACATGTATTTAGTTCAGGTTGACCTCCTGAAGCCTAAATCCCCATTAATTTGATCACACAACTCATTCCTATGAAGATACATTCAAACTCAGAAACGTGCTCTACTCGGCCTGAAAATGCATTTAAAGCAATAAAAACTCAAAATGAGTGTCACGCCTAAACCAAAGGACTTATGCACACATTTCAACATGTATTTAGTTCAGGTTGACATTCTGAAGCCTAAATGAGCATTAATTTGACTACACAACTTATTCCTATGAAGATACATTCAAAGTAAAAAAACGGGCTCAACTCGGACTGAAAGTGCATTTAAAGCAATAAAAACTGAAAATGAGTGTCACGCCTAAACCAAAGGACTTATACACACATTTCAACATGTATTTAGTCCAGGTTGACCTGCTGAAGCCTAAATGAGCATTAATTTGACTACACAACTCATTCCTATGAAGGAACATTCAAAGTAAAAAAACGGGCTCAACTCGAACTGAAAGTGCATTTAAAGCAATAAAAACTGAAAATGAGTGTCACACCTAAACCAAAGGACTTATGCACACATTTCAACATGTATTTAGTTCAGGTTGACCTCCTGAAGCCTAAATGAGCATTAATTTGACTACACAACTCATTCCTATGAAGGAACATTCAAAGTAAAAAAACGGGCTCAACTCGGACTGAAAGTGCATTTAAAGCAATAAAAACTCAAAATGAGTGTCACGCCTAAACCAAAGGACTTATGCACACATTTCAACATGTATTTAGTTCAGGTTGACATTCTGAAGCCTAAATGAGCATTAATTTGATCACACAACTCATTCCTATGAAGATACATTCAAACTCAGAAACGTGCTCTACTCGGCCTGAAAATGCATTTAAAGCAATAAAAACTCAAAATGAGTGTCACGCCTAAACCAAAGGACTTATGCACACATTTCAACATGTATTTAGTTCAGGTTGACCTCCTGAAGCCTAAATGAGCATTAATTTGACTACACAACTCATTCCTATGAAGATACATTCAAAGTAAAAAAACATGCTCTACTCGGCCTGAAAATGCATTTAAAGCAAGAAAAAATCAAAATGAGTGTCACACCTAAACCTACATTTAAAGTAAAAAAACGTGCTCTACTCGGCCTGAAAATGCATTTAAAGCAATAAAAACTCAAATTGAGTGTCACACCTAAACCAAAGGACTTATACACACATTTCAACATGTATTTAGTTCATGTTGACATTCTGAAGCCTAAATGAGCATTATTTTGTCTATACAACTCATTCCTATGAAGGTACATTCAAAGTCACAAAACGTGCTCAACTAGGCCTGAAAGTGCATTTAAAGCAATAAAATCTCAAAATGAGTTTCACGCCTAAATCAAAGGACTTATGCACACATTTCAACATGTATTTAGTTTAGGTTGACCTCCTGAAGCCTAAATGAGCATTAATTTGATCACACAACTCATTCCCATGAAGATACATTCAAAGTCAGTAAGTGCCCTGCTCTGTCTGAAAATGCATTTGAATCAATAAAAACTAAAATTGAGTGTCATGCC
The DNA here is from genome assembly GCF_025434085.1 of Hippocampus zosterae. Lineage (NCBI taxonomy): Eukaryota > Metazoa > Chordata > Actinopteri > Syngnathiformes > Syngnathidae > Hippocampus > Hippocampus zosterae. The sequence goes on along the minus strand of NC_067462.1, from coordinate 22,570,248 downwards.
TAAACCAAAGGACGTCTGCACACATTTCAACGTCTAAAGTGTTGTTTCCGATGCGTGCTAGTGTATGTGTGCGTGCGTGTGTGAGAGTGTGTAGGTGTGTGCGTGTGTTTGTGTGTGTTTGTGTGGGTGCGTGCGTGTGTGTGTGCGTGTGTGTTGTGCGCCCCCCCCCCCACAAAAAAGTACTGTATTCGGATAAAAATGACGAATTACTCAGAGGTTTTAACTTTTGCTTGCACTTGATTTGTTCTGACACCGACGACGTCCACCAATGACAGCCCGAGTGGATCTAGCCCACGTTGTGTGAGAGCAGGGGGAGGTGAAAAGATGCAAAGCCTAGGTGATTGGCTGTGCATCTTTCAGTCTTCCACGTGGGTTAGTCTTTGATCTTCAATCAGTGTCCAAATGTTGTTTACATGCGTAGCGTGTGCGGATGTGTGTGCCTCTCATGAGTTTGTGTGTGTGTTTGCGCGCGCGTGATCGTGTGCCCATACATGTGTGAGTGTTTCTTTGATCTAAATCATCGTTGGTGTGTTGTTTACGATACGTGCTCGTCTGTGCGTACGTTTGTGTGAGTGTGTGTGCGTGCGTTTGTGTGTGTGCTTGCTGCGTGCTGGCGCGCTCGGAAGCGCGTGTGTCACAGAGAAAGAGAGGGAGCGGGACTCAATGTGAAACACACAGGACATTTGTAATTTCGTCCCTTTCACATTTTTTGGCTTTTTTAAAAATAAAACTTATTTTCATCAATGGTTCATAATGAGTGTCACGCCTAGACCAAATGACTTATGCACACATTTCAACATTTATTTAGTTCAGGTTGACCTCATGAAGCCTAAATGAGCGTTAAATTTGACCACACAACTCATTCCTATGAAGATATATTCAAACTAAGAAAGCGTGCTCGGCTCGGCCTGAAAGTGCATTTAAAGCAATAAAAACTCAAAATGAGTGTCACACCTAAACCAAAGGATTTATGCACACATTCCAACATGTATTTAGTTCAGGTTGACCTCCTGAAGCCTAAATGAGCATTTATTTGACTACACAACTCATTCCTATGAAGGTACATTCAAAGTCACAAAACGTGCTCAACTAGGCCTGAAAGTGCATTTAAAGCAATAAAAACTCAAAATGAGTGTCACGCCTAAACCAAAGGACTTATGCACACATTTCAACATGTATTTAGTTCAGGTTGACCTCCTGAAGCCTAAATGAGCATTTATTTGACTACACAACTCATTCCTATGAAGATACATTCAAAGTCAAAAAACGTGCTCTACTCGGCCTGAAAATGCATTTAAAGCAATAAAAACTCAAATTGAGTGTCACACCTAAACCAAAGGATTTATGCACACATTTCAACATGTATTTAGTTCAGGTTGACCTCCTGAAGCCTAAATCACCATTAATTTGATCACACAACTCATTCCTATGAAGACACATTCAAACTCAGAAACGTGCTCTACTCGGCCTGAAAATGCATTTAAAGCAAAAAAAACTCAAAATGAGTGTCACACCTAAACCAAAGGACTTATGCACACATTTCAACATGTATTTAGTTCAGGTTGACCTCCTGAAGCCTAAATGAGCATTTATTTGACTACACAACTCATTCCTATGAAGGTACATTCAAAGTCACAAAACATGCTCAACTAGGCCTGAAAGTGCATTTAAAGCAATAAAAACTCAAAATGAGTCTCACGCCTAAACCAAAGGACTTATGCACACATTTCAACATGTATTTAGTTCAGGTTGACCTCCTGAAGCCTAAATCACCATTAATTTGTTCACACAACTCATTCCTATGAAGATACATTCAAACTCAGAAACGTGCTCTACTCGGCCTGAAAATGCATTTAAAGCAATAAAAACTCAAAATGAGTGTCACGCCTAAACCAAAGGACTTATGCACACATTTCAACATGTATTTAGTTCAGGTTGACATTCTGAAGCCTAAATGAGCATTAATTTGACTACAAAACTTATTCCTATGAAGATACATTCAAAGTAAAAAAACGGGCTCAACTCGGACTGAAAGTGCATTTAAAGCAATAAAAACTGAAAATGAGTGTCACGCCTAAACCAAAGGACTTATGCACACATTTCAACATGTATTTAGTTCAGGTTGACCTCCTGAAGCCTAAATCACCATTAATTTGTTCACACAACTCATTCCTATGAAGATACATTCAAACTCAGAAACGTGCTCTACTCGGTTTGAAAATGCATTTAAAGCAATAAAAACTCAAAATAGTGTCACGCCTAAACCAAAGGACTTATGCACACATTTCAACATGTATTTAGTTCAGGTTGACCTCCTGAAGCCTAAATGAGCATTTATTTGACTACACAACTCATTCCTATGAAGGTACATTCAAAGTCACAAAACATGCTCAACTAGGCCTGAAAGTGCATTTAAAGCAATAAAAACTCAAAATGAGTCTCACGCCTAAACCAAAGGACTTATGCACACATTTCAACATGTATTTAGTTCAGGTTGACCTCCTGAAGCCTAAATCACCATTAATTTGTTCACACAACTCATTCCTATGAAGATACATTCAAACTCAGAAACGTGCTCTACTCGGCCTGAAAATGCATTTAAAGCAATAAAAACTCAAAATGAGTGTCACGCCTAAACCAAAGGACTTATGCACACATTTCAACATGTATTTAGTTCAGGTTGACATTCTGAAGCCTAAATGAGCATTAATTTGACTACAAAACTTATTCCTATGAAGATACATTCAAAGTAAAAAAACGGGCTCAACTCGGACTGAAAGTGCATTTAAAGCAATAAAAACTGAAAATGAGTGTCACGCCTAAACCAAAGGACTTATGCACACATTTCAACATGTATTTAGTTCAGGTTGACCTCCTGAAGCCTAAATCACCATTAATTTGTTCACACAACTCATTCCTATGAAGATACATTCAAACTCAGAAACGTGCTCTACTCGGCCTGAAAATGCATTTAAAGCAATAAAAACTCAAAATGAGTGGCACGCCTAAACCAAAGGACTTATGCACACATTTCAACATGTATTTAGTTCAGGTTGACATTCTGAAGCCTAAATGAGCATTAATTTGACTACACAACTTATTCCTATGAAGATACATTCAAAGTAAAAAAACGGGCTCAACTCGGACTGAAAGTGCATTTAAAGCAATAAAAACTGAAAATGAGTGTCACGCCTAAACCAAAGGACTTATACACACATTTCAACATGTATTTAGTTCAGGTTGACCTGCTGAAGCCTAAATGAGCATTAATTTGACTACACAACTCATTCCTATGAAGGAACATTCAAAGTAAAAAAACGGGCTCAACTCGAACTGAAAGTGCATTTAAAGCAATAAAAACTGAAAATGAGTGTCACGCCTAAACCAAAGGACTTATGCACACATTTCAACATGTATTTAGTTCAGGTTGACCTCCTGAAGCCTAAATGAGCATTAATTTGACTACACAACTCATTCCTATGAAGGAACATTCAAAGTAAAAAAACGGGCTCAACTCGGACTGAAAGTGCATTTAAAGCAATAAAAACTCAAAATGAGTGTCACGCCTAAACCAAAGGACTTATGCACACATTTCAACATGTATTTAGTTCAGGTTGACATTCTGAAGCCTAAATGAGCATTAATTTGATCACACAACTCATTCCTATGAAGATACATTCAAACTCAGAAACGTGCTCTACTCGGCCTGAAAATGCATTTAAAGCAATAAAAACTCAAAATGAGTGTCACGCCTAAACCAAAGGACTTATGCACACATTTCAACATGTATTTAGTTCAGGTTGACCTCCTGAAGCCTAAATGAGCATTAATTTGACTACACAACTCATTCCTATGAAGATACATTCAAAGTAAAAAAACGTGCTCTACTCGGCCTGAAAATGCATTTAAAGCAAGAAAAAATCAAAATGAGTGTCACACCTAAACCTACATTTAAAGTAAAAAAACGTGCTCTACTCGGCCTGAAAATGCATTTAAAGCAATAAAAACTCAAATTGAGTGTCACACCTAAACCAAAGGACTTATACACACATTTCAACATGTATTTAGTTCATGTTGACATTCTGAAGCCTAAATGAGCATTATTTTGTCTATACAACTCATTCCTATGAAGGTACATTCAAAGTCACAAAACGTGCTCAACTAGGCCTGAAAGTGCATTTAAAGCAATAAAAACTCAAAATGAGTGTCACGCCTAAACCAAAGGACTTATGCACACATTTCAACATGTATTTAGTTCAGGTTGACCTCCTGAAGCCTAAATCACCATTAATTTGACTACACAACTTATTCCTATGAAGATACATTCAAAGTAAAAAAACGGGCTCAACTCGGACTGAAAGTGCATTTAAAGCAATAAAAACTGAAAATGAGTGTCACGCCTAAACCAAAGGACTTATGCACACATTTCAACATGTATTTAGTTCATGTTGACCTCCTGAAGCCTAAATGAGCATTAATTTGACTACACAACTCATTCCTATGAAGGTACATTCAAAGTCACAAAACGTGCTCAACTAGGCCTGAAAGTGCATTTAAAGCAATAAAAACTGAAAATGAGTGTCAAGCCTAAACCAAAGGACTTATGCACACATTTCAACATGTATTTAGTTCAGGTTGACCTCCTGAAGCCTAAATGAGCATTAATTTGACTACACAACTCATTCCTATGAAGGAACATTCAAAGTAAAAAAACTGGCTCAACTCGGACTGAAAGTACATTTAAAGCAATAAAAACTGAAAATGAGTGTCACGCCTAAACCAAAGGACTTATGCACACATTTCAACATGTATTTAGTTCAGGTTGACCTCCTGAAGCCTAAATGAGCATTAATTTGACTACACAACTCATTCCTATGAAGGTACATTCAAAGTCACAAAACGTGCTCAACTAGGCCTGAAAGTGCATTTAAAGCAATAAAAACTCAAAATGAGTGTCACGCCTAAACCAAAGGACTTATGCACACATTTCAACATGTATTTAGTTCAGGTTGACATTCTGAAGCCTAAATGAGCATTAATTTGACTACACAACTTATTCCTATGAAGATACATTCAAAGTAAAAAAACGGGCTCAACTCGGACTGAAAGTGCATTTAAAGCAATAAAAACTGAAAATGAGTGTCACGCCTAAACCAAAGGACTTATGCACACATTTCAACATGTATTTAGTTCAGGTTGACCTCCTGAAGCCTAAATGAGCATTAATTTGACTACACAACTCATTCCTATGAAGGTACATTCAAAGTCACAAAACGTGCTCAACTAGGCCTGAAAGTGCATTTAAAGCAATAAAAACTCAAAATGAGTGTCACGCCTAAACCAAAGGACTTATGCACACATTTCAACATGTATTTAGTTCAGGTTGACCTCCTGAAGCCTAAATCACCATTAATTTGACTACACAACTTATTCCTATGAAGATACATTCAAAGTAAAAAAACGGGCTCAACTCGGACTGAAAGTGCATTTAAAGCAATAAAAACTGAAAATGAGTGTCACGCCTAAACCAAAGGACTTATGCACACATTTCAACATGTATTTAGTTCAGGTTGACCTCCTGAAGCCTAAATCACCATTAATTTGACTACACAACTCATTCCTATGAAGGTACATTCAAAGTAAAAAAACGGGCTCAACTCGGACTGAAAGTGCATTTAAAGCAAGAAAAACTCAAAATGAGTGTCACGCCTAAACCAAAGGCCTTATGCACACATTTCAACATGTATTTAGTTCAGGTTGACCTCCTGAAGCCTAAATGAGCATTAATTTGACTACACAACTCATTCCTATGAAGGAACATTCAAAGTAAAAAAACGGGCTCAACTCGGACTGAAAGTACATTTAAAGCAATAAAAACTGAAAATGAGTGTCACGCCTAAACCAAAGGACTTATGCACACATTTCAACATGTATTTAGTTCAGGTTGACCTCCTGAAGCCTAAATGAGCATTAATTTGACTACACAACTCATTCCTATGAAGGTACATTCAAAGTCACAAAACGTGCTCAACTAGGCCTGAAAGTGCATTTAAAGCAATAAAAACTCAAAATGAGTGTCACGCCTAAACCAAAGGACTTATGCACACATTTCAACATGTATTTAGTTCAGGTTGACATTCTGAAGCCTAAATGAGCATTAATTTGACTACACAACTTATTCCTATGAAGATACATTCAAAGTAAAAAAACGGGCTCAACTCGGACTGAAAGTGCATTTAAAGCAATAAAAACTGAAAATGAGTGTCACGCCTAAACCAAAGGACTTATGCACACATTTCAACATGTATTTAGTTCAGGTTGACCTCCTGAAGCCTAAATGAGCATTAATTTGACTACACAACTCATTCCTATGAAGGTACATTCAAAGTCACAAAACGTGCTCAACTAGGCCTGAAAGTGCATTTAAAGCAATAAAAACTCAAAATGAGTGTCACGCCTAAACCAAAGGACTTATGCACACATTTCAACATGTATTTAGTTCAGGTTGACCTCCTGAAGCCTAAATCACCATTAATTTGACTACACAACTTATTCCTATGAAGATACATTCAAAGTAAAAAAACGGGCTCAACTCGGACTGAAAGTGCATTTAAAGCAATAAAAACTGAAAATGAGTGTCACGCCTAAACCAAAGGACTTATGCACACATTTCAACATGTATTTAGTTCAGGTTGACCTCCTGAAGCCTAAATGAGCATTAATTTGACTACACAACTCATTCCTATGAAGGTACATTCAAAGTCACAAAACGTGCTCAACTAGGCCTGAAAGTGCATTTAAAGCAATAAAAACTGAAAATGAGTGTCACGCCTAAACCAAAGGACTTATGCACACATTTCAACATGTATTTAGTTCAGGTTGACCTCCTGAAGCCTAAATGAGCATTAATTTGACTACACAACTCATTCCTATGAAGGAACATTCAAAGTAAAAAAACTGGCTCAACTCGGACTGAAAGTACATTTAAAGCAATAAAAACTGAAAATGAGTGTCACGCCTAAACCAAAGGACTTATGCACACATTTCAACATGTATTTAGTTCAGGTTGACCTCCTGAAGCCTAAATGAGCATTAATTTGACTACACAACTCATTCCTATGAAGGTACATTCAAAGTCACAAAACGTGCTCAACTAGGCCTGAAAGTGCATTTAAAGCAATAAAAATTCAAAATGAGTGTCACGCCTAAACCAAAGGACTTATGCACACATTTCAACATGTATTTAGTTCAGGTTGACATTCTGAAGCCTAAATGAGCATTAATTTGACTACACAACTTATTCCTATGAAGATACATTCAAAGTAAAAAAACGGGCTCAACTCGGACTGAAAGTGCATTTAAAGCAATAAAAACTGAAAATGAGTGTCACGCCTAAACCAAAGGACTTATGCACACATTTCAACATGTATTTAGTTCAGGTTGACCTCCTGAAGCCTAAATGAGCATTAATTTGACTACACAACTCATTCCTATGAAGGTACATTCAAAGTCACAAAACGTGCTCAACTAGGCCTGAAAGTGCATTTAAAGCAATAAAAACTCAAAATGAGTGTCACGCCTAAACCAAAGGACTTATGCACACATTTCAACATGTATTTAGTTCAGGTTGACCTCCTGAAGCCTAAATCACCATTAATTTGACTACACAACTTATTCCTATGAAGATACATTCAAAGTAAAAAAACGGGCTCAACTCGGACTGAAAGTGCATTTAAAGCAATAAAAACTGAAAATGAGTGTCACGCCTAAACCAAAGGACTTATGCACACATTTCAACATGTATTTAGTTCAGGTTGACCTCCTGAAGCCTAAATCACCATTAATTTGACTACACAACTCATTCCTATGAAGGTACATTCAAAGTAAAAAAACGGGCTCAACTCGGACTGAAAGTGCATTTAAAGCAATAAAAACTCAAAATGAGTGTCACGCCTAAACCAAAGGCCTTATGCACACATTTCAACATGTATTTAGTTCAGGTTGACCTCCTGAAGCCTAAATGAGCATTAATTTGACTACACAACTCATTCCTATGAAGGAACATTCAAAGTAAAAAAACGGGCTCAACTCGGACTGAAAGTACATTTAAAGCAATAAAAACTGAAAATGAGTGTCACGCCTAAACCAAAGGACTTATGCACACATTTCAACATGTATTTAGTTCAGGTTGACCTCCTGAAGCCTAAATGAGCATTAATTTGACTACACAACTCATTCCTATGAAGGTACATTCAAAGTCACAAAACGTGCTCAACTAGGCCTGAAAGTGCATTTAAAGAAATAAAAACTCAAAATGAGTGTCACGCCTAAACCAAAGGACTTATGCACACATTTCAACATGTATTTAGTTCAGGTTGACCTCCTGAAGCCTAAATGAGCATTAATTTGACTACACAACTCATTCCTATGAAGGTACATTCAAAGTCACAAAACGTGCTCAACTAGGCCTGAAAGTGCATTTAAAGCAATAAAAACTGAAAATGAGTGTCACGCCTAAACCAAAGGACTTATGCACACATTTCAACATGTATTTAGTTCAGGTTGACCTCCTGAAGCCTAAATGAGCATTAATTTGACTACACAACTCATTCCTATGAAGGTACATTCAAAGTCACAAAACGTGCTCAACTAGGCCTGAAAGTGCATTTAAAGCAATAAAAACTGAAAATGAGTGTCACGCCTAAACCAAAGGACTTATGCACACATTTCAACATGTATTTAGTTCAGGTTGACCTCCTGAAGCCTAAATGAGCATTAATTTGACTACACAACTCATTCCTATGAAGGAACATTCAAAGTAAAAAAACTGGCTCAACTCGGACTGAAAGTACATTTAAAGCAATAAAAACTGAAAATGAGTGTCACGCCTAAACCAAAGGACTTATGCACACATTTCAACATGTATTTAGTTCAGGTTGACCTCCTGAAGCCTAAATGAGCATTAATTTGACTACACAACTCATTCCTATGAAGGTACATTCAAAGTCACAAAACGTGCTCAACTAGGCCTGAAAGTGCATTTAAAGCAATAAAAATTCAAAATGAGTGTCACGCCTAAACCAAAGGACTTATGCACACATTTCAACATGTATTTAGTTCAGGTTGACATTCTGAAGCCTAAATGAGCATTAATTTGACTACACAACTCATTCCTATGAAGGAACATTCAAAGTAAAAAAACGGGCTCAACTCGGACTGAAAGTACATTTAAAGCAATAAAAACTGAAAATGAGTGTCACGCCTAAACCAAAGGACTTATGCACACATTTCAACATGTATTTAGTTCAGGTTGACCTCCTGAAGCCTAAATGAGCATTAATTTGACTACACAACTCATTCCTATGAAGGTACATTCAAAGTCACAAAACGTGCTCAACTAGGCCTGAAAGTGCATTTAAAGCAATAAAAACTCAAAATGAGTGTCACGCCTAAACCAAAGGACTTATGCACACATTTCAACATGTATTTAGTTCAGGTTGACATTCTGAAGCCTAAATGAGCATTAATTTGACTACACAACTTATTCCTATGAAGATACATTCAAAGTAAAAAAACGGGCTCAACTCGGACTGAAAGTGCATTTAAAGCAATAAAAACTGAAAATGAGTGTCACGCCTAAACCAAAGGACTTATGCACACATTTCAACATGTATTTAGTTCAGGTTGACCTCCTGAAGCCTAAATGAGCATTAATTTGACTACACAACTCATTCCTATGAAGGTACATTCAAAGTCACAAAACGTGCTCAACTAGGCCTGAAAGTGCATTTAAAGCAATAAAAACTCAAAATGAGTGTCACGCCTAAACCAAAGGACTTATGCACACATTTCAACATGTATTTAGTTCAGGTTGACCTCCTGAAGCCTAAATCACCATTAATTTGACTACACAACTTATTCCTATGAAGATACATTCAAAGTAAAAAAACGGGCTCAACTCGGACTGAAAGTGCATTTAAAGCAATAAAAACTGAAAATGAGTGTCACGCCTAAACCAAAGGACTTATGCACACATTTCAACATGTATTTAGTTCAGGTTGACCTCCTGAAGCCTAAATGAGCATTAATTTGACTACACAACTCATTCCTATGAAGGTACATTCAAAGTCACAAAACGTGCTCAACTAGGCCTGAAAGTGCATTTAAAGCAATAAAAACTCAAAATGAGTGTCACGCCTAAACCAAAGGACTTATGCACACATTTCAACATGTATTTAGTTCAGGTTGACCTCCTGAAGCCTAAATCACCATTAATTTGACTACACAACTTATTCCTATGAAGATACATTCAAAGTAAAAAAACGGGCTCAACTCGGACTGAAAGTGCATTTAAAGCAATAAAAACTGAAAATGAGTGTCACGCCTAAACCAAAGGACTTATGCACACATTTCAACATGTATTTAGTTCAGGTTGACCTCCTGAAGCCTAAATGAGCATTAATTTGACTACACAACTCATTCCTATGAAGGTACATTCAAAGTCACAAAACGTGCTCAACTAGGCCTGAAAGTGCATTTAAAGCAATAAAAACTGAAAATGAGTGTCACGCCTAGACCAAATGACTTATGCACACATTTCAACATTTATTTAGTTCAGGTTGACCTCCTGAAGCCTAAATGAGCGTTAATTTGACCACACAACTCATTCCTATGAAGGTACATTCAAAGTCACAAAACGTGCTCAACTAGGCCTGAAAGTGCATTTAAAGCAATAAAAACTCAAAATGAGTGTCACGCCTAAACCAAAGGACTTATGCACACATTTCAACATGTATTTAGTTCAGGTTGACCTCCTGAAGCCTAAATGAGCATTATTTTGTCTATACAACTCATTCCTATGAAGGTACATTCAAAGTCACAAAACGTGCTCAACTAGGCCTGAAAGTGCATTTAAAGCAATAAAATCTCAAAATGAGTTTCACGCCTAAATCAAAGGACTTATGCACACATTTCAACATGTATTTAGTTTAGGTTGACCTCCTGAAGCCTAAATGAGCATTAATTTGATCACACAACTTATTCCTATGAAGATACATTCAAAGTAAAAAAACGGGCTCAACTCGGACTGAAAGTGCATTTAAAGCAATAAAAACTGAAAATGAGTGTCACGCCTAAACCAAAGGACTTATGCACACATTTCAACATGTATTTAGTTCAGGTTGACCTCCTGAAGCCTAAATGAGCATTAATTTGACTACACAACTCATTCCTATGAAGGTACATTCAAAGTCACAAAACGTGCTCAACTAGGCCTGAAAGTGCATTTAAAGCAATAAAAACTCAAAATGAGTGTCACGCCTAAACCAAAGGACTTATGCACACATTTCAACATGTATTTAGTTCAGGTTGACCTCCTGAAGCCTAAATCACCCTAATTTGACTACACAACTTATTCCTATGAAGATACATTCAAAGTAAAAAAACGGGCTCAACTCGGACTGAAAGTGCATTTAAAGCAATAAAAACTGAAAATGAGTGTCACGCCTAAACCAAAGGACTTATGCACACATTTCAACATGTATTTAGTTCAGGTTGACCTCCTGAAGCCTAAATCACCATTAATTTGACTACACAACTCATTCCTATGAAGGTACATTCAAAGTAAAAAAACGGGCTCAACTCGGACTGAAAGTGCATTTAAAGCAATAAAAACTCAAAATGAGTGTCACGCCTAAACCAAAGGCCTTATGCACACATTTCAACATGTATTTAGTTCAGGTTGACCTCCTGAAGCCTAAATGAGCATTAATTTGACTACACAACTCATTCCTATGAAGGAACATTCAAAGTAAAAAAACGGGCTCAACTCGGACTGAAAGTACATTTAAAGCAATAAAAACTGAAAATGAGTGTCACGCCTAAACCAAAGGACTTATGCACACATTTCAACATGTATTTAGTTCAGGTTGACCTCCTGAAGCCTAAATGAGCATTAATTTGACTACACAACTCATTCCTATGAAGGTACATTCAAAGTCACAAAACGTGCTCAACTAGGCCTGAAAGTGCATTTAAAGCAATAAAAACTCAAAATGAGTGTCACGCCTAAACCAAAGGACTTATGCACACATTTCAACATGTATTTAGTTCAGGTTGACCTCCTGAAGCCTAAATGAGCATTAATTTGACTACACAACTCATTCCTATGAAGGTACATTCAAAGTCACAAAACGTGCTCAACTAGGCCTGAAAGTGCATTTAAAGCAATAAAAACTGAAAATGAGTGTCACGCCTAAACCAAAGGACTTATGCACACATTTCAACATGTATTTAGTTCAGGTTGACCTCCTGAAGCCTAAATGAGCATTAATTTGACTACACAACTCATTCCTATGAAGGTACATTCAAAGTCACAAAACGTGCTCAACTAGGCCTGAAAGTGCATTTAAAGCAATAAAAACTGAAAATGAGTGTCACGCCTAAACCAAAGGACTTATGCACACATTTCAACATGTATTTAGTTCAGGTTGACCTCCTGAAGCCTAAATGAGCATTAATTTGACTACACAACTCATTCCTATGAAGGAACATTCAAAGTAAAAAAACTGGCTCAACTCGGACTGAAAGTACATTTAAAGCAATAAAAACTGAAAATGAGTGTCACGCCTAAACCAAAGGACTTATGCACACATTTCAACATGTCTTTAGTTCAGGTTGACCTCCTGAAGCCTAAATGAGCATTAATTTGACTACACAACTCATTCCTATGAAGATACATTCAAACTCAGAAACGTGCTCTACTCGGCCTGAAATTGCATTAAAAGCAATAAAAACTCAAAATGAGTGTCACGCCTAAACCAAAGGACTTATGCACACATTTCAACATGTATTTAGTTCAGGTTGACATTCTGAAGCCTAAATGAGCATTAATTTGACTACACAACTTATTCCTATGAAGATACATTCAAAGTCAAAAAACGTGCTCTACTCGGCCTGAAAATGCATTTAAAGCAATAAAAACTCAAATTGAGTGTCACACCTAAACCAAAGGACTTATGCACACAATTCAACATGTATTTAGTTCAGGTTGACCTCCTGAAGCCTAAATGAGCATTAATTTGACTACACAACTCATTCCTATGAAGGTACATTCAAAGTCACAAAACGTGCTCAACTAGGCCTGAAAGTGCATTTAAAGCAATAAAAACTCAAAATGAGTGTCACGCCTAAACCAAAGGACTTATGCACACATTTCAACATGTATTTAGTTCAGGTTGACCTCCTGAAGCCTAAATCACCATTAATTTGATCACACAACTCATTCCTATGAAGATACATTCAAACTCAGAAACGTGCTCTACTCGGCCTGAAAATGCATTTAAAGCAATAAAAACTGAAAATGAGTGTCACGCCTAAACCAAAGGACTTATGCACACATTTCAACATGTATTTAGTTCAGGTTGACCTCCTGAAGCCTAAATGAGCATTAATTTGACTACACAACTTATTCCTATGAAGATACATTCAAAGTCAAAAAAATTGCTCTACTCGGCCTGATAATGCATTTAAAGCAATAAAAACTCAAATTGAGTGTCACACCTAAACCAAAGGACTTATGCACACATTTCAACATGTATTTAGTTCAGGTTGACCTCCTGAAGCCTAAATGAGCATTTATTTGACTACACAACTCATTCCTATGAAGATACATTCAAACTCAGAAACGTGCTCTACTCGGCCTGAAAATGCATTTAAAGCAATAAAACCTCAAAATGAGTGTCACGCCTAAACGAAAGGACTTATGCACACATTTCAACATGTATTTAGTTCAGGTTGACCTCCTGAAGCCTAAATGAGCAGTAATTTGACTACACAACTCATTCCTATGAAGATACATTCAAAGTTAAAAAAACGTGCTCTACTCGGCCTGAAAATGCATTTAAAGCAAGAAAAAATCAAAATGAGTGTCACACCTAAACCTACATTTAAAGTAAAAAAACGTGCTCTACTCGGCCTGAAAATGCATTTAAAGCAATAAAAACTCAAATTGAGTGTCACACCTAAACCAAAGGACTTATACACACATTTCAACATGTGTTTAGTTCAGGTTGACATTCTGAAGCCTAAATGAGCATTATTTTGTCTATACAACTCATTCCTATGAAGGTACATTCAAAGTCACAAAACGTGCCTCAACTCGGACTGAAAGTGCATTTAAAGCAATAAAATCTCAAAATGAGTTTCACGCCTAAATCAAAGGACTTATGCACACATTTCAACATGTATTTAGTTTAGGTTGACCTCCTGAAGCCTAAATGAGCATTAATTTGATCACACAACTCATTCCCATGAAGATACATTCAAAGTCAGTAAGTGCCCTGCTCTGTCTGAAAATGCATTTGAATCAATAAAAACTAAAATTGAGTGTCATGCCTAAACCAAAGGACGTCTGCACACATTTCAACGTCTAAAGTGTTGTTTCCGATGCGTGCTAGTGTATGTGTGCGTGCGTGTGTGAGAGTAGGTAGGTGTGTGCGTGTGTTTGTGTGTGTTTGTGTGGGTGCGTGCGTGTGTGTGCGTGTGTTGTGCGCCCCCCCCCCCCAAAAAAGTACTGTATTCGGATAAAAATGACGAATTACTCAGAGGTTTTAACTTTTGCTTGCACTTGATTTGTTCTGACACCGACGACGTCCACCAATGACAGCCCGAGTGGATCTAGCCCACGTGGTGTGAGAGCAGGGGGAGGTGAAAAGATGCAAAGCCTAGGTGATTGGCTGTGCATCTTTCAGTCTTCCACGTGGGTTAGTCTTTGATCTTCAATCAGTGTCCAAATGTTGTTTACATGCGTAGCGTGTGCGGATGTGTGCCTCTCATGAGTTTGTGTGTGTGTTTGCGCGCGCGTGATCGTGTGCCCATACACGTGTGAGTGTTTCTTTGATCTAAATCATCGTTGGTGTGTTGTTTACATACGTGCTCGTCTGTGCGTACGTTTGTGTGAGTGTGTGTGCGTGCGTTTGTGTGTGTGCTTGCTGCGTGCTGGCGCGCTCGGAAGCGTGTGTGTCACAGAGAAAGAGAGGGAGCGGGATCGCTGGCCTGTATGTACTCTATGTGAAACACACAGGACATTTGTAATTTCGTCCCTTTCACATTTTTTGGCTTTTTTAAAAACTCATTCCCATGAAGATACATTCAAAGTCAGTAAGTGCCCTGCTCTGTCTGAAAATGCATTTGAATCAATAAAAACTAAAATTGAGTGTCATGCCTAAACCAAAGGACGTCTGCACACATTTCAACGTCTAAAGTGTTGTTTCCGATGCGTGCTAGTGTATGTGTGCGTGCGTGTGAGAGTGTGTAAGTGTTTGCGTGTGTTTGTGTGTTTGTGTGGGTGCGTGCGTGTGTGTGTGCGTGTGTGTGTTGTGCGCACCCCCCCCCCCCAAAAAGTACTGTATTCGGATAAAAATGACGAATTACTCAGAGGTTTTAACTTTTGCTTGCACTTGATTTGTTCTGACACCGACGACGTCCACCAATGACAGCCCGAGTGGATCTAGCCCACGTGGTGTGAGAGCAGGGGGAGGTGAAAAGATGCAAAGCCTAGGTGATTGGCTGTGCATCTTTCAGTCTTCCACGTGGGTTAGTCTTTGATATTCAATCAGTGTCCAAATGTTGTTTACATGCGTAGCGTGTGCGGATGTGTGTGCCTCTCATGAGTTTGTGTGTGTGTTTGCGCGCGTGATCGTGTGCCCATACATATGTGAGTGTTTCTTTGATCTAAATCATCGTTGGTGTGTTGTTTACGATACGTGCTCGTCTGTGCGTACGTTTGTGTGAGTGTGTGTGCGTGCGTTTGTGTGTGTGCTTGCTGCGTGCTGGCGCGCTCGGAAGCGCTTGTGTCACAGAGAAAGAGAGGGAGCGGGACTCTATGTGAAACACACAGGACATTTGTAATTTCGTCCCTTTCACATTTTTTGGCTTTTTTAAAAATAAAACTTATTTTCATCAATGGTTCATAATGAGTGTCACGCCTAGACCAAATGACTTATGCACACATTTCAACATTTATTTAGTTCAGGTTGACCTCCTGAAGCCTAAATGAGCGTTAAATTTGACCACACAACTCATTCCTATGAAGATATATTCAAACTAAGAAAGCGTGCTCGGCTCGGCCTGAAAATGCATTTAAAGCAATAAACACTCAAATTGAGTGTCACACCAAAACCAAAGGACTTATGCACACATTTCAACATGTATTTAGTTCAGGTTGACCTCCTGAAGCCTAAATGAGCATTAATTTGACTACACAACTCATTCCTATGAAGGTACATTCAAAGTCACAAAACATGCTCAACTAGGCCTGAAAGTGCATTTAAAGCAATAAAAACTCAAAATGAGTGTCACACCTAAACCAAAGGATTTATGCACACATTTCAACATGTATTTAGTTCAGGTTGACCTCCTGAAGCCTAAATGAGCATTTATTTGACTACACAACTCATTCCTATGAAGGTACATTCAAAGTCACAAAACGTGCTCAACTAGGCCTGAAAGTGCATTTAAAGCAATAAAAACTCAAAATGAGTGTCACGCCTAAACCAAAGGACTTATGCACACATTTCAACATGTATTTAGTTCAGGTTGACCTCCTGAAGCCTAAATGAGCATTTATTTGACTACACAACTCATTCCTATGAAGATACATTCAAAGTAAAAAAACGTGCTCTACTCGGCCTGAAAATGCATTTAAAGCAATAAAAACTCAAATTGAGTGTCACACCTAAACCAAAGGATTTATGCACACATTTCAACATGTATTTAGTTCAGGTTGACCTCCTGAAGCCTAAATCACCATTAATTTGATCACACAACTCATTCCTATGAAGACACATTCAAACTCAGAAACGTGCTCTACTCGGCCTGAAAATGCATTTAAAGCAATAAAAACTCAAAATGAGAGTCACACCTAAACCAAAGGACTTATGCACACATTTCAACATGTATTTAGTTAAGGTTGACCTCCTGAAGCCTAAATGAGCATTTATTTGACTACACAACTCATTCCTATGAAGGTACATTCAAAGTCACAAAACGTGCTCAACTAGGCCTGAAAGTGCATTTAAAGCAATAAAAACTCAAAATGAGTCTCACGCCTAAACCAAAGGACTTATGCACACATTTCAACATGTATTTAGTTCAGGTTGACCTCCTGAAGCCTAAATCACCATTAATTTGTTCACACAACTCATTCCTATGAAGATACATTCAAACTCAGAAACGTGCTCTACTCGGCCTGAAAATGCATTTAAAGCAATAAAAACTCAAAATGAGTGTCACGCCTAAACCAAAGGACTTATGCACACATTTCAACATGTATTTAGTTCAGGTTGACATTCTGAAGCCTAAATGAGCATTAATTTTACTACACAACTTATTCCTATGAAGATACATTCAAAGTCAAAAAACGTGCTCTACTCGGCCTGAAAATGCATTTAAAGCAATAAATACTCAAAATGAATGTCACGGCTAAACCAAAGGACTTATGCACACATTTCAACATGTATTTAGTTCAGGTTGACCTCCTGAAGCCTAAATGAGCATTAATTTGACTACACAACTCATTCCTATGAAGATACATTCAAAGTCAAAAAACGTGCTCAACTAGGCATGAAAGTGCATTTAAAGCAATAAATACTCAAAATGAATGTCACGGCTAAACCAAAGGACTTATGCACACATTTCAACATGTATTTAGTTCAGGTTGACCTCCTGAAGCCTAAATGAGCATTAATTTGACTACACAACTCATTCCTATGAAGATACATTCAAACTCAGAAACGTGCTCTACTCGGCCTGAAATTGCATTAAAAGCAATAAAAACTCAAAATGAGTGTCACGCCTAAACCAAAGGACTTATGCACACATTTCAACATGTATTTAGTTCAGGTTGACATTCTGAAGCCTAAATGAGCATTAATTTGACTACACAACTTATTCCTATGAAGATACATTCAAAGTCAAAAAACGTGCTCTACTCGGCCTGAAAATGCATTTAAAGCAATAAAAACTCAAATTGAGTGTCACACCTAAACCAAAGGACTTATGCACACAATTCAACATGTATTTAGTTCAGGTTGACCTCCTGAAGCCTAAATGAGCATTTATTTGACTACACAACTCATTCCTATGAAGGTACATTCAAAGTCACAAAACGTGCTCAACTAGGCCTGAAAGTGCATTTAAAGCAATAAAAACTCAAAATGAGTGTCACGCCTAAACCAAAGGACTTATGCACACATTTCAACATGTATTTAGTTCAGGTTGACCTCCTGAAGCCTAAATCCCCATTAATTTGATCACACAACTCATTCCTATGAAGATACATTCAAACTCAGAAACGTGCTCTACTCGGCCTGAAAATGCATTTAAAGCAATAAAAACTCAAAATGAGTGTCACGCCTAAACCAAAGGACTTATGCACACATTTCAACATGTATTTAGTTCAGGTTGACATTCTGAAGCCTAAATGAGCATTAATTTGACTACACAACTTATTCCTATGAAGATACATTCAAAGTAAAAAAACGGGCTCAACTCGGACTGAAAGTGCATTTAAAGCAATAAAAACTGAAAATGAGTGTCACGCCTAAACCAAAGGACTTATACACACATTTCAACATGTATTTAGTTCAGGTTGACCTGCTGAAGCCTAAATGAGCATTAATTTGACTACACAACTCATTCCTATGAAGGAACATTCAAAGTAAAAAAACGGGCTCAACTCGAACTGAAAGTGCATTTAAAGCAATAAAAACTGAAAATGAGTGTCACGCCTAAACCAAAGGACTTATGCACACATTTCAACATGTATTTAGTTCAGGTTGACCTCCTGAAGCCTAAATGAGCATTAATTTGACTACACAACTCATTCCTATGAAGGAACATTCAAAGTAAAAAAACGGGCTCAACTCGGACTGAAAGTGCATTTAAAGCAATAAAAACTCAAAATGAGTGTCACGCCTAAACCAAAGGACTTATGCACACATTTCAACATGTATTTAGTTCAGGTTGACATTCTGAAGCCTAAATGAGCATTAATTTGATCACACAACTCATTCCTATGAAGATACATTCAAACTCAGAAACGTGCTCTACTCGGCCTGAAAATGCATTTAAAGCAATAAAAACTCAAAATGAGTGTCACGCCTAAACCAAAGGACTTATGCACACATTTCAACATGTATTTAGTTCAGGTTGACCTCCTGAAGCCTAAATGAGCATTAATTTGACTACACAACTCATTCCTATGAAGATACATTCAAAGTAAAAAAACGTGCTCTACTCGGCCTGAAAATGCATTTAAAGCAAGAAAAAATCAAAATGAGTGTCACACCTAAACCTACATTTAAAGTAAAAAAACGTGCTCTACTCGGCCTGAAAATGCATTTAAAGCAATAAAAACTCAAATTGAGTGTCACACCTAAACCAAAGGACTTATACACACATTTCAACATGTATTTAGTTCATGTTGACATTCTGAAGCCTAAATGAGCATTATTTTGTCTATACAACTCATTCCTATGAAGGTACATTCAAAGTCACAAAACGTGCTCAACTTGGCCTGAAAGTGCATTTAAAGCAATAAAATCTCAAAATGAGTTTCACGCCTAAATCAAAGGACTTATGCACACATTTCAACATGTATTTAGTTTAGGTTGACCTCCTGAAGCCTAAATGAGCATTAATTTGATCACACAACTCATTCCCATGAAGATACATTCAAAGTCAGTAAGTGCCCTGCTCTGTCTGAAAATGCATTTGAATCAATAAAAACTAAAATTGAGTGTCATGCCTAAACCAAAGGACGTCTGCACACATTTCAACGTCTAAAGTGTTGTTTCCGATGCGTGCTAGTGTATGTGTGCGTGCGTGTGTGAGAGTGTGTAGGTGTGTGCGTGTGTTTGTGTGTGTTTGTGTGGGTGCGTGCGTGTGTGTGTGCGTGTGTGTTGTGCGCCCCCCCCCCCCACAAAAAAGTACTGTATTCGGATAAAAATGACGAATTACTCAGAGGTTTTAACTTTTGCTTGCACTTGATTTGTTCTGACACCGACGACGTCCACCAATGACAGCCCGAGTGGATCTAGCCCACGTTGTGTGAGAGCAGGGGGAGGTGAAAAGATGCAAAGCCTAGGTGATTGGCTGTGCATCTTTCAGTCTTCCACGTGGGTTAGTCTTTGATCTTCAATCAGTGTCCAAATGTTGTTTACATGCGTAGCGTGTGCGGATGTGTGTGCCTCTCATGAGTTTGTGTGTGTGTTTGCGCGCGCGTGATCGTGTGCCCATACATGTGTGAGTGTTTCTTTGATCTAAATCATCGTTGGTGTGTTGTTTACGATACGTGCTCGTCTGTGCGTACGTTTGTGTGAGTGTGTGTGCGTGCGTTTGTGTGTGTGCTTGCTGCGTGCTGGCGCGCTCGGAAGCGCGTGTGTCACAGAGAAAGAGAGGGAGCGGGACTCAATGTGAAACACACAGGACATTTGTAATTTCGTCCCTTTCACATTTTTTGGCTTTTTTAAAAAT